>NC_061512.1:193896228-194094425 GCF_022539505.1 Lolium rigidum | reverse complement strand
TTCTGCACACCAATGAATGTGGAAACTACTGTTACTTAGTTAAACCATTGACAATGTCATGCACTGTTCAATGGTGCAGAATATTGTTGGAGTAGAAGCTGCGCAGGACCTCATTCAGGAGTACTTGCAGAGGAGGGGCTATATTGATCCCTCTAATGGAACTGGAAGCTCACAGTTTTCTAGCCTTCAGCCTTATGTGAAGCCATCTGCTGATGCAGAAACTGCCCAAACAAAGAAGCAAACACGATCACTGAAAGATCAAGCATCTTCTTCAAGTCAGAGCTCCAAGAGTCAATCAGATACTGCTGAGCCCCAGGCTACCTCCAGGAGAGGTCCAAAAAAGAAGGGAGGAAAGGCCATCTCGCTTGCCGAGGCAGCGAAGGGTTCTATTGTCTTCAAGCAGGGGAAGCCTTGTTCATGCCAAGCACGCCAGCACAATCTTGTCAGCAATTGCTTATCATGTGGCAAAATTGTGTGTGAACAAGAGGGCGAGGGACCCTGTAGTTTCTGTGGTGCACTTGTCTTAATGGAAGGCAGTACATATGCCGGTTTAACTGATGCTGGAGTACCTAGTTCAGAAACAGAAGCTGCAGCTGAAGCTTATGCAAAGAGGCTTGTTGACTATGACAGAAACTCTGCTGCAAGGACTAAAGTTTATGATGACCAAAGTGACTATTTTGAAATGGAAGGAAATAGTTGGCTCTCATCAAAGGTAATCTACATTTGATAGTTACTCCCTCCGTTCCATATTAGTTGTTGCTGATGTTATACCGACACTTCTCCATTCATTGATCTTCACTATACTATATCTTAGTGATTAAGGATGTTCATACTGAGAGCTTTATCTATTAACCAAAATGTTCTTATATGTGTATATTATAGGATCTATGCTATGTATTCTTTGTACAGCCTGTTTCTGCAATTAACTCAGGGTACTCCTAAAATTAATGTATATCATGTAACTTCAGAACATGTATGATAAAGCATGTAAGTTAATGGATTAGACAATGATAAGAAATCTTGCGCAACTATTTTGAGATATCTAATGAGAAAGCATGTATGAGAAAGCTAGTTGTTCATATTTAATGATATATGCAAGAATATTTACTATAGTTTTCTATTTTTTCCCACTTCAGGAAAAGTCAGACCTAAAGAAGGTGCACGATGAAGCTGAGGATGCAGCTGAAAAACAAAAAGGGAAAGTGACTGTCACATTTGATTTGGTGGGCCGTAAGGTAGTGACTCTTAGTTCTCGCAGGCTCAGTTCATGGTTTAGAAGCTTTCAGGAAAAGAAAAAAAAACATTTGAATGCGGACATAATTTTGCGAGTATCTCCTGCAGGTAATTTTGAACAAGGACGAAGCTGCAGAGGCGGAATCTGGTCAGGGGATCATGAGACCATTAGAACAGAAGCATCAGGTGCAACGCATACAGCCAAGCCCCACGACCAGAGAGCAGCCATTTTTCATCGAAACAGGACCAGTGAAGCCAAGAACTGACAGAGTAAAACAGAACAAGAAACTCACGAAGAATGGCTTGTGCCTAGAGGTAACTGGAAGGGTGCAGCACGACGACAAGGATCCCCAGAGCTTTCTTGGCGGCAAGATGAAGAAGGGTGATCATCTTGCATACAGTTCCTTCGGTCAAGCTCGTGAAGGTGATGACTACGAATGTTCCCTTGATTTTGATTGAGCCTTTGTACTGAATTGTGATGGTTGCTGGGGTGCATTCACATTGTACTGAAGTATCCATTTCCTGTGGGTTGGATTATGGTTTAGTCATGTTCTACAGCTGGAGAAGGCATTTTGGAAAGGCTGTACAACAATTATGACCCCGAATCAAGTTTTTCCTATGATACCTTGGGCCTAATGTTGTGTAAAAATGGTCAGATCCGGTTCTTCCATGTTCTTGCAATGCATGTTTCTGATCTGCGGAAGTGTTATACTTTATGTTCTAAATTAATTGACTCAGCTTTACTCTATGCTCTATGTTATAAATTAATTGACTCAATTTTATCTACATATGCATGTATCTATATCTATACACGAGTTAATTAATGAAGAAAGTTCACTTTTGGTCCTCGGATTTCCATTTGGTTCAAAAGGAACCTTGAACTCTCAGAATCATTTACTTTTAGTCCTTAATTGATTGAGCTAAGCAAATATCTGCCACAGGTGGCAAACATCTTTAAGGCAATGGTGTAGGGGTAGAGAGGCTGCCTTCATGACATGATGTTTCAAGTGAATTATGAGAGAAAGAAATCAAACAAAAGATTGGTTTAAGGGATGTGAGGGTTTCAAAAAAATTGCACTAAGATGTTGGGTTCGACATCTCAACTAGATTGGGACTAGTCTGGTTGAAAACCAATTCCTTTGGTTGACTGTTTTTTCTCTCCATATTAATGATTTTCTCAACTCAACTGATGAGAGATGAGAACTGAACCATTCTAGGAGTTCAAGGCCTGTTCTAAACTAGAAATATTTTTTAAGACAAAAAGTGAACTTTCCGAGAGTTCAAGGACTAGAAGTGTTCTTCTTAATTAATCTAGGACAGAGGGAATATACAATTTCACACAACACTTACCAACACAACATCTTCGCCTTGGGGCACTCCGTACTGCAAACACATTACAAAGTTCATGCTTACAAGTGCTGTAATTTCACGTTACTACCAATCAAATGATACAATTCTACGAAGGGTATATATTTTTCTTGTAAAACAAGCGTGTAGACTAGGCAAAACAGTCACTGTCTGTTTGCTCTCTTTAAGTTAACAGTTAGGACCGACGTACATGGTCCAAATGGCATTTGTTACTTTATACACACCACGTCACATGAGACTCCTTGGCCAACCCCAACAAGCGAAATCCCGAGCACAAACTGGACAAGTCTCAGAACGTTACACTCACGGCACTGATGTAAAATAAGTAAATAATATGGTTCCGCACTGGCATCAACCATAACTGCTTTGGTGATTCGCGCAAACCATCAACCCGTTGTCGCCACGGCTGCCAGCTGGTTGCTCTTTGGCAGACCCCTTCAAGGTTGTGGTTCGTGCTGGGGTGTGGCAGGAGAATCTGGTGCTATGGTGAAATGCACCCCTCGTCCTTGCCCAGACTGGAGAATGAATGCCACCTCTGTTGCTGCTAACGCAGCTGCCTCCTGAACATAAGCACAGTAGAAACACCCAACAAGTTAGTGATTACCACAATTTTAAGGTGTTCCCAACAAGTATAGAAGAAAACAAAGTAGCATATGATGCTAGTGTAGTGACCTGTCGATGTCTGCGACGCTGCAAAATACTAATTGCCCAAGCCATTATATAGAATGGCAGAAGGAAACCAGCAGCACGCAGTAAGAAAAGCTGGCAAATAAGGAACAACAAACGTCAAATACTAATGATAATGTTCAACGAGATGGGGCCTACACTATATCTTAAAGAACGTTCTTTCGCTTACTGAAAACATTGCTGAAGTATCGTCATCGTCTTCATCAGTTAGAGTCAATGCATGCCTCAGTAATAGGAGAGCCATTAACTGCACATACATGAAACGTGGATACATAAGCAATACACATTGCTGTTACATGTTCAATTAATGTAAATACATACATAGTGTAGGAACTCACCACAAGAGCAGCAGAACGGCAGAAGGCAGCAGTGCTGGCGTTTGTAGCTGAATAATCATCATACTCAGCTTCCATAATGTGGTTTTGTGCTACTGCAAGGATCCTAGGATCACGCAAGTCAAATGCTGTACCAGTAATGGTCCAGCCACCACTGCAAACCCCAAAAAGGAGGTAAACAACAATGCGATACTATAAGCATGACATCAGAAATACAAAGCAAAGAGCTTCTGAAGTAGAATCGAGTATCCATGTCTGGAATGAAACAAATTCAGGATGACATGCCTTATATCAATGGTAGTTTCATCAGGATGGGGTCTGGGTGGTGCAGTGTAGCCATGTTCATACGGCTGCATGAAGATGATTTCCAACAACATTCAGGATTGTATCTGGATGTAGGGGAATAATTTATAAATCATCTACAAGCAAATTCACCTCATGACAGATTTCACATGTTACATCTCCTTTCTCATTGCACCATCTCTGCACACAGGCCCTATGCGCATACTGCACATAAACTAAAATATGTGAGAACATTATCCATGCACATATCTACGCAGAGACATCAATTTAGAGAAGATAAAGAGAGAAATAGCTTCATTAACATATACAGCAAAACTGAGTGCATGGCAACAAGAATCAACTTGAAGATCTATACAACAAGAACGTAAGGACTGGTGTGACACATATGGAACACCGAGAGCCTGATTCTACTTTCACATGCTTGAATATAAGAAAGTACCTGACTTACTGGGGTTCACAAAGAATAGAGCATTACTACTAAGTAGAGCAAATTTCATTCAGAATTCTGAATATATAAACGCACGTCATTCAAAATTCTGATTATTCAGATAGATGCTAGTTATGAAAATACAGATGGTGCACTGTGAATTCTTGTGTTGTGGCTACATGAGTATTGTATTTATACCAATAGTAAGTTAGTAACTGAAATTGGAGTGTTTAGTTGTCTTTGGGAAGTTAATCAAATAAGTGTTCCAAGCAATAGCTGGCATTTAAAGGATAGCGTTGACACCTCACGAAAGAAACAAGATAGGCAGATTGACTAACGAGAGACCTACATATCATCATATATACCAGATAGACATGTAAATAAACACCAGTGCCACAAATTGATCTTGTCAAATCACATGCTTCCAGATAATCAATCAAGCATGAATTCATAGCAACCAAAACTGCAATCAATCAAAAGAAAAGACGTAGTTTATGGAATAATGTGGACCTTAACACTGCCAGTGCAGGCACATGGGCTCTCCAGATTTTTGATTTCATCTTCCTCCTGACAAATACGACACTCCATCATCTGGAGAAGAGGTTCTTCTTCAGGAACCATGCTGTCTCCAACTCCAAAAAAGGAATGTGCTGCAGAGGGTAGCAGTGCAGTGGCGTCCCTTGATGAGGAGCTTTTGGGTGCTCCAGTGGCCTCAATGGGCTCAGGCACCATTAGGCGATCAACATTGAGCATTAGGTGATCCTTCATCGTTGCAAATAAATAACAACCTTTCGAACAAAATAATTCTTTTCTAAGATCCTATTTGATCTTCTCAGAGTATGAATCTGATTGCTATATCAATCCTAGAAACCTGCATGACAGAAAAAAAAAATTCAACAACTGACGTGATTTCTTAAAAAACATCCACAACAGAACAGGCATGTGGCAGCTGAAAACCTACAATTGAACAATTATGAAGCAGATGATGAAATTTTCCTATTTTCAACGTGAGGCATGAGCGCCCTTGCTGAGAGATAGAGGCACCAACTATTCAAGCTCCACCTTTCTGCATGGAAGTTACGCTTTCAGTAAATCTGGCGGTAAAACCAGAACAGCTTATAACTTGCATTTCTCAAAATGTAGTAACCAACAGGTTCATAAATAATGTTTCTACTTCCTACAGACACCTTAAACCGCTTACTATATGGAAAACAAATTTGTTCTCCAAATAGCATTTGCCCCTCCCAGTATTTTTGAAGCAGCAGACATGTTTCCAGAAAGAATGTCAAACAAAATCCTGATAGGTTCCTCAAGACCGCCTCGCGTATAAATCACAAGCAGTAGAAACCGATGGTCCAAATGCTAATCAGAGAACCAAATTCCTAACATAACAAATTAAACAATGTACCATCAGCACCACGTCTGCCTCTAAAAATCAGCTCGAAACCTAACAATTTTTTATTAGTTGCTCTTCAATAAGAATGGTTGCAATGAAGGTTGGGCATCAGAAATTGAGTTGCTTTGCTCTATCTACGCTGGTGAGAAATCGAGGATGCTCCCGCCGCCATCAAATTTATCATCCGAGTAGGCAAGGCGATGGATGAAAACACACAAACACAAAGTCGGTATGTATGAAAGCTAACAAATACTCTACCTAGTTACATAGTTTCCACCAATCATCGCGGATCCCAAGAAAATACAATCTAAATTTTCCTCTGTCAACCGCACAGAGCAGAGCAACAACAAATTTACTCCCCAAAAATACTCCAAGAACGGGTTCGGGAGGCACACAACAGCCCAAACCGAAACGAAACGCACCGATTATCCCCAATCGCGGTGCCCCGACACCGAATCCGTCGAAACCTCCCCCCAAATTCCCCTCTCCCTCCACGAAATGCCGCCGCCAGCCGCACCAACCGATTCCGCGCAAATTAACAAGCCCGGCGACCAAATCGCTGCTCCCCAGCACTAAAATCCCAGCACAACACCGCGGCGAACAGACCTATCGGAAAATTATGGAACCGGGGAAGAATTTTTTTACCAGGGTAGAACTCCAGCGCGGCTCCGGCCTCCTCGATCTCGCCTCCCCGGGGTGGTTCGCTGCTGCCGATATATGCCGGCGATTCCGATGGGGCGCTGCGCCGTGGGGCCCACGCGCGGGTAGGTCACCTTCCACAGCGCGGCGCTCGGGCCCTACCTGCCAGCGATGGTGCCCTGCTGGCCCCCGTCCAATTCAGCACGCACGATGACCAACACAAAAATGAAATACTAGACTAGAAGAACTATAGGAAATGTTATTATTTGTGTGTGTGAAAAAGGGAACAAGAAAGTGTGTATATTGTTTACATAACAGAAAGATACAGGGAAATTTTATTGGGTAGGTTTGGTTTGCTCACCCGCCTTGGCACCGGCGTCTCCTTCTAAATGGTGGATGGGGGCATCCTCCTGGCCAGTATTTGGAGAACAAGAACATGTTTACCACATGTTGAGGCTTTCTTTGGCACAGCCCTGGAATAGGCTGTTCTTTAGATTGTGTTACCCCTATTTGTAGCATTGGTTCGGTGCACGTTGCGTGAGACGCTATTATGAGGATGGCACCAATATGTTTTTTTGGGAGGGGTAAAATTAGTTTGTGAGTGTCATCAATCTATTGATGGATAAAATGGATTGTTATCGTCTACTTCTACCTTGAAGAGTTCTATATAAAATTCATATGTTATTTGGAGCAGTCCGTACCATTGTGGAGCGTAAAGAAACCTACTCCTATGAAAGCAAATTGGGGTTGACATGCCAGACAAAAAAAATCTAGAAACGCACGATACTGTTATTTTTCTGTCAATAATACATGAAACTGATTCCCATCGTAAGGATCAGCGGGGATGGTGAAAAAATAGCCGACCATCGTAAAAAAAGAGTAACCTAGCATTCTCAATGGCATCTGAGTGGTTGGGACCTGTTGGGGTTTATAGTCGCGAAAAAGATAGATGTTAGTTCTGCTTGGGGCTTATTCCATTAAAAGGTTTCTCTTTTCTGTTTTGTTGAAAAACTAGACCTCTTTAAGATATTTTTTTTCTTATGTGGACTGTTCTAGGACTAAACCACATACAAATTTTACCTAAGAATTCCTTAGCATTACATTTAAAAGAATATGTCAGATTGAATTAGAACTATAAAGTATTTCTTTTTCCTGCAATACAGTCAAACAACCTTTGGTACACAAGTGCACATTCAACCATGTATATTCTTTTACACTCAATTATGTGGATTTCAGTGGGCATGGCATTGTCAACCTACGACCTTCCATTCTTTTTTATCAATGAGGCCCAATCTTGTTCTAGCTCAAGTTGTCCATTTTTTTTCCTTGATCAGTTCCTATCAGATTTGACTGACCCCGTGGCTGATTTGCCAGGGAGACACATCGGTGATGAATTTGAGCACTAACCCATGTGCGATTGTCAATACTATACAGCAGCAGCTGACATCCATTAAAAACAGGAAACACCAAAAGTCCAGTTTTGCGGGGAATTCAAGTCAACACAAATACTTGCCTTGGTTGTTTGGTTATCGAGCAAAGTTGCATGAAAGGTCTGTACGCAGTACAATCAACGGATGCACATGTATTGTCAGGCAAAGAATGTCATTCAGAATCAATAAGCAAAATCCCGTCAATGGGTTCACACTTTCTCATGTTGAGATTGAGTTCATGGACAGTGCTACAGGCCCCATGATAGTCCGGGCAAGAATCGTCCCCGGAGATGAAACGATACACCAGTCCTCCGACCTCGACGCAGCTCTCCCCTGCCATCTTCTTCATCCCTCCTTCCCTCATCACCCTCCTCGCCTTGGCCGCCTCGTCCCACGACCCAATGTCGGAGTAGATGTTGGCGACCATCACATAGTTCCCGCTTCTCCTGGGCTCCAGCTCAAGCAACCTCTCCTGCACCTTGCTGACGATGCCAATGCAGTCCTTGGAGCTGTGCAGCTGGCAGGCGCCCAACAACGTCCTCCAGACAACCGGGTCAGCCTCGACAGGCATGTCCATAACAAAGTCATAAGCTTCCTGGAGGCGGCCGTTGCGCCCTAGGACATCAACCATGGCGCTGTAGTGTCTCATCATCGGCTCAATCCCGTACACATGCCGCATCTCATGGAAGAACCGACGCCCCTCGTCGACCAGCCCAGCATGGCTACACGCGCAGAGCAGGCCGAGAAATGTGACGTAATTGGGCGCGACTGATGCACCCTTCATCCTCTCGAACAGCTTCAGCGCGTCCCAGGCTAACCCGTTCTGCGCAAACCCCAGGATCATCGCGCTCCAGGTCCGGACGTTCCGTGCCGGCATCCTCTCGAACAAGCGCCACGCGTAGCGTACCAAGCCGCACTTCGCGTACATGTTCACCGCCGCCGTGCTGAACTGAAGCGTCGTGTCCAGCCGCCGGGCGACGACCTGCCCGTGCGCCCACTTGCCGAGCGGCAAGTTGCCCAGCTCCGCGGCGGCGGACAGCATGCACACGAACGTTGTCTGGTCAGGCTCGAACCCAGCTTCTACCATCGCAGCGAAGAGGCCTGCGCACCGGTCGTGGTTGTCGTTGTCCACGCAGGCGGTGAGCGCCGTGTTCCAGGACACCACGGTCCGGCGCGGCATTTCGTCGAACACCTGCATGGCGCGCGCCGGTTGGCCGCAGGCTGAGTACGCTGCCATGAGGGCGTTCCGTACGTAGACAACGGAGTATTCTAGGCCGTCTTTGATGGCCTCCGCGTGTGTGGAGGCGATGAGGGGCAGGGAGCCCGGGGCAAGGCGCGAGAGGGCCTTTAGGACGTGCGGGAGCGTGTGCGCGTCGGGGCGAAGGCCGTCGCGGCGGAGGCGGAGGAAGAGGGAGGCTGCGGCGGAGGGTTCAGGCGAGGAGGCGAGCGGGGGGAGCAGGATGTTGAAGTGCTCCAGGGGCGGAGACGGGAGGGACAGGAGGAGGCGCTGCGCGAGGTGGAGGTTGGGGGAGGGCAGGGAGATGATGCGGCGGAGGAGGATGGGACCGAGAGTAGGGAGGCGGCCGGAAGTGAGGAGGTGGGCGTGGAGCTGCCGTATGTGGTGCACGGTGGCGGCGCCGGCGATGAGAGCGGCCAGGGCAGTGGCCATGCCATGGAGTGTTCGACGCCGGTTTGCTAGAGTAGACCGCCGCCGGTGTTTGGGTTGGGTTGGGCTGGGCTGGGAGCCTGCACAGTTGGCCATTTACTTCGTAAGTCCTCAAACATTTTCTTTAGACCGGAGGCAAATTTTTTGCCACATTCATTAATTAAGAAGAAAGTACTTAGCTTTTATGATAAAATTGGACGAAAACATACAACAATCCATGCCCACCCAAACATGGTCAACCAGAGCCGCACCCACTCATGTCAACACAAAGATCACAAAGCCACACGAACTAACACACCAGATACGACACACCCACACCGAGCTGAGAAACTTGCAAGGGCAAAGGGGGGCAACCATCAATCGCATATGCTTTTCTTGTAGTACCCCTCTACTTGCTTCTACACTTGTTTGGGCTAGCAACATCACTCACCTCACACCCAGGATAGGTCGCAGCCAAGCTAGTCCTCAAATACTCAACATTCTAGGAGTGTAAAATTTGTTCTAAATTAGCCTACATTTCTTTGTGATCAACAACAGTGGTGGTTCACCGCCTTATACAGTTGGTCATCGGTGAGCAGACTGCGATTAACGTAAACTGTGAGATTTGGCCATACTTCTAAAATGCCAGAGGCGTGCGACAGGGAGACCCGCTTTCTCCCATCCTCTTTGATTTCATGGTCGATGGGTTGGCGGCGATGCTCGCCAAAGCCAATGAGTCGGGACATATTCGTGGAGTCGTCATGCACCTCATTCCTGGGAGAGTGACACATCTATAGTATGCGGATGACATGATGGTTCTGACTGAGTCATCCATGTTGGGAATTGCCAACCTCAAATTTATCCCGCTGTGTTTTGGAAACATGCCAGGTTTGAAGATAAATTTCAACAAGAGTGAGGATTTTGTGACTGGGGTCACGACCAAGGAGCAACACCGAGTAGCAAATATAATTAATTGCAAACTTGGAAAGCTCCCGATGATTTATTTGGGTCTCCTAGTTAACGACAAGCCTCTTTGCATCACAGATTGGGGTTTCCTCCCTGACAAGGTGGGTCATAGGGTTGACCGTGGCAAGGCATCTTCCTTTGTTCGGCATGAAGACTAGAGCTTACAAACTCATGCATGTCAAGCCTCCCCATGGTTGCCATGGGTATCTACCTGTTGCACTAGGCAACTCATAGTTCCATGGACAGACCGAGGTCCCGCATTTTCTGGGAAGTAGTCGGTAATAAAAGGAAATATCACATGGTGGATTAGACCACGGTGTGGAAACCTAAAGAGTGTGGGGGTTTAGGTATCCTCAACACCAGGTTCATGAACAGTGCACTAATGGTTAACTGGGTCTGGAAGCTATACTAGAATGCCCAAGGTCTTTGGACAGACCCAATTCACGCCAAATATCTGATACGCGTACAACACGCGTCCGTTGGGAACCCCAAGAGGAAGGTGCGATGCGTACAGCGGCAAGTTTTCCCTCAGTATGAAACGAAGGTTTATCGAACCAGTAGGAGCCAAGAAGCACGTTGAAGGTTGATGGCGGCGAGATGTAGTGCGGCGCAACACCAGGGATTTCGGCGCCAACGTGGAACCTGCACAACACAAACCAAGTACTTTGCCCCAACGAAACGAGTGAGGTTGTCAATCTCACCGGCTTGTCTGTAACAAAGGATTAGATGTATAGTGTGGATGATTATTGTTTGCGTGAAAACGAGTAGAACAAGTATTGCGAGTAGATTGTATTTCGAGTATAGAGAATTGGACCGGGGTCCACAGTTCACTAGAGGTGTCTCTCCCATAAGATAAACAGGCATGTTGGGTGAACAAATTACGGTTGGGCAATTGACAAATAGAGAGGGCATGACATTGCACATACATATTATGATGAGTATTGTGAGATTTAATTGGGCATTACGACAAAGTACATAGACCGCTATCCGACATGCATCTATGCCTAAAAAGTCCACCTTCGAGGTTATCATCCGAACCCCTTCCAGTATTAAGTTGCTAACAACGAGACAATTGCATTAAGTATTGCGCGTAATGTAATCAATAACTACATCCTCGGACATAGCATCAATGTTTTATCCCTAGTGGCAACGAGCACATCCATAATCTTAGAGGTTTCTCTCACTCCCCGCATTCACGGAGACATGAACCCACTATCGAGCATAAATACTCCCTCTTGGAGTTACTAGCATCAACTTGGCCAGAGCATCTGCTAATAACGGAGAGCATGCAAGATCATAAACAACACATAGATATAAATTAATAATCAACATAACATGGTATTCTCTATTCATCGGATCCCAACAAACACAACATATAGAATTACAGATAGATGATCTTGATCATGTTCGGCAGCTCACAAGACCCGACAATTAAGCACAATGGGGAGAAGACAACCATCTAGCTACTGCTATGGACCCATAGTCCGGGGGTAGACTACTCACAAATCACTCCGGAGGCGACCATGGCGGCGTAGAGTCCTCCGGGAGATGATTCCCCTCTCCGGCGGGGTGCGGAGGCGATCTCCGAATCCCCCGAGATGGGATTGGCGGCGGCGGCGTCTCCGGAAGGTTTTCCGTATCGTGGCTCTCGGTACTGGGGGTTTCGCGACGAAGACTATTTGTAGGCGGAAGGGTAGGTCAGGGGGCGTCGCGAGGGGCCCAGGAGACAGGTCGGCACGGCCAAGGGTGGGGCCGCGCCGCCTACCCTCCTGGCCACCTCGTGGCCCCACTTCGTTGACTCTTCGGTCTCCTGGAAGCTTCGTGGCAAAATAGGAGCCTGGGCGTTGATTTCGTCCAATTCCGAGAATATTTCTTTACTAGGATTTCTGAAACCAAAAACAGCAGAAAACGACAGAATCGGCACTTCGGCATCTTGTTAATAGGTTAGTTCCGGAAAATGCACGAATATGACATAAAGTGTGCATAAAACATGTAGATATCATCAATAATGTGGCATGGAACATAAGAAATTATCGATACGTCGGAGACGTATCGGCATCCCCAAGCTTAGTTTCCGCTCGTCCCGAGCGGGTAAACGATAACAAAGATAATTTACGGAGTGACATGCCATCATATCCTTGATCATACTATTGTAAAGCATATGAGCTGAGATCAAATCATTCAAAGCAAGTATCTATATTGATATAAGAGATGATAATGCAAGAATTAGACAAGCTAGAAGTTTTCATGAACTATTGCTTTAAAGACATGCAACCGTACAAAGTTCATTAAAGATGTATTAAGTATTCAACATAGAAGTTCTATCCTTCATTCCAAGCATCAAGTAAATTTTCACAACATAAGAAGGATTCAGTCAAGTAAACATAAACATGAACGTCATGAATCAACTCGTTTCGAAGTCTACTCAACCGGTGAGCGCAAGCATTTGGTATTAGCACCAGGATGTTATGGCATAAAGAACGTTAATGGGGGTTTGGAAGGCCAAATGGAAGAAAGGCTTGCAAAGCTGTAAATGACCATTAGACAAGAGGAAGCCTTATGATCGAAGCTATGCAAGGAGTAGTGATTGCCATGCAAAGGATGCACATAGAGCTATATGTGTATGAAAGCTCTCCAATGGAACTAGTGGGGGTGCATCCAACTTGGTTGCTCACGAAGACCTAGAGCACTTTTGAGGAGGCTCATCATTGGAATATACAACCCAAATTCTATAGTGTAAATTCCCCACATAGTTATACTAGTAAAACATGAAAACTCTCTCATATGAATGTAGGTGCTAAACATGAGCACAAATGATGACTATGAATAATGCGGGTGCTAAAACATGAGCATAAGTGTGGATAAAAGATAGTAATGCTGCCCCCTTTTTCTTTATTCTTTTTTTCTTTTTTTCTTCTTTTTTTTCTTTTTTCTTTTTTCTTTCTTTTCATTTTTTTTCTTTCTTCTTTTTTTCTTTTTGATGGCCTCCACGGCTCTTTTCATTTTTAGGGGCAACATCCTAATTATGACAACACACTTTTTGGTACAAATAACTCATAATGAATGAAACATGATGTATGAAACTGTATGCCTCTGCCGAGTGTAGCAGGATGTGCAATGATCTAGCGTAACATGGGTAAACCACACATCAGCTCGTATATGATCATGCAAAGCAATATATAAATAATAAATGACAACATGGCATATAATGTAAAATGGATGTTGCATGGCAATATATCTCGGAACAGCTATGAAAATGCTGTGGTAGGTAGGTATGGTGGCTGTTTTGAGGAGATGTATGAGCTTATGTGTAGGAGAACAAGAGAAAGTTCTCCCACGGATTTGGATGTACCGGCGAAGTATGCACAATTCTCAATGTGAGCAAAAGGCAATGCACAGTACCGAAGAGGCTAGCAAATTTAGATGGTGGAAGTGTCAAAAACCGTAGCTTAACATTAGTCAAAAAGAACTCACAAGCTTATTGCAAACAACTAGCAGGTTCATCATTAAGAGCATGATTAAAATTTACTCCAAGGAGGGCCGTTCACGGTGGCACAAGTACCCCGCTAGCTCCCTCGACCTTCAGCACAACTTAGTTATTACGATGAACTCTCAGACATGGAAAGCTATCAAGTCCAACTACACCTTCAACTATTTAAATAGAGTTTGTAGTACGGCACAAGCTTAAAGACAACAATCCACTACTAATTTTAACTTATTTATCCAGCAAGCCTTACCATCTAAATATCTCAAAACATTTGCAAAGAATCAAGTTATCAAAGCTCAATGTTCTACAAGTATTTTATTATACACTACCACATGCAACATTTCCCGTTTCCAACCATACAACAATTTAACGAAGAAGAAACTTCGCCATGAATACTATGAGTAAAGCCTAAGGACATATTTGTCCATATGCAACAGCGGAGCGTGTCTCTCTCCCACACAAAGAATGCTAGGATCCATTTTATTCAAACAAAACAAAAACAAACCGATGCTCCAAGCAAAGCACATAAGATGTGATGGAATAAAAATATAGTTTCAGGGGAGGAACCTGATAATGTTGTCGACGAAGAAGGGGATGCCTTGGGCATCCCCAAGCTTAGACGCTTGAGTCTTCTTGATATATGCAGGGGTGAACCACCGGGGCATCCCCAAGCTTAGAGCTTTCACTCTCCTTGATCATGTTGTATCATCTCCCTCTCTTGATCCTTGAAAACTTCGTCCACACCAAACTCAAAACAACTCATTAGAGGGTTAGTGCACAATCAAAATATACATGTTCAGAGGTGACATAATCATTCTTAACACTTCTGGACATTGCACAAAGCTACTGAAAGTCAACGGAATCGAAATATCCATCGAACATAACAAAACAGGCAATGCGAAATAAAAGGCAGAATCTGTCAAAACAGAACAGTTTGTAATGACGAATTTTATTGAGGCACCAGACTTGCTCAAATGAAAATGCTCAAATTGAATGAAAGTTGCGTACATATCTGTGGATCACTCACGTAAATTGGCATAATTTTCTGAGTTACCTACAGAGAATTTTGCCCAGATTCGTGACAGCAAAGAAATCTGTTTCTGCGCAGTAATCCAAATCTAGTATGAACCTTACTATCAACGATTTTACTTGGCACAACAAAACACTAAACTAAGATAAGGAGAGGTTGCTACAGTAGTAAACAACTTCCAAGACACAAAATAAAAACAAAGTACTGTAGTAAAAACATTGGTTGTCTCCCATAAGCGCTTTTTTTTAACGCCTTTCAGCTAGGCGCAGAAAGTGTGTATCAAGTATTATCAAGAGACGAAGTGTCAACATCATAATTTATTCTAATAATAGAATCAAAAGGTAACTTCATTCTCTTTCTAGGGAAGTGTTCCATACCTTTCTTGAGAGGAAATTGATATTTAATATTACCTTCCTTCATATCAATAATAGCACCAACAGTTCGAAGAAAAGGTCTTCCCAATATAATGGGACAAGATGCATTGCATTCAATATCCAAGACAACAAAATCAACGGGGACAAGGTTATTGTTAACGGTAATGCGAACATTATCAACTTTCCCCAAAGGTTTCTTTGTAGAATGATCAAGCAAGATTAACATCCAAATAACAATTTTTCAATGGTGGCAAGTCAAGCATATTATAGATTTTCTTAGGCATAACAGAAATACTTGCACCAAGATCACATAAAGCATTACAATCAAAATCATTGACCTTCATATTAATGATGGGCTCCCAACCATCCTCGAGCTTCCTAGGAATAGAAGCTTCGCGTTCTAATTTCTCTTCTCTAGCTTTTATGAGAGCATTTGTAATATGTTTCGTGAAAGCCAAATTTGTAGCACTAGCATTAGGAATTTTAGCAAGTTTTTGTAAGAACTTTATAACTTCAGAGATGTGGCAATCATCAAAATTTAAACCATTATAATCTAAAGCAATGGGATCATCATCCCCAATGTTGGAAAAAATTTCAGCAGTTTTATCACAGGCAGTTTCAGCAGTTTTAACAGTTTCGGGCAGTTTTTCGCGCTTTGTATTAGAAGTGGAAACATTACTAACACCAATTATTTTACCATTAATAGTAGGAGGTGCAGCAACATGTGTAGCATTAGCATTACTAGTGGTGGTAATAGTCCAAACTTTAGCTATATTATCTTCTTTTTCATTTTCTTCTCTTTCCCACCTAGCACGCAATTCGGCCATCAATCTTATATTCTCATTAATTCTAACTTGGATGGCATTTGCTGTAGTAACAATTTTATTATGATGATTTTCATTAGGCATAACTTTCGATTTCAAAAGATCAACATCAGCAACAAGACTATCGACTTTAGAAGCAAGTATATCAATTTTCCCAAACTTTTCTTCAACAGATTTGTTAAAAGCAGTTTGTGTACTAATAAATTCTTTAAGCATGGCTTCAAGTCCAGGGGGTGAATTCCTATTATTGTTGTAAGAATTCCCATAAGAATTACCATAGCCGTTGCCATTATTATAAGGATATGGCCTATAGTTGTTACTAGAATTGTTCCGGTAGCATTGTTGTTGAAATTATTATTTTTAATGAAGTTTACATCAACATGTTCTTCTTGAGCAACCAATGAAGCTAACGGAACATTATTAGGATCAATATTAGTCCTATCATTCACAAGTATAGACATAATAGCATCAATCTTATCACTCAAGGAAGAGGTTTCTTCGACAGAATTTACCTTCTTACCTTGTGGAGCTCTTTCCATGTGCCATTCAGAGTAATTGATCATCATATTATCAAGAAGCTTTGTTGCTTCACCAAGAGTGATGGATATAAAGGTATCTCCAGCAGCTGAATCCAATAGGTTCCGCGAAGAAAAATTCAGTCCTACATAAAAGGTTTGGATGATCATCCAAGTAGTCAGTCCATGGGTTGGGCAATTTTTAACCAAAGATTTCATTCTTTTCCATGCTTGTGCAACATGCTCAGTATCCAATTGTTTAAAATTCGTTATGCTACTCCTCAAAGATATAATTTTAGCAGGGGGATAATATCTACCAATAAAAGCATCCTTGCATTTAGTGCATGAATCAATACTATTCTTAGGCAGAGATAGCAACCAATCTTTAGCTCTTCCTCTTAATGAGAAAGGGAACAATTTTAGTTTATAATGTCACCATCTACATCTTTATACTTTTGCATTTCACACAATTCAACAAAATTATTGAGATGGGCAGCAGCATCATCAGAACTAACACCAGAAAATTGCTCTTGCATAACAAGATTCGAGTAAAGCGAGGTTTAATTTCAAAGAATTCTGTCTGTAGTGGCAGGTGGAGCAATAGGTGTGCATAAGAAATCATTATTATTTGTGGTTGTGAAGTCACACAACTTAGTATTTTCAGGAGTACCCATTTTAGCAATAGTAAATAAAGCAAACTAGATAAAGTAAATGCAAGTAACTAATTTTTTTGTGTTTTTGATATAGCAAACAAGATAGCAAATAAAGTAAAACTAGCAACTAATTTTTTTGTATTTTGATTTAGTGCAGCAAACAAAGTAGTAAATAAAATAAAGCAAGACAAAAACAAAGTAAAGAGATTGCGATGTGGAGACTCCCCTTGCAGCGTGTCTTGATCTCCCCGGCAACGGCGCCAAAAAAGAGTTTGATACGCGTACAGCACGCGTCCGTTGGGAACCCCAAGAGGAAGGCGTGATGCGTACAGCGGCAAGTTTTCCCTCAGTATGAAACCAAGGTTTATCGAACCAGTAGGAGCCAAGAAGCACGTTGAAGGTTGATGGCGGCGAGATGTAGTGCGGCGCAACACCAGGGATTCCGGCGCCAACGTGGAACCTGCACAACACAAACCAAGTACTTTGCCCCAACGAAACAGTGAGGTTGTCAATCTCACCGGCTTGCTGTAACAAATGATTAGATGTATTGTGTGGATGATGATTGTTTGCAGAAAACAGTAGAACAAGTATTGCAGTAGATTGTATTCAGTATAGAGAATTGGACCGGGGTCCACAGTTCACTAGAGGTGTCTCTCCCATAAGATAAACAACATGTTGGGTGAACAAATTACAGTTGGGCAATTGACAAATAGAGAGGGCATGACCATGCACATACATATTATGATGAGTATTGTGAGATTTAATTGGGCATTACGACAAAGTACATAGACCGCTATCCAGCATGCATCTATGCCTAAAAAGTCCACCTTCAGGTTATCATCCGAACCCCTTCCAGTATTAAGTTGCTAACAACAGACAATTGCATTAAGTATTGCGCGTAATGTAATAAATAACTACATCCTCGGACATAGCATCAATATTTTATCCCTAGTGGCAACATCACATCCATAATCTTAGAGGTTTCTCTCACTCCCCCAGATTCACGGAGACATGAACCCACTATCGAGCATAAATACTCCCTCTTGGAGTTACTAGCATCAACTTGGCCAGAGCATCTACTAATAACGGAGAGCATGCAAGATCATAAACAATACATAGATATAAATAGATAATCAACATAACATCGTATTCTCTATTCATCGGATCCCAACAAACACAACATATAGAATTACAGATAGATGATCTTGATCATGTTCGGCAGCTCACAAGACCCGATAATTAAGCACAATGGGGAGAAGACAACCATCTAGCTACTGCTATGGATCCATAGTCCAGGGGTAGACTACTCACACATCACTCCGGAGGCGACCATGGCGGCATAGAGTCCTCCGGGAGATGATTCCCCTCTCCGGCAGGGTGCCGGAGGCGATCTCCTGAATCCCCCGAGATGGGATTGGCGGCGGCGGCGTCTCTGGAAGGTTTTCCGTATCGTGGCTCTCGGTACTGGGGGTTTCGCGACGAAGACTATTTGTAGGCGGAAGGGTAGGTCAGGGGGCGTCGCGAGGGGCCCAGGAGACAGGTCGGCGCGGCCAAGGGTGGGGCCGCGCCGCCTACCCTCCTGGCCACCTCGTGGCCCCACTTCGTTGACTCTTCGGTCTTCTGGAAGCTTCGTGGCAAAATAGGACCCTGGGCGTTGATTTCGTCCAATTCCGAGAATATTTCCTTACTAGGATTTACGAAACCAAAAACAGCAGAAAACGACAAGCGGCACTTCGGCATCTTGTTAATAGGTTAGTTCCAGAAAATACACGAATATGACATAAAGTGTGCATAAAATATGTAGATATCATCAATAATGTGGCATGGAACATAAGAAATTATCGATACGTCGGAGACGTATCAATATCTTAGATGCAGCTAGGGACTTCTTCTCTCGCGATGTTCTTGTCCGGGGTCCCCAGAAAATTAAATGGCATTTCATGTTTGCAACGGAAAGCACACATTTTTCTGGCTCGACAGGTGGCAGGGGTCCGACCCTCTTCAAGCCAGATTTAAGCGTCTCTTTAGCTGTTGCGCCAATCCATTTGATGAATGCATTTTTAGCATGTTTTTGCATTGATAGTTTACCTAGATATCATCGAGTAGTGGTAGGATTTTTGTATTTCACCGCGCTACCGCACCCTTTTATGCTTCTCTACGTATGATCTCAAAATAATAAGTCAATAATGAAATATCAATGAAAACTGTCGTTTTCTGGCATTTTAACGTGATAGAAATCATTTTTACACTTAATAGTGCACCTGAGCGAAAGGACAATGCGAGGACAGCTTCCAGCAGCTTTAACGGGCATTGGTACGGGCAAGGCCCGAACAATAAAGACATAGCAATTACCATCTTGCGTTCGACACATAAAGGTTACAAAACAGACCATGGAATGATTGGTATCCTCGATATTCATCTAAGCATAACGTAGCTAATTTTTCTAATTTGTGAAATTATATGGATTAAAATAAACACACGTACACAACATATCATGTCCCATTGGAGAATATGTTTTTATTCAGCCCGAGAACATGCCCAAGGTATTTGTGGACATTGAGTGGTCCAATCTCGAAGAAGACCTGGTTGATTTGGTCATTTTTATTAATTTAGATTGGCAAATGAATAACCACATGCATAGAAAATATGAAGCATTGTCTCAAAATACACGCCACAACATCATTTCTTGCCTTTTTCTCAGTATTGCTTGTTCATTGCAGAGGGAATGGTGGGCACCAGTATATACACATGCATAAGACCCTTCTTTTGTAACCATGCATGTGGACAATCCAAGCCCTATGTCGCAACACTAGAAAAATATCTACACATATCTTATCTATATTTCTCTACTGTTTTCCATGAACCTCACTTCAATATTTAAGAGAGAATCTACTCGATTCTATTTTTTCTAGTAATCTCTAGAATCTTCCAACTTTGCATTAAGAATTATTTTTAGGTTCCTTGATGGGAAATATCTATACAATTGTGATAGCTCATGACCCCCCCCCCCCAACCCACGCACACACAAAGACATGAGATGATTTGCGGTCTACCACGAAAGATACTCTTCAAATTATGATTATGACAGTGAATAAATGAACTACATTACTGTATGGAAGGTGGAGGTTCTCCTGTTGATCAAGATTTTTTTGGGGGCATCTTTCATCAATCGCTTGTAGCGAGTGATTTACATCAAAATCACATTATGATGGTTCTAAGTACATGCACGATATGTGTGGTGATAGAGCCTTGTGGAAATCCGTGGATCTTTGCAATGATTGGAATGTTACAACCCGAGGAATTTGTGTAAATGATTCACTCTTTGGGCAACGCGGTGTTAAATATCAAAGACTTATGCCCCTCACTATTTCATCACGGGTTACCTATGTGGATTTATATGTTTTAGATAAGATAGTGATGCATGTTGTCTCTAGTCTCCAAATTCCTCGTCCTGCTAGGTGGGTCAAACCGCAAGCGATAGTGGCTAAGATAAATTGTGATGGCACGGTCTCACAAAATGGATCATCAGACTTATCGAAATTGTTTGCAGAAAGTATGAAGGTATTTTGCGTCTCATATGCAACTGTGCTAAGATTTTCTTTTAAAAAGCAAGATGTCCTAAGATGTGTCAAACCCCAAGCGCTGATGGAAAATATTATTATTTATCAACAATAAGAAGCAAGATGTTCTTTTTTTTTTTGCCATTTTGGGTTTTTGTGATCATATTTTTCTGCTAAATGTTGTCATCGATACTGGTGAATAATGATTGTAGGGTTGGTGAATTAAATGGCTTAGAAGGGGGGAGGGGGAGGGAGAGAAGAGTGAATAAGTATGTATGCACCATCGGTGGACAAGTAAACTTGTGAGACCCACTAAATTTCCGCCAGAGGTAGATGAGAGGGTGGTGTGAGAAATGGAGGCAACGATGGGTAGACCAGAAAGACAAGTCAACATTGCCAACATCAGCGGTGGAACATGTTTTTTTAGATACGGTGGAACATGTTGATGATCAGTTGGCAGTGTGATGAATTTAGAGGTATAAACAAAGTTGGTTAGAAGGAAGCACCACTAAGAAAGAATCGTTCACCCTACAGTTTTATCAACAACATTATCGTGGTTGAGTCATGTTCAATTTAATCAGGCAGACATCCATCATGAATTGTTGTGCGTGCACTCAGATGCGTGACACATCATGGGCTGCGCTAGTGGAGCCTGCCCCTTCTGTTTCTTCTGGCATCCACTTTTAAATAGGAATTGTACTTGAAATGTTTGATTTATCATTTATCTTCACTTTCGTCTTTATTTCGACGAGAACTTAAAACTTAGACCATATCTAGATATTTTTTTTATCACCTTGAGAGTTACCACCTAAGGATTATAAAAAGTTGCCACTGTAGTTGTACCAAAGTTACCATTTAAATTACTACCTAGTAGCAAAAGAGCACACATTTTATTTACCAAAACATATTCGAGTAAGATCTTATATTGAGATCTCGTTGATATGAAGCAAATGTTGAAAAAAAGTTATGAATCAGACAAATGATTCAGGCTACAACATTTATAAAAGTTGGCTCTTAATTTTCCGACCTCACCTCCCTACAAACTGCGTAGTGCAAAAAAAAGTCACACGGGACTCACGCAAACACACTTGCTCCTCATATTTTCCTATTAATTAATATCGTCGTATCTCAATTAAACATGACTCTTACAATAGTAGCATAATTTGGCTTTTTTCTAGCATACATCGAATCAATCGTCGATCCGACTGCAACTATTCCCAATAAGTACCAGCTAATTTTAAGACCGTGAGCATCACACCAAGCACACACTAGCACAACACCGAGCGATTAACTAAATTAAATCACCGAGTAATTGACCAAAGTGGCGGCCTAGCTTCGCTAGCTCAGTTCCAACCCGGTGGCTTGTGGTGGTTGTTCGGGCCCGATGGCGCGTAGTCCTGCGTTTCCAGCGCCATCCTCGCACTGATAACCTCCGCGCCATCCTCTGGGATCACTCGACCCGTATCTATCTGAAATATCAGAAACGATCGCTCATTCAACAAGAAAGAACACACATGGATTACTACATTTGTTTTGTAATGTATCTTAGAGAAACACGGTAAAGTAGTTCAATCATTTTTGTAGGTTTATAGCGCTCAATATGCGCCACGAGAAACATGATTCAATTAGTTCTCTTTCGTTTTTTCCTAACATGCAAATCTAGACGAATCCGTATTTCCGGACGGAGGAAGTACTTTGAATGGCCGGGCTATCTTGTTTAGAAAAAAAAAACTTCACATGTTTGCACCAATTACCGTGTGTCTCATGTGCGAAGATTTGGCCACAGCTTTCGAATTTTAAAGCATTTACGACGTAGAATACAAGATACAACTATTACCTTTGGCTTTGGAGTGCTTTCTTCAGCCCATGGCACCTCACCGGCATGCTGCAAGGGAACCAGCCTCTGCACTCCTACACGACAAAGGGAAGAAATGTCACGGTCAGGGTATAATCATATGAAATCTTAACTAAACAGTTACTTACTGAGAGATGCGAGGCTTACTTGAGAGAGGTATAGCATTAGAGGGAACCAAGAAGTAGAATGCCAACAAGGTGATAACTAGACAGATTGATACTGAGCCTCTCTCCATTGCAAGCACTGGTCTCTCTCTTCTCTTGAACAGTACTACTTCCTCAATTGATTCTCTCCAATGTAACTGGATATATAGGATCACCGTGGGTGTTCATGCATGTGCCTTGCACTCGTTCTTGGTCATGCTTGCTGCCCTGGAACCCCCTTTTATGGGCACATGTCATGCGACCTACATCACTCGTTTTTAGGTACCAAAGTCAAAAAGGCAACGGAAATTCACAAAGTCCAATGGTGGAATTGGACAGCAGCCCAACCATTTAGCTGCCTTTTCCACCTCCACTAGCTATTGGAGTGATCCTATTTGTCCATATCTCATCGATCCGTTTGAAATTGGCAATCTTATGACTTTTTCGAGAATTACAAACTCAATACAACAATCAGAGAAAAAAATACTATAATAAGAGAGACAGACTTTGTTTGAAACTTAAGCTGTGGGGTATAATGTTCTTGTTCAGACTAGATTATATGAGTGTTTTTTAATAGATCCAGAAGTAAAAAATAAGTGGTATATATGTTGAGAATTCTTCTCTGACCACCTTACTAAGTTAACGTAAGTACTTCTAACTTAGCGACGATCGCTATCAGAGAATTTGGGACGTCTTTTCAATGTCAACATACACTTACTCGGTTAGCACACAAAATCTGCATGAATTTTTTCTCGTCTTGCTTTTACAATTAAATCTATATATGAATGTTCTAGCATCCTTTACAATATCAGTATTTCACATTTAGAATGTGCTAATAGAAGACCAAAAAACACAAGCTTGCAAGCAGTAAGCATTTACCATTTCACTTTTGTTTTCTGAATCATGTCAAATTTTGCTACTTTGTAGATTGAGTGGCTTTGAACTTGAAACTCTATACATACTGACAAATATATCATCAAATCTATTGTAAGTTTTCCAAGGTTATTTTGTATCAGAACCAAAGGGTGAATGTAAAGGATAAATACGTTGCCTTTTTTTTGGTGAACGCTGATATGCGCACTGCCAAGATCAAGATATTTTCATCGAGAAGTTTGTGGATCATTCGTAGTGGGGCATGCACAAACATGTGAACCAGTGGCTGCAATTCTTCATAGCTGCAGTGGGGAGACGTTTTGAAACAGCATGTGGAAAGTGGAGGACCCTCTAGGTTCATTTCAGATCCACACGAAGCTTTTGTTAATGTTGGCGTTGCTAAGTATAGTTAGTGTGTCATGAGTGCGAAGTTCTGGTGCTAGAAAAGGTTGCTCTCTCTCTCTACAATGTTTGCAACATATCGGCTGACCAATGGGGCGAGGTTTTCCAAAGTAGGTTTTACAATGCGTGAGATGATTGGAGTTCATGAAGTCAAGAATGGATGGCGTACTCTCGAAAAAGAATAACGAGCCAGATAATTGATGTTAGTTCATGAATTTTCTATGTAAGCAGGTAATCAACCTATACGTAACCCTAAAACTCTCACACCATAGCCAAGAAGAAGTCCCGTCCTTAATTTCCCTTGATTTGGGTGCTTTAATAAATAAATGAGAGAGAGAGAGAGAGAGAGAGAGAGAGAGAGAGAGAGAGAGAGAGAGAGAGAGAGAGAGAGAGAGAGAGAGAGAGAGAGAGAGAGACGGATGCACGCATCGCCATACACCCACAATTTTGAACAGTCACATCTATGCTTACGCGTGAATACTACTAGATTCTTGAACATATACCTATATGGGCCTCTTGCTTGCACAAATTATAACACAGCAATATTATTATTAAAACACAATAATAGACATAATGCCACATTTTCGGCCAAACCTGACACACTTGGGTGCTAATTCTCTTGAACCAACTGAGTGATGATATGCGTGCTAAGCTGCTGATGGTATGGTGTAGGACATGGCCTCTCCGAAATAATATTATATTTAGCGATGGTAAGTGCACTATTAAACATTCATCAGTTTTCTTACTTAATCTTAACTTAATAGTTCAGGAGCGACCTGAGTGAGATGGGCCCATGCTAACTCCTCGCTCCAGATGACTAGATGATATTCACGATCGCACATCTCGTAAAAATGTGTTCAACATCCTCTCTTGCTAACCATGTTGAAATTTTGCATCATGACGAAGCCCGAGATCCCCAAGTAAAACTTGCGAGGCTGAAGCTTGTTGACGGGACACAGTGAGTCCTGTATACCGAACCGGTAGAGAAGACACACCTCTTGTATCCCGCGACCATGGCAAAGAATCTCTTCTATCCGCGATGAGCTGAACACCCTGAGAAGATCTTTATATATTGCAAGCACGTGCATGAAAGCACGAACTGTGGGCTGTTTCTTGATGTCATTTATCCAAATGACCTCTGGGATTGCTTCTGTAACTATTCTT
Source organism: Lolium rigidum (assembly GCF_022539505.1). Classification (NCBI taxonomy): domain Eukaryota; kingdom Viridiplantae; phylum Streptophyta; class Magnoliopsida; order Poales; family Poaceae; genus Lolium; species Lolium rigidum. The sequence continues at coordinate 194,069,116 of NC_061512.1, read as the reverse complement.
CTCGACGTCACGACAAGGTTGATAAGCCAAAACACTTCCGAAGCAATATCCTCAATTGTTCTCCCATTTACCCACTTATCGTTCCAAAGTAACAGTTCTTTCCATTCCCAATAGTTACTTTAGACCCTGCATTGAACAAGTGTCTGACCTTGTCGATCACAGGTGTGCTGGCATGCTCCATGGGCTGCCGATGTTCACTCTCAGATTAGATTTTGATGTGCGCCTTGGCGCACGGTCCCGTGAAGTTTATACCAATTTTCATTTTGTAAACATTGATAGAAATTAAGCAATTAATGCAGAGTGAATAATTATACATTTAATTCTCCTTGATAAGGAGAAAAATTATTAGTGGAAGAAGAGGAGCAAAAGAACATAACATATCATGTGGATTAAACACAACGGTAAATTAGAAAAATGCACTGCATATAAATGTCAAAAGTTTGAAAATATTATACATAAATATGAAAACATTGTTATGAGATAACGGTAGTTAAACATAGGAAAATATCAAAGAGTTTTCTTGGCAGCTTGACAATGAGTGAGAACAGATGAGGGTTTGAGAAACTATGCAAAAAATTATTAGCTTCATACGTATTATATAATTTTAGTACCAAATTAATTAGTCTTCTTCAACAACATGATACATGTACATAGGGCATGTGTCTTGGTGGAACGATCCCGTAAAATTCACACCAATGTGATGCGTGTACATAGGGCATGTGTCTTGGTGCACGATCCCGTAAAATTCACACCAATGTATAGTTTGTACAACATTGATAAAAGTCAGGTGATAGATAATACGATTTTTAGATTTTACAGAACAGAGACAGTAGAATAAAATTAGGATAAAGCCCATGAAATCATAAATAGAGTAGCACACGCTTATGTACAATCAGGAAAATAGAGGAATATTCTGAGGCTCACAGACCCAGTAATCAAACATTAAATAAGAAAAACTATCCGATGGGTGAAACACTATGTAAATGATCACCGGTACAACATGTCTTACTACAGGGTGTTAACTGTGTATACAGTAATCAATAGCCTATACATTTTTTGCTCGACGGATAGCCAGACTTCTCCAATAGATTGATATATATGACATACCAATAGAGGAAGGTCACCATCACTTCACACTTCGTGGGTATAGTGTTGTACAATGGATCAGGAAGCTGCCATGATCAAGACCCTGTATGGAATGTCAACGACAACCATGACTTAAACCTGGTAAGAAAGGACAGGTATCATATTAGCCGAGGTTGCATTATACATAAAGAACATTTGTGCTTTCTTGGTTGTAGTCCAAGAAAGTAAATCATTTTTTCGGTTGATCCATCAGTCGGTATGTATTTTAATTTCTGAAAGACTCTGGTGGGAAAAGCAAGAACATATATCACAAAGGATATGTAAGGGAACATAATAATATACATGCAAGCCATTGATTATTTGATATTTCTGTCAACCTCTATTTTTTGAAAAAATTCACCCAACTTTTCGAAAGGTATGCAGTTTTCAACCAGTTTATTGGTGTGTGCATTCTTTTGATCTTCTTGGCATGAATTTTCACCATCGAGCAGAATGAAAAAAATATAGTTAATCTTTCTCTGGGAAACATTGTCTGATATCTCACATTCAAATTTCCACAAACAATTGTTTCTCTCCGACTGTGAGTAAAAGAATAGCTAGAATGATTATAGAAACACCATGTGAAAACAATGTCCATGGAGGCATACCTCTTATCCCAACATATATCAAATCACCACTTCATAACATAGACATTAACAAAATAGCAAAGTCCCTATACGCCCAAGACTAAGTAACAAGTGTCCATCCCGACTCCTATATTTTTTTTCCATATGATGCTTCTGCCGTGCTCTGCTCCCGACACGGGACACTCTTGCCAGTTGCCACTCGATCTATGAAATGTGGGGCGGCGTTCGGTGTCTCTATCAAGGACGGCAGAAGAGAACGAATTAGAGGCTACGCTGACGGCCGGGATCGAGAACTCTCCCCTGATGATGGAGGTTCTCCTCGTGGCCACCTGCTGTGGTCGGTTGATGCGGTGCTAGCGACGGGGTTTCTCCTCGTTCGCGTATGTGCTGGTGGAGATGTACCGTCGGCCAAGATTCGGCACAGTGGAAGTATGTGCAGCTTAATCTCGGTATGCTCCTTTTTTCCTCCCAAGCAAAAGTAATTTTCTTAATGTGCTAACTTTCATGAGCTAAACCAAAGTGCCTGGAGCGTTTCCATTTCATTATCGTTTTGACTATCATGCCTAGCTCTGACCTATGCGATTATGCAAATATGCTGAAATCAAAATAGTAAACTCCAAGTTAAATACACGAAGCCGTAGCTCTTATCAGCACTAAATTATCTTGTTACAACAGAAACAATAGAAGGCAGGCAAAGCAAAATAAATTAGTTAGTTGATTACAGCCTCCTTGGCCAACAGAAAACATTCATGAAAAAGATTGCCAACAGAAAACACAGAAAAGTAACTACTACACTGCCATCTCCAAACAGTTGGGTAGGTTTAGATGTGTTGTCTTCTGTTCTCTGAAATCACATCAGCTCAAACAACTAGCCTAAACAGTGGATAACATCAACTATTTTCTGCTATATTATATTAGCTGTCTGAATATCATCTTGGTTTCTGCAGTTTACCTTAACGATTAAGGTAACCACTAAGTACTGATTAAATTTCCACTTCTGAGCTAGTGTAGTGCAGCGTGTTCTACATCTGGAGTTCAGGTGACTGTCTGTTTCCTCTCCTGTAGCAGAAGTAACCCAAATTTAGATGAGCATGTGGTAAGATACGCCTCATGTGTAATGTGCCCTCTAATAATTTAGCTACCTGAGTTGTGTTGTCAAAACTAAGTGGGCAAACAGAAGACTCTCGCGTTTTATCTACACAAATCTTTACATACTTTCAGGGGCGGAGCTCCCCTTAGGGCAAGATGGGGCAGCTGCCCTACCTTTATTTTTGGGTAAAAATATGTTCTTATGTGTATACAATGTTCATTATTTTCTGTTAAGTAAATCAGACTTTTTGGTCCCATAAGAACTCAGATTTAGATGTTTAAATAGGCAAACGAAAGTTTTAGAAGAGGCATACAACTCTCATGTCTTGATTTACTTTATTTGATATCATCTTTCCAAAGACTTTTGGCGATCTAGAAGAACAAGTTCATGAGGGATAAATTTTGAGAAATTCCAAATTTCAACACAATGAGAGGCTACTTTGTGATTAGTCTAATATACATGCAATCCTTACATATCAAAGTGTAATTAAAAAACATGTGCACTTTTATAACTATTAATATATTAGTCCCAATAAATATAATAAAAATTATCAAGTATCATAATAATAACATTAGAAACATCAAAATAATAGACATGTTTCGTATGAGCGTGCTACATAGAGCGAGATACATTCAAAAGCAAAAATGCTATACTCACAGGCAGATCTGTATGGGATTTGTTTACGGGCACGACGTGGACTTGAGTGATTGCAAGAGAGTCCTTCACCAGTTCTTGCAAGATCTCATGTGGCCGCTCGCTGGTTGCCAACTCGTCTTGCCCACTCATCCCGTAAAAAAATCCTGTACGAATCTCCCGTAAGTGTAGCATTCTTATCGTGCTGAAACTAAGAAAGATTTTCAAAAAGAAGCTATAACTTTTCTACTGTCTACGACTTTTGGATGGAAATAAAACTTCACTTTTGGAATGTTTATAGGTAGTACTTCTATTTAAAGATGTTTCTATTACCTTGCATTTATAAATATTATACCAATTTAAATAAATAACTTTTACGTTGAGTGATGCGATCAAATTTTGATTGGAATCCTTTAAAAACTGAAAAAACTGACTTACACAATACAAATATAGGGAGGGGGCATCTGCCTCCCCCCTCCTCCTCCAAACTACCCATGGTTCAAGTTAAATAATAATGTATGTCTATGATTTTGCCCTACCAAACTTTTAGAACGTCCCCCGCCACTGCATACTTTGCTGAGGCTTTATGCACTAAACCTTTTAGAAAGAAAACCTCATAATGTAAAGAACACGGACAAAAAGAGGTACTCTTGGCAAAAGCGAGTATCTCTCCAATGTTGTCGCTGATGTGTTCATATCTTCATGGCATGTATCAGTATCAGACGCACAAAAACAGGGCAATGAGACATAGCAGGTCAAGCTGATGCACGCACTAGTTTGGAGGAAATAAAATCGGCAATGGCTGCAGCTATGAATCAAGTGACAAATTAAACATCTGAATTGCTCCACCACCCAGTTCTAATCAAAACTAACAGAAACCCTATCCTGAAAATGTAAACACAACACCAACTGGTGATAAAAATGACACATACTGTGGCAGTAATGTAATGTACACCAAATAAGTTTCGTTCATACATGCATGCAATTTCGACGCTAACTTAAACACCGGATAGTCACAGTTCCCATCTGCAGGCATTTGGTGTTAGCTCCTCAAGTTCTGAATCTTTGCAGCTGGTATCTGCAAGCAGTTAGAGAAAACTCCTTAGGCCACGAACATTTGTAACTGCCATCCGTGGAATTGTGGGACTGATTGCTTGACCATAGCCCTGCTCACTTTAAACTTGCTATATTAAGGGCTAGATATCCATGGACTCTCATCGACATGACAATCACAGTAGAGAAGGTGCCCTGCAAAAAACAGAAAATTAACAACATGAACCAACTGAATATAGAAGGTACACGTTGAATGAAAAATGCAAGAACATGGCAACGACGACTAAGTAATATCCATATCACTGTGTGTGCATGTTGTGTTACCTGTGCCACTTTAGTTGTCCTTGATCCAGAAGTAGGCCAACGTATCCTGAGATAGAAACACTGTTATCAAGAAAACTCCACAGATAACTGGTTGTAAGAAAAATATTGGCAGCAGTATTTGAGACTACATGGAAGAGTAATACATCTAAATCGATCGTGAGTATTAACATTCTCTTACGGTGAGAGTCAACAAAAATATTTGCAAGCATTCTCTAGTTATTCATTATGCGTCAGCCACCTGAGTATTAACCTTCTCTTGGGTGAGAGTCAACAAAATCAGATGACAATATATTTTTTGGGGAAAGGAGGCTACGTATTGGTTCTAACAATTCAAGTGGTCGACGGTGAACTGAACCTTGACACCAGCGTACCAAGACCCGACCACCTGATTGGAAGGAGCCATACAACCTTTCGTACCTCTCCCCAGACCTGAAACCAGCAAACATACTTCACATTATTTGAATATAAACACCCAATTTCTGTACACAAAGCTCAAAAAAATTCAGCAGACCAACTTGTAATATAGCTCTGGATAGATTAAGTTCATTTGTCAATGAGGAAACATCACTGGCAGATAGATACTGTTCTAAGTGCTTCCCAGAACCAGGTGCTGAAGTACATTCTATCCAGACAATATTTGAAAATAGTGCATAAATTTTTTTTTTTATTCGGAGTTCTCTGCCACCTCTACACTCAGCAGCACTTCAAACAAAATAATCTTGAAGCAGTACAATGCAACCATCAGGTCTGTTAACTGAAGCATGAAAAGAAAAAAACAAATCAGGATTGTAATCCACAAATCATGTGGACCTGTATTCCATGTTATCTTGCGGTGGCAGAACCATTTTTCATTAATCCTTTACCAGATTATTTGGCAGGTCTAATTTTCCGTAGCTTAGAAAGATGGAGTAAAACATGTTGATATATTCATACCTGAATGAGAATAAGGTTAAGTACTTATGGAAGTGTAGCATTATAATGGTAAAAGGAAGACTGTCATTTGTGAAGTTTAATTACAGCAAATGGAGATAATCAGATAACACTATATTTGTTGGGGAAAAAGGCTGCATATTGGTTCTAACAATCAAGTGGTCTATAACAGAGGGCGAGTAAACATATTGTTTGAATTTTCGAGGGATACCTCACGTCGACAACAATAAAATCCAATTTGTGTAAGTGGTGGTGTATGCGTCCTTACTTTTCCGATCTGGCTGCAATTATTTGTTTTTAGTACAGGCAGTGATGCAAATAGAGAGTGGCAGTTGCATAATACAGTTAGGAGATAGAAACAAAAAGATAAAAGATATAGAGGAATAAAAAGAGACACATATAGAGTGATCAAGAATTCACCTTATCGATCCAAGAATCACTGGAACTACCAAAGGGTGTCTTGCCGGTGGGTTGCCTTGCCAGATCTCTGGTCTCCAAGCTCTAACGTCATACAAAGCACAAAGAACAACTTAAGAAGTAGGCACGAAATAAATCAAACAGCAAACAAATAGCAAAAACATGCAACATCTATAATCGATCAACCTCAGACCTAATCGCACAGCCAACTGCAGCACCTTGAGAAACATGGCAGTCATGCCCGGTGATACGTCTCCAACGTATCTATAATTTCTGATGTTCCATGCTTGTTTTATGACAATACCTACATGTTTTGTTCACACTTTATATCGTTTTTACGCGTTTTCCGGAACTAACCTATTGACGAGATGCCGAAGTGCCAGTTCCCGTTTTCTGCTGTTTTTGGTTTCAGAAATCCTAGTAAGGAAATATTCTCGGAATTGGACGAAATCAACGCCTAGAATCTTAAAATCCCACGAAGCTTCCAGAACACCCGAGAGCCACCAGAGGGGAGCCCTGGGGGCCCCACACACCACCCTGGCGCGGCCAGATGGGGGGCGCGCCCCCTATGGTGTCGTCGCCTCATCAGCCTTCCGACTCTGCCTCTTCTCCTATATAAAGGTCCCTGACCTAAAACATCGATACAGAAAAGCCACGGTACGAGAAACCTTCCAGAGCCGCCGCCATCGCGAAGCCAAGATCTGGGGGACAGGAGTCTCTGTTCCGGCACGCCGCCGGGACGGGGAAGTGCCCCCGGAAGGCATCTCCATCGACACCACCGCCATCTTCATCACCGCTACTGTCTCCCATGAGGAGGGAGTAGTTCTCCATCGAGGCTAAGGGGCTGTACCGGTAGCTATGTGGTTAATCTCTCTCTCCATGTACTTCAATACAATGATCTCATGAGCTGCTTTACATGATTGAGATCCATATGATGAGCTTTGTAATCTAGATGTCGTTATGCTATTCAAGTGGATTTTACTTATGTGATCTCCGGAGACTCCTTGTCCCACGTGTGCAAAGGTGACAGTGTGTGCACCGTGTGGGTTTCTTAGGCTATATTTCACAGAATACTTATTCACTGAGTTATGATTTGAGTTAGATGTTATCTTGCCAGAGAGTAATTCAGAATAGCATAGTGAAGTGCTTATTTATATCCCTTTATGATTGCAATGAGCTTTGTATCACTATTAATCTATGTGCTACTCTAGTGATGTTATTAAAGTACTCTATTCCTCCTTCATGATGTAATGGTGACAGTGTGTGCATCATGTAGTACTTGGCGTAGTTTATGATTATGATCTCTTGTAGATTATGAAGTTAACTATTACTATGATGATATTGATGTGATCTATTCCTCCTTTTATAGTATGAAGGTGACAGTGTGCATGCTATGTTAGTACTTGGTATAATTGTGTCGATCTATCATGCACTCTAAGGTTATTTAAATATGAATATCGAATATTGTGGAGCTTGTTAACTCCGGCATTGAGGTGCTCTTGTAGCCCTACACAATTAGTGGTGTTCATCATCCAACAAGAGAGTGTAGAGTGGTTTTATTATGTGATCAATGTTGAGAGTGTCCACTAGTGAAAGTATAATCCCTAGGCCTTGTTCCCAAATACTGCAATCATCGCTTGTTTACTGTTTTACTGCATCTGTACTTTCTGTAATATTACCACCATCAACCACACTCCAGTTGTAGCAGCAAGCTATTTTCTGGTGCCGTTACTACTGCTCATATACATTCATACCACCTGTATTTCACTATCTCTTCGCCGAACTAGTGCACCTATACATCTGACAAGTGTATTAGGTGTGTTGGGGACACAAGAGACTTCTTGCTTTGTGGTTGCAGGGTTGCATGAGAGGGATATCTTTGACCTCTTCCTCCCCGAGTTCGATAAACCTTGGGTGATCCACTTAAGGGAAAACTTGCTGCTGTTCTACAAACCTCTCGCTTCTTGGAGGCCCAACACTGTCTACAGGAAAAGGAGTGTGCGTAGACATCAAGCTATTTTCTGGCGCCGTTGCCGGGGAGGAAAGGTAAAAGGTACTCACACTCCGGATCTCGGCTACTAAGCTATTTTCCGGCGCCGTTGTAAGTGCTCGAAGTTATTTCCTTTAGATCCTGCAATTGCATCTTTTTGTTTCTTGTTAAACACTAGTAAGGCATAATGGAAAACAACTGTGAGCTTTTTAATCTATTTTCTGAGTTAAGACATAAATGGTGTGTTGCAAAAATTGAAAAACCTATGGAACCTTATTTGCATGCTAATGGCAATGTTATTAGTATGAATACTTTGAACACCATTGTTGCTAATGATATGGAAAATTCTAAGCTTGGGGAAGCTGGTTTCGATGAGCATGATATTTTTAGTCCCCCAAGCATTGAGGAGAAAATTTTCTTTGATAATACTTTGCCTCCTATTTATGATGATTATAGTGATAGTGGTCTTTTGGTGCCGCCTGTTATGGAGGATAAATTTGATTATGATTACAATATGCCTCCTATATTTGATGATGAGAATAATAATGATATCTACTTTGTTGAATTTGCTCCCACTACAACTAATAAAATTGATTATGCTTATGTGGAGAGTAATAATTTTATGCATGAGACTCATGATAAGAATGTTTCATTTGATAGTTATATTGTTGAGTTTGCTCATGATGCTACTGGGTATTATTATGAGAGAGGACAATATGGTTGTAGAAGTTTTCATGTTACTAAAACACCTCTCTATATGCTAAAAATCTTGAATTTGCGCTTGTCTAGTTTTTCTATGCTTGTTGCATTATGCCTACATAACTTATTTATTTACAAGATTCCTTTTTATAGGAAGTGGGTTAGGCTTAAATTTGTTTTGAATTTGCCCCTTGATGCTCTCTTTTGCTTCAAATACTATCTCTTGCGAGTGCATCAATTAAAACTGCTGAGCCCATCTTAATGGCTATAAAGAAAGCACTTCTTGGGAGATAACCCATGTGTTTATTTTACTACAGCAATTTTGTTTTATATTTGTGTCTTGGAAGTTGTTACTACTGTAGCAACCTCTCCTTATCTTAGTTTTGTTGCATTGTTGTGCCAAGTAAAGTCTTTGATAGTAAGGTTCATACTAGATTTGGATTACTGCGCAGAAACAGATTTCTTGCTGTCACGAATCTGGGCCTAATTCTCTGTAGGTAACTCAGAAAATTATGCCAATTTACGTGAGTGATCCTCAGATATGCATGCAACTTTCATTCAATTTGAGAATTTTCATTTGAGCAAGTCTGGTGCCTCTTAGAAATTCGTCTTTACAGACTGTTCTGTTTTTGACAGATTCTGTCTTTTATTTCGCATTGCCTGTTTTGCTATGCTTGATGGATTTTTCTATTCCATTGAATTTCAGTAGCTTTGTGCAATGTCCAGAAGTGTTAAGAATGATTGTGTCACCTCTGAACATGTGAATTTTTGATTATGCACTAACCCTCTAATGAGTTTGTTTCGAGTTTGGTGTGGAAGAAGTTTTCAAGGGTCAAGAGAGGAGGATGATACAATATGATCAAGAAGAGTGAAAGCTCTAAGCTTGGGGATGCCTCGGTGGTTCATCCCTGCATACTTTAAGAAGACTCAAGTATCTAAGCTTGGGGATGCCCAAGGCATCCCCTTCTTCATCGACAAAATTATCAGGTCACTTCTCTTGAAACTACATTTTTATTCCATCACATCTTATGTACTTTACTTGGAGCGTCTGTTTGTTTTCATTTTTGTTTTGTTTGAATAAATGCTTGTGTGGGAGAGAGACACGCTCCGCTGGTTCATAGGAACACATGTGTTCTTAGCTTTTAATGTTCATGGCGAAGGTTGAAATTGCTTCGTCCATTGTTATTTGGTCTGTTCAGGAAATGCTACATGTGGTAGTGGTATAATGAAACACTTGCATAATCTTGTAGATCATTGAGCTTTGATAACTTGATTCTTTGCAAATGTTTTGAGGTATTTAGATGGTAAAGCTTGCTGGATGAATAAGTTAAAATTAGTAGTGGATTGTTGTCTTTAAAGCTTGTGCTGTACTACAAACTCTATTTAAATAGTTGAAGGTGTAGTTGGACTTGATAGCTTTCCATGTCTGAGAGTTCATCGTAATAACTAAGTTGTGCTCGAAGGTCGAGGGAGCTAGCGGGGTACTTGTGCCACCGTGAACGGCCCTCCTTGGAGTAAATTTTAATCATGATCTTAATGATGAACCTGCTAGTTGTTTGCAATAAGCTTGTGAGTTCTTTTTGACTAATGTTAAGCTACAGTTTTTGGCACTTCCACCATCCAAATTTGCTAGCCTCTTCAGTACTGTGCATTGCCTTCTGCTCACATTGAGAATTGTGCATACTTCGCCGGTACATCCAAACCCGTGGGAGGACTTTCTCTTGTCCTCCTACACATAAGCCCATACATCTCCTCAAAACAGCCACCATACCTACCTAGCACAACATTTTCATAGCTGTTCCGAGATATATTGCCATGCAATATCCATTTTACATTACATGTCAGGTTGTCATTTATTATTTATATATTGCTTTGCATGATCATATACAGCTGATGTGTGGTTTACCCATGTTACGCTAGATCATTGCACATCCTGCTACACTAGCAGATGCATACAGTTTTATACATCATGTTTCATTCATTATGAGTTATTTGTACCAAAAAGTGTGTTGTTATATTAGGATGTTGCCCCTAAAAGTGAAAATAGCCATGGAGGCCATCAAAAAGAGAAAAAGAAAAGAAAGAAAAAAAATAGAAAAGAAAAAAAAGAAAAAAAAGAAGAGAATAAAGAAAAAGGCGGCAGCATTACTATCTTTTATCCACACTTGTGCTCATGTTTTAGCACCTGCAGTATTCATAGTCATCATTTGTGCTCATGTTTAGCACATATATTCCATATGAATGAGTTTTCATGTTTTACTAGTATAACTATGTGGGGAATTTACACTATAGAACTTGGGTTGTATATTCCAATGATGAGCCTCCTCAAAAGTGCTCTAGGTCTTCGTGAGCAACCAAGTTGGATGCACCCCCACTAGTTCCATTGGAGAGCTTTCATACACATATAGCTCTATGTGCATCCGTTGCATGGCAATCACTACTCCTTGCATAGCTTCGATCATAAGGCTTCCTCTTGTCTAATGGTCACTTATAGCTTTGCAAGCATTTCTTCCATTTGGCCTTCCAAACCCCCATTAACGTTCTTTATGCCATAACATCCTGGTGCTAATACCAAATGCTTGCGCTCACCAGTTGAGTAGACTTCGAAACAGTTGATTCATGACGTTCATGTTTATGTTTACTTGATCTGAATCCTTCTTATGTTGTGAAAATATACTTGATGCTTGGAATGAAGGATAGAACTTCTACGCTGAATACTTAACACATCTTTAATGAACTTTGTACGGTTTCATGTCTTTGAAGCAATAGTTCATGAAAACTTCTAGCTTATTTAACTCTTGCATTATCATCTCTTATATCAATATAGACATTTGCTTTGAGTGACTTGATCTCAGTTCATATGCTTTACATTATTATTGGATCAAGATTATGTTGGTAGCATGTCACTTCAGAAATTATCTTTGTTATCGTTTACCTACTCGAGGACGAGTAGGAACTAAGCTTGGGGATGCTGATACGTCACCAACGTATCTATAATTTCTGATGTTCCATGCTTGTTTTATGACAATACCTACATGTTTTGTTCACACTTTATATCGTTTTTACGCGTTTTCCGGAACTAACCTATTGACGAGATGCCGAAGTGCCGCTTCTGTTTTCTGCTGTTTTTGGTTTCAGAAATCCTAGTAAGGAAATATTCTCGGAATTGGACGAAATCAACGCCCAGAATCTTAAAATTCCACGAAGCTTCCAGAACACCCGAGAGCCACCAGAGGGGAGCCCTGGGGGCCCACACACCACCCTGGCGCGGCCAGAGGGGGGGCGCCCCCCTATGGTGTCGTCGCCTCATCAGCCTTCCGACTCCGCCTCTTCGCCTATATAAAGGTCCCTGACCTAAAACATCGATACGGAAAAGCCACGGTACGAGAAACCTTCCAGAGCCACCGCCATCGCGAAGCCAAGATCTGGGGGACAGGAGTCTCTGTTCCGCACGCCGCCGGGACGGGGAAGTGCCCCCGGAAGGCATCTCCATCGACACCACCGCCATCTTCATCACCGCTGCTGTCTCCCATGAGGAGGGAGTAGTTCTCCATCGAGGCTAAGGGGCTGTACCGGTAGCTATGTGGTTAATATCTCTCTCCATGTACTTTAATACAATGATCTCATGAGCTGCTTTACATGATTGAGATCCATATGATGAGCTTTGTAATCTAGATGTCGTTATGCTATTCAATTGGATTTTACTTATGTGATCTCCGGAGACTCCTTGTCCCACGTGTGTAAAGGTGACAATGTGTGCACCGTGTGGGTCTCTTAGGCTATATTTCACAGAATACTTATTCACTGAGTTATGATTTGAGTTAGATGTTATCTTGCCAGAGAGTAATTCGGAATAGCATAGTGAAGTGCTTATTTATATCCCTTTATGATTGCAATGAGCTTTGTATCACTATTAATCTATGTGTTACTCTAGTGATGTTATTAAAGTACTCTATTCCTCCTTCATGATGTAATGGTGACAGTGTGTGCATCATGTAGTACTTGGCGTAGTTTATGATTATGATCTCTTGTAGATTATGAAGTTAACTATTACTATGATGGTATTGATGTGGTCTATTCCTCCTTTCATAGTATGAAGGTGACAAGTGTGCATGCTATGTTAGTACTTGGTATAGTTGTGTTGATCTATCATGCACTCTAAGGTTATTTAAATATGAATATCGAATATTGTGGAGCTTGTTAACTCCGGCATTGAGGTGCTCTTGTAGCCCTACACAATTAGTGGTATTGATCATCCAACAAGAGAGTGTAGAGTGGTTTTATTATGTGATCAATGTTGAGAGTGTCCACTAGTGAAAGTATAATCCCTAGGCCTTGTTCCCAAATACTGCAATCATCGCTTGTTTACTGTTTTACTGCATCTGTACTTCCTGCAATATTACCACCATCAACCACACGCCAGTTGTAGCAGCAAGCTATTTTCTGGTGCCGTTACTACTGCTCATATACATTCATACCACCTGTATTTCACTATCTCTTCGCCGAACTAGTGCACCTATACATCTGACAAGTGTATTGGGTGTGTTGGGGACACAAGAGACTTCTTGCTTTGTGGTTGCAGGGTTGCATGAGAGGGATATCTTTGACCTCTTCCTCCCTGAGTTCGATAAACCTTGGGTGATCCACTTAAGGGAAAACTTGCTGCTGTTCTACAAACCTCTGCTCTTGGAGGCCCAACACTGTCTACAGGAAAAGGAGTGTGCGTAGACATCACCCGGAATGGGCTTCTGATACGTCCAATTTGCATCACTATTTTATATCATAATTTGCTATTATTCATTGATATATTTCATATTTGGAGATGATACTTATGTTATTTCATCTATTTTGCATGATTCATGATTATTGGAGGATCACGCACCGGAGTCATGATTCTGCTGGAAAAAGCGCCGTCAGAATGCAATATTTCGGAAGATCAACAATTGACGAAAGTTATATGAAAAATCCTATTTCTCCAGAAGATGACGAGAGCCAGAAGGAGGAGCCGAGGAGGGCCACCATGGGCCCCCCTCATAGGCCGGTGCGGGCCCTTGTGGGGAGGGGGCCCACAGCCCCCTCTGGCCTCCTCTCCTTCGCGTATTTCTTCATCCCGAAAACCTAAGCTCCAGGGGGTAAGTCGCGAAGAGTCACAGCTGCCTCTGCGGGGCGGAGAACACCAGAGAGAAAAGAGCTCGCCGGCAGGCTGAGATCCGCCGGGGAAATTCCCTCCCGGAGGGGGAAATCGACGCCATCGACACCGCCATCGAGTTGGACATCATCTCCATCACCATCATCATCATCTCCATCATCATCACCGCCGTCTCCACCGCTGCACATCGTCACCGCTGTAACAATTTGGGTTTGATCTTGATTGTTCGATAGGGGAAACTCTCCCGGTGTTGATTTCTACTTGTTATTGATGCTATTGAGTGAAACCGTTGAACCAAGGTTTATGTTCAGATTGTTATTCGTCATCATATCACCTCTGATCATGTTCCATATGATGTCTCGTGAGTAGTTCGTTTAGTTCTTGAGGACATGGGTGAAGTCTAAATATTAATAGTGAAGTATGGTTGAGTAATATTCAATGTTATGATATTTAAGTTGTGGTGTTATTCTTCTAGTGATGTCGTGTGAACATCGACTATACGACACTTCACCTTTATGGGCCTAGGGGAATGCATCTTGTACTCGTTTGCCAATTGCGGGGTTGCCGGAGTGACAGAAACCTGAACCCCCGTTGGTATATCGATGCAGGAGGGATAGCAGGATCTCCGAGTTTAAGGCCGTGGTTAGATTTATCTTAATTACTTTCTTGTAGTTGCGGATGCTTGCAAGGGGTATAATCACAAGTATGTATTAGTCCTAGGAAGGGCGGTACATTAGCATAGGTTCACCCACACAACACTTATCAAAACAATGAAGATTAATTAGCCGTATGTAGCGAAAGCATTAGACTAAAATCCCGTGTGTCCTCGAGAACGTTTGGTCATTATAAGTAAACAAACCGGCTTGTCCTTTGTGCTAAAAACGATTGGTCCACTCGCTGCAATTATTACTCTCGCACTTTACTTACTCGTAATTTATTCATCTGCTACATCAAAACCCCCTGAATACTTGTCTGTGAGCATTTACAGTGAATCCTTCATCGAAACTGCTTGTTAACACCTTCTGCTCCTCGTTGGGATCGACATTCTTACTTATCGAAGATACTACGATACACCCCCTATACTTGTGGGTCATCAAGACTATTTTCTGGCGCCGTTGCCGGGGAGTGAAGCGCTATTGGTAAGGGAAATTTCTACTGTTTGTGCTGATTTTATTTCTGCCTGCTGCTATAATTCATTATGGAGAGATCTTCTCTTGAGTTTTTATTTGAAAAATCTACTACTACTGCAAAGGTAGTTGATGAGGCGCCAGGTGAGGAAGAAATACCATACAAAATACCTATGAAAATTATTGAACGTGTAGTGGATAACCGTTATACAGGGGATGGAACTGTCCACCCTGGAGACCATTTACTGTTCTTACATGAATTATGCGGTTTATTCAAGTGTGCAGGTATTGCTATGGATGAAGTGAGGAAGAAACTATTCTCTATATCGTTGTCTGGTAAAGCGGCGCATTGGTATAAATTACTGGATAATGGGGATTCTCTTGAATGGAATGATATTGTGCCCCGGTTTTATTCTAAGTTCTATCCTCCAAGTGAAATTCACAAAGATCGGAACCGCATATATAATTTTTGGCCTCATGATGGAGAGAGTATTGCCCAAGCGTGGGGGAGATTGAAGTCTTTAATGCTCAAATGCCCCATTCATGAGCTTCCTGGTAATATTATTATTGATAATTTCTATGCAAGACTTTCTTTTCAAGACAAGACCTTGCTGGATACCTCTTGTTCTGGATCATTTACGCGCAACAAAGAAGAGTTTAAAAGGGACCTTCTTAATCGGATCCAGGAAAATACTGAAGGATGGGAGAACGACAAAGATAGAGAATCAGGTATAAATTATGATTATAAATGCATTGAAGCTTATATGGATACTGATAAATTTCGTAATATGAGTGCTACTTATGGTCTTGATTCTCAAGTTGCTGCAAATATTTATAAAGCTTTTGCCTCTCATTATGAATTGCCTAAGAAGAATTTTGATAAGTATCATGAACCGTATAAAGATAAAATTGATTCATCTATTAATAAATGTGTTGTAGTTGAAACTGTTGATCATGTTATTCCTGAAGCTTATATTGAAAAAACTCCTTTCCCTGCTAAAATGAAGGAGTACTCGTTATAAATAGTGCAGTTCATAAAAGTGAAAAGAAACCTATAGAACCCGAAGAACAAATAAAAGTTGAACCTCGTTGTTGCAATAGTTAAAGATCTTGTGACTGAAAATGTGGAGGATGGTCATATTATTTTCTGTGAAGATGCTTCTAATATTGTTTCACATCCTAATAAGTCTAAGAAAGCTAGTGTTCCTATGTTATCTGTTAGGATTGGAGATCATTGTTATTATGGTTTATGTGATATTGGTGCAAGTATTAGTGCTATTCCTTATGAGCTTTACACGGAGATTATGCACGAAATTGGTTCTTGTGAACTTGAAGATATTGATGTGGTTATTCGGCTGGCTAATAGAAAAACTATCTCTCCAATTGGTATTGTTCGAGATGTGGAAGTTCTATGCGGTAAGATTAAATATCCTGCTGACTTTTTGGTACTTGGTTCTGCCGCTAGTAAATATTGTCCTATCATTTTTGGTAGACCTTTTCTAAATACTTGTGGAGCTATTATAGATTGCAAGAAAGAGAAAATTTTGACTAAATTTGCTGGTGAATCTTATGAGTTTAACTTCTCTAAATTTGCCAAAAATCCTTATAAAGCTGATTTGCCTAATAATGATTTTAGAGTTGAACAGTGTGCATCTATTGCTCTTGCTCCTAATAATCCATTGTAGCAACATTTGGAGAATAGTGAGAGTGAAGTTTTTAGGGAAGAAAGAGATGAGCTTCATGAAATTTTCCTTCGTCAACCCATTCTTAAGCATGATTTACCGGTAGAAGATCTGGGTACAACACCGCCACCAAAGGAAGATCCTGTCTTTGATTTAAAACCATTGCCTGATAATCTTAAATATGATCATATTGATGATAAGAAAATATATCCTGTTATTATTAGTTCTAAGCTTTTAGAGTTTGAAGAATAAAGGTTATTGGAAATATTGAAGAAACACCGAGGTGCTATTGGCTACACTCTTGATGACTTGAAGGGGATTTCTCCCTCTATTTGCCAACATGCCATTAATATGGAAGATGATGCGAAGCCTGTTGTTGAACCTCGGCGTCGTCTAATTCCTAAGATGAAGGATGTGGTAAGAAATGAGGTATTAAGACTTCTTGAAGCTGGTATTATATATCCTATTGCTGATAGTAGATGGGTTAGTCCTGTGCATTGTGTTCCCAAGAAAGGAGGAATGACTCGTTGTGCCTAATGATAATGATGAGCTCATACCTCAAAGAGTAGTTGTAGGGTATAGAATGTGCATTGATTATCGAAAAGTTAATAAAGTTACTAAGAAAGATCATTACCCTTTACCTTTTATTGATCAAATGTTAGAAAGGTTGTCTAAGAATACTCACTTTTGCTTTCTTGATGGTTATTCTGGGTTTTCACAAATTGATGTTAAAACTAAGGATCAAGAGAAAACCACTTTCACTTGTCCCTATGGAACTTATGCTTATAGACGTATGCATTTTGGTTTATGTAATGCCCCTGCTACTTTTCAAAGATGCATGTCCGCTATTTTTCATGGCTTTTGCGAGAGTATTGTAGAGGTATTCATGGATGATTTTTCTGTCTATGGGAATTCTTTTGATAATTGCTTGCAGAACCTTGATAAAGTTTTGCAGAGATGTGAAGAAACTAACCTTGTTCTTAATTGGGAGAAATGCCACTTTATGGTTAATGAAGGAATTGTATTGGGACATAAAATTTTCGAGAGAGGTATTGAAGTTGATAGAGCTAAAGTTGAAGCAATTGAGAAGATGCCCTATCCTAGGGATATTAAAGGTATTCGTAGTGTTCTTGGTCATGCTGGGTTTTATAGGAGGTTTATTAAAGACTTCTCCAAGATTTCAAAGCCTCTTACTAATCTTCTTCAAAAAGATGTACCTTTTGTTTTTGATGATGATTGTAAGGAAGCTTTTGAAACTCTAAAGAAAGCCTTAACAATCTGCTCCTATAGTCGAACCTCCAGATTGGAACTTACCATTTGAAATTATGTGTGATGCTAGTGATTTTGCTTGTAGGCGCTTGTTCTTGGACAGCGAGTAAATAAAAAATTGAATGTTATTCATTATGCTAGTAAAACCCTTGATGCTGCTCAAAGAAATTATGCTACTACTGAAAAAGAATTGTTAGTTGTAGTCTTTGCTTGTGATAAGTTTAGATCTTATATTGTTGATTCAAAAGTTACTATTCATACTGGATCATGCTTGCAATCGGATACCTTATGCAAAAGAAAGATGCTAAGCCAAGGCTTATTAGATGGGTTCTTCTGTTGCAAGAATTTGATTTACATATTGTAGATAGGAAAGGTGCTGATAATCCTGTTGCTCGATAATTTGTCTAGATTGGAAAATATTGCTTATGATCCCGATTCTCGTTAATGATAATTTTCCGAATGAACAATTGGCTGTAATAAAGGTGAGCTCGTGAGACAGTCCTTGGTATGCTGATTATGCTAACTTTATTGTTTCCAAGTACTTGCCTCCAACCTTTTCAGCCCAGCAAAGGAGGAAATTCTTTTATGACTTGAGGCATTATTTCGGGATGACCCACACTTATATAAAGAAGGAGTGGATGGTATCCTGCGAAGATGTGTTCCCGAATATGAACAGCAAGAGATATTGAGTAAATGTCATGGTAGTGCTTATGGAGGACATCACGCCGGAGATAGAACCGCGCAAAAGGTTCTACAATCAGGTTTCTATTGGCCAACTCTCTTCAAAGATGCAAGGAAGTTTATTTTATCTTGTGATGAATGTCAAAGGGTTGGTAATATCTCGAGACGCAATGAAATGCCTATGAATTATACTCTTGTTATTGAACCGTTTGATTGTTGGGGATTTGACTTCATGGGACCTTTTCCCTCTTCAGAAGGTAACACTCATATACTTGTTGCTGTTGATTATGTTACTAAATGGGTGGAAGCCATACCTACAAAAAGTGCTGACGGTGAGACCTCTTTAAGAATGCTTTTAGATATTATTTTTCCTCGATTTGGAGTTCCTAGATGTATTATGACTGGTGGAGGTTCTCATTTTATTCATGGTGGTTTTAGGAAAACTCTTGCTAAATATGGTATTAATCATAGAATTGCTTCCGCTTATCATCCTCAAACTAGTGGGCAAGTAGAACTATCAAATAGAGAAATTAAATCTATCTTGCAAAAGACTGTTAATAAAACTAGAAAGAATTGGGCTAGTAAATTGAAGGAAGCACTATGGGCTTATAGAACTGCTTATAAAAATCCCATGGGAATGTCACCTTATAAAATGGTTTATGGAAAAGCTTGTCATTTACCTTTAGAACTAGAGCACAAAGCTTATTGGGATGTTAGAGAACTAAATAAAGATCCTAAACTTGCCGGTAAGAAGAGGTTGCTGCAATTGAGTTCTTTAGATGAATGGAGAAGTGAAGCTTATGAAAATGCTAAACTCTTTAAAGAGAAAGTTAAGAAATGGCACGATAGAAGAATTATCAAAAGAGAATTTAATATTGGAGATAAAGTCCTATTGTATCGGTCTCGTCTCAGATTCTTTGCAGGGAAATTACTCTCGAAATGGGAAGGACCATATGTTGTTGAGGAGGTGTATCGTTCAAGAGCAATTAAAATTAGCTCTCTCCAAGGCAATGCCACACAAGTGGTGAATGGACAAAGACTCAAGCATTATATCTCGGTGATTCTTATACTCGTAGATGTTGATGTTATTCGAGTGGAAACACCGGAGGCTTTCATCAAAGGTAAAATTGACAGATCCGCCGTAACTCGACTTTGAATAGGTAACAAGATCGGTAATAAAAAGTTCGCAATTTACTTTCCGAACAATGTTTTTGCTGTTTTTGGAAAATATGAAAAATTACGAGATCGAAACGGAATGGAGGAGACGCACGAGGGCGTGCCCCCATAGGCCGGCGCGGGCCCTAGCCAGGCCGCGCCGCCCTATGAGCTGGCCGCCTCGTTGCCCCTCTCCGACTCTGGTTCGACCTGGTACTTTCCTTTTGCCGTGAAAATTCCTGCTATATAATCCCCCGGACCCCTGGAGGTCCGTATATCGTTTTCTCGATGTGTTTTGTTTCGAGCTGTTTCTGCCAGGATCTGTTCTCAATCTAGAAGCGCCATGGTCTCCAACAACAAGGGCAAGGGGCTTTCGGAGGAAGAAGTGAAAAGGGTGTCGTCAAAACAAGAGCAACAAGCCGTTGGGAGTAAGCAAATCTTGGTGGGATCTGTTGACACTCGACGTTCTTTTTCTCATAATTTGCAGGGACCCTTACCACCTGCTCTTAGCCTCGACTCTTTCCCCGTGTTGGAAGAAGCTCTACGGACTACCGATGAGTTTTGTGATCAATACCGGGCTCTAAGAAGAGAAGTGGAGATACTCCAGGAGGAGAATTACCGACTCCGTAGAATGCTGGAATATTACTCGATTCCCATCACAAGGTCGCCACCGCCAACTTCAGATAACAATGAATCTCTTCGAGTCTTAGTGCAGAATTGCCAAACTGAGAAACTGAAGCTGAAGGAGATCTGTAAGAAGCGTGGGAGGAATTCATCACCACCATCACCGAAGGAGTAATTCATCATCGATATTGGCATCCCCTTGGTTTGTTCCAAGCTTGGGGGAGTGCCGCGGTACACATCATCACTATCTTTTACCTTTTTATTATCAAGTAGTGTCATATCATGAGTAGGGAAGTTATCATATAAGATGGGTTGCAGTGTGGAAGTATCTCTCCTTTAGTTGGTTGTCTATGTATCCCTTGGTGTGAGTTATCGTTATGGAATATTAATGAGAAGTCTTATCATTTACATATTGCACATCTTATTTTAGTTTGCAATCCTTATTATATGATTGATCTTGTTATTAGTATTGGTATCACTTTGGGAGCATTGAATAAATCTATTTGGTTTTGGCAAACTTAGCATTGGTCAATAGCAACAACACTTTGAGGTTTAAGTAGAAAAGAGAAATACATGTAGTTGTTCCATTATCTTTCTTTCTTGTTAGCTCATAGCTTATTATTCTGAAGTTAAAACTGTTTGTGCTTACAAGGAAGATGCATGATTGTTTCTATCACATGTATATTTGTTTGTTTCCCTCGGCTCTTATGCTTGCTAATTAACCTTGCTAGCCAAAGACCTGTACTGAGAGGGAATACTTCTCGTGCATCCAAACCTTAACCCAAACCTATGACATTTGTGTCCACCATAACTACATACTACATGGTATTTCTCGCCATTCCAAGTAAATACTTCGTGTGCTACCTTTAAATAATTCAAAATTTACTATCTCTTATTTGTGTCAATGTTTTATAGCTCATGAGGAAGTATGTGGTGTTTTATCTTTCAATCTTGTTGGGCAACTTTCACCAATGGACTAGTTGCTTCATCCGCTTATCCAATAATTTGCAAAAAGAGCTGGCAATGGGGTTCCCAGTCCCAAATTAATTAACCTAAATAGACACTCCTCCATGGTATGTGATTGATGGACGGCACCCGAAGGATTCGGTTAGCCATGGCTTGAGAAAGCAAAGGTGGGGAGGAGTGTCATCATAATAAAACTAAAATAAAAAGGCACTCCTTCATGGTATGAGATTGTTGGCGGGCACCCGAGGATTCAGTTAGCCATGGTTTGTGAAAGAAAGGTTGGAAGGAGTGCCACACAAAAATAAAAATAAAATGGGAGCCGCTCTTTGAAGGTTTGTCCGGCAAGGGGTTAGAGTACCCGCTACCGATCGTTGACAACAACAAACACCTCTCAAAATGTTACTTTCATTCTCTTTATATGATTTCAAAACTGAAAAAGCTCTAGCACATGATTTAATCCCTGCTTCCCTCTGCGAAGGGCCCGTCTTTTACTTTATGTTGAGTCAGTAAACCTATTTCCCTCCATCTTAAGCAAGCATTTGAGTTGTTGTGATCAGACTACTATATTGTGATTTACCTCATCATGTCTTTCACTCTTCCTTGTTTAGTACAAGTTTTATCTGAATGAATATAGCTTTGAAAGTTATCAATGATCATGAGGAGATTATTATGATTGAGTATGCAAGTTGTGCCATACAAACTTTAACATAAGAGCGCTGCTCGATAGATAAGTATAACCTGTTAACTGTTCTTTGACCAAGAACGAAGTTTGCCATCACCAACTATGATTTCTTATGCACCTTTATTTGTGATTACCTTATACTTGTTTCAAGTTGAATTATATGAGGAAGTTGTTTACTAGAATGTCTTGTGTGAATGAATATGATGCTTCTTGTCCGTATTTTATTTATCGACTCTTCACTCCATAAACATGTGGTCCTGTTTACCGAGTTCAGCTTCGCTTGGGGACAAGCGAAGTCTAAGCTTGGGGGAGTTGATACGTCCAATTTGCATCACTATTTTATATCATAATTTGCTGTTATTCATTGATATATTTCATATTTGGAGATGATACTTATGTTATTTCATCTATTTTGCATGATTCATGATTATTGGAGGATCGCGCACCGAAGTCAGGATTCTGCTGGAAAAAGCGCCGTCAGAATGCAATATTTCGGAAGATCAACAATTGACGAAAGTTATATGAAAAATCCTATTTTTCCAGAAGATGACGAGAGCCAGAAGGAGGAGCCGAGGAGGGCCACCATGGGCCCCCCTCATAGGCCGGCGCGGGCCCTGCCCTGGCCGCGCCGCCTTGTGGGGAGGGGGCCCATAGCCCCCTCTGGCCTCCTCTCCTTCGCGTATTTCTTCGTCCCGAAAACCTAAGCTCCAGGGGGTAAGTCGCGAAGAGTCACAGCCGCCTCTGCGGGGCGGAGAACACCAGAGAGAAAAGAGCTCTCCGGCAGGCTGAGATCCACCGGGGAAATTCCCTCCCGGAGGGGGAAATCGACGCCATCGTCACCGCCATCGAGTTGGACATCATCTCCATCACCATCATCATCATCATCTCCATCATCATCACCGCCGTCTCCACCGCTGCACATCGTCACCGCTGTAACAATTTGGGTTTGATCTTGATTGTTCGATAGGGGAAACTCTCCCGATGTTGATTTCTACTTGTTATTGATGCTATTGAGTGAAACCGTTGAACCAAGGTTTATGTTCAGATTGTTATTCGTCATCATATCACCTCTGATCATGTTCCATATGATGTCTCGTGAGTAGTTCGTTTAGTTCTTGAGGACATGGGTGAAGTCTAAATGTTAGTAGTGAAGTATGGTTGAGTAATATTCAATGCTATGATATTTAAGTTGTGGTGTTATTCTTCTAGTAGTGTCGTGTGAACGTCGACTACACGACACTTCACCTTTATGGGCCTAGGGGAATGCATCTTGTACTCGTTTGCCAATTGCGGGGTTGCCGGAGTGACGTAAACCCGAACCCCGTTGGTATATCGATGCAGGAGGGATAGCATGATCTCGGAGTTTAAGGTCTGTGGTTAGATTTATCTTAATTACTTTCTTGTAGTTGCGGATGCTTGCAAGGGGTATAATCACAAGTATGTATTAGTCCTAGGAAGGGCGGTACATTAGCATAGGTTCACCCACACAACACTTATCAAAACAATGAAGATTAATTAGCCGTATGTAGCGAAAGCACTAGACTAAAATCCCGTGTGTCCTCGAGAACGCTTGGTCATTATAAGTAAACAAACCGGCTTGTCCTTTGTGCTAAAAAGGATTGGGCCACTCGCTGC
Source organism: Lolium rigidum (assembly GCF_022539505.1). Taxonomy (NCBI): domain Eukaryota; kingdom Viridiplantae; phylum Streptophyta; class Magnoliopsida; order Poales; family Poaceae; genus Lolium; species Lolium rigidum. The sequence goes on along the minus strand of NC_061512.1, from coordinate 194,045,298 downwards.
AATTATTATTCTCGCACTTTACTTACTCGTACTTTATTCATCTGCTACATCAAAACCCCCGAATACTTGTCTGTGAGCATTTACAGTGAATCCTTCATCGAAACTGCTTGTTAACACCTTCTGCTCCTCGTTGGGATCGACATTCTTACTTATCGAAGATACTACGATACACCTCCTATACTTGTGGGTCATCAGCTTTGTCCATGGAGGCTGTGGTCGCTTGGTCAGGAAAAGGGGGAGAGGCGAGGAAGAGAGTCGTAGGGCAAAAGGACCGCACTTATTATTGTTTGAAAACCGAGGCACCGCTTTGACCAAAGAGGAGAACGCAACCGGAAAACTTGGAGCCACCGGCACTGTAGAAGTCAGTTATCCCACATAAACCGGAAGAGAATAGGAAGGATCAGGATTGTTGACTGGAATAGAACTGGTAACCAAGAATTCTTCACACGAAAATAAAGGAAAATGGAAAAACAACCATTACGCATCTACCGGAACCACGCACGTCTACAATGTAAAAAAGCATATGTGGTTACATTTGATTGGGCAAATCTTTAACTGAACAGTGTCCAAAACACTACCCTTTAAGCAAAAGGGTTTAGCTTTTATATAGGTTATTATAATTTAGAGAATAAAAGAAGGGAGTACCTTATAAAGGAATTCAATGACAAGGCACACAATGTAACATTTTAAGCTATCAACGTATACCATTTTAAGTTGTTAACTTTTTATAATCAAGAAACATGGAATGTGCTAATCAACACCTTTTTAATTCCAGTAAAAAGGAAACATCTTCCATCAAAGAAAGACAAGCACAACATAGATAGATAGAAATATACAAAAAGATCTAGAACACATGTCAATTATCCACCTATGTATCTCCTACAACACCTAACCGTGGTGAATACGCTAGCGGTATTGGTCGATACCAAAATAAATAGAATTGCTAGACTATTGCTTAAGTGAGTTGACTAAAAACTCAGTCGTATTTAACTTTGCTCAACCAAATGATCAAATGTGAATATGAAACAAAATAACCTGGCTGAATTTTTGGCTGCCGAAGACGTAGCAGATGGGGCAGGTGAAGGATTTGGATTGTTAGACACATGCAAACCAAGCTGACACAGAAGACAAGTAATATATACATTTTCAATTAGCAAATTTATCTGAATTAAAATGCAACCCCAAAAATATAACTTTAATCCCTTTAGATCTGAAACTCGGAATTATGCATGAAACACGCATATTCAAAAAGTAACCAAGCATGATAATTTTGACCTTTATATAATTACCTTATGGATAGGATAATAGATGAGGTACACTTCCATGGATGCAAGCAAATCCATTAGATGCTCTCCATGAACCTACATTTACATATCATGTTAATTAAATCAGACGCGAAATGTGTGTTTCCTCTAAATGAATAACCAAACCATGCTTTGCATAATAGAAGTTTTTAGTACTTGATGAATCTGCGATGCATGAAAACAACGAAACATGGGAGGATATAGCGGAAATAATAGTTTTCCATGAAAAACAAAAAGATCCCCAACTTGCACTACGGTTCAAAATTCAAAAAGTTCAACAATTACCCGCTGGAATAGTACGATATGGGCCCATTCTTCTATTAAACTTCGTCATCTTCCTTTAGAATACACCTGCACCAGAAAAAACATAGGGTAAATCAAATGTGCAACAAAAAGCAGCAATGCAATATATAATTGATGTGAACATAATGACGCTGACTTCATAAAAGTGTCTAATTGTACTCATGACATACAGAAGTGGGAGGCACATGATTTTGACCCCACCAAGTTCCTATAAAACATGACACACAATATCTAATTGAGATAAAATAAACAATGTGATGGTTCAAAAGTCAGTCCCAACCATTACCTACTCAAACAACAAGATATACATTCTTCTACTTCAATAGTCTTTGTCGTTGCCTAATCGACGGTACCTCGGAGGAGGGATCCTCACGAGGGGGAGAAGAAGTAGGGGCCATAGGGCGGAGTGCACACGGGACGGTGGTACGCGAGTTACCCAGCTTCGGAACACCTGCACGATGACAGGGCCTACTGCTGCTTGTCTGGAATTATCTGGGTGCTTTCGCGTTGTTACAATGAGTTGTGGTTGTTCTGAACGTGCACGTGAACGTGCCTCTAGGGCTCCCAGGATCCGGCTTATAAAGGCGCACGGATCTAGGGTTTACATGGAGAGTCCTAGCCGGATTACAGGTCGCCTAACTACGGTACAAGGTCTTGCCGTGTACGTCAAGGATCGGCCTTCCTCCCTACGTCGTACTGGATCCGGGTTCCACATGGGCCTCCATGGATCCGGGTTACTCCTGGGCCTCCATGGATCCGGGTTACTCCTGGGCCTCCATGGATCCGGGTTCCACATGGACCTTCACGGATCCGGGTTCCACATGGACCTTCACGGATCCGACTTCCTCCGATGGTCGGTAGGGATCCGGCTTCCCTATCCTGGGCTGGACTTCATCCTTTAGGATCAACAGCAACTGGGCCGCCCGACGGGCCACACGCCACATCGCCATCTATGGGCCACCCGGGCTTGCCGGATCTAGGCACTGTCGATGGTACACCCATGAAGTATACCCACAACAAGAGCCCCCGCAGTTCTCCGAGTTTCACCCGCCGTTTCCGCCTCACTAGTCCATCATGGTCTCCGGCAATATTGGTAACGCGGAGAAACTTGAAGAGCTCTAACTTCATATTTTCTTCTTTCCCAACTTTCGCCGGAAAAAACCCTCATCCTGCGGGACTTCATCCATCGACAAGACATAACATGTCTCCGGGTTACTCCCCCGCTTGCGGACAAGAATTTGCTTATCTTCACGCCGTTACCCGGAACCTTAAAAGATTCAAACGGTTCCGCCTATCTTGGCGCCATTTTCGCGTGATTTGAGCGGTAAGTTGAGGTGCGGATCCGACTACCAAAAATTAGGTGCGGATCCGGCTACCAAAAATTAGTTGCAGATCCGGCTACCAAATATATAGGTGCGGATCCGGCTACCAAAATATAATTGCGGATCCGGCTACCAAATATATAGGTGCGGATCCGGCTAGTTAGCCCCCGAGCGTTGAGCCGGCTTGCTCCAAGGAGACTCGATGCTCAGAAACTTACCCCCCAAGCGTCAAGGTGGAAATTTTCCGGCTTGTTACTCAGAGAACTTCATCGATGTAGCCCCCGAGCGCCAAGGTGAATTTTCTTGAAAATCCGGCTTGGTGCTCTTAGAGTAGCTTTATCTTTATATGTGACTTAGGAATAGCATAAATCCCAAGCATCTAGGCGGAAATTTCCAGCACTGATACCGAAAAGAAACACACTTTTCACCTAAGATCAAACCGCAGCCCCCGAGGGTTGGTTCCAGCCTAAGCATAGCGGAATCAAGACTCAAGCTGCTTCTCCACTCGTGCACGCCATGGATCCGCCTAACCTTCTCTCATTGGATCCGGCTAGCTTCACCGGGCTTCGCGCGATGCTAGATCTGCTTGAAAACACCTTAAATCGAGGACCGTTGTACGTCCAAGTGTCATGTACCTGATACATAAACATAAAAACATATTTGTATTAAATTGTTTCTTTGATCATGTTCAACGAACAAATGTAAGGCGGAACAAAAACGGCCTTTGAACAAATGTTTTAAAGCTGAAACTATGCAGCAGCTTGAACAACATAAAACTGTCAAGGCGGAAAAAACTCGACTATCTTGAACAGTTAATGTAATTTATATGTTTTAAGCAAGTGCTGGTTTATCCGTTCTTCTGGTTTATATGCTTGACTTTTCGCGAGACGGCAAACTTTAAACACAGAACATCTGTTGAGGCGATAGCGCTTAATAGCGAAACAATCAAGAACCTCAGAAACAGAGGCCGGCTTTAAGTACCGAGATGTCACTACTAAGGAATCCACACATAAAACAACAAAAACGTGTAGGCCGAAAACTCAAGCTAACGCCCGAAGGCGGAAATTTTGCAGCAGACTCGGAGCCTTAAGCGGCAAAAACAGTACAAAGTTTTTCACGAGCGCGAGGCAAATCGTGGGAAAGATATGACCAACAGCGAAAGCGGTAAAAGACTCAGGATATGAGTGAACCAATCTTAATCTCATGATCATAAAATTTTAAAATATTAAATATAAATAGGCACTTAGCTGTTTGGAGCGGAGTCAACGTCGGTCGTGGTGGTTTTTCTTCAGCGTTCCGTCGAGCCGGTGCGAGATTGATTGTCGCAGTGGTGCAGATCCACCTACCAAAATTTAGGTGTGGATCCGACTTCCAAAAATTTAGGTGCGGATCCACATACCAAAATTTTGGTATGGATCCGGCTACAAAAATATAGGTGCGGATCCGACTACCAAAATAGGTATGGATCCGACTACCAAAAATTGAGGTGCGGATCCGGCTACCCAAAAATTGAGGTGCGGATCCGGTTATCCAAAAATATAGGTGCGGATCCGAGTACCAAAAACGTAGGCGCGGATCCGGCAACCAAAAACATAGGTGCGGATCCGTCTACCAAAAACGTAGGTGCGGATCCGGCAACCAAAAACATAGGTGCGGATCCGAGTACCAAAAACGTAGGCGCGGATCCGGCAACCAAAAACATAGGTGCGGATCCGACTACCAAAAACGTAGGCGCGGATCCGGCTACCGAAACCAGAATTTGAAATTTTCAGATCTAAGGCGGAGTCTTCCTTAGGAAGGTCCAGCAACTCAGATCGAATCTTTGCAGCTGCGTCCTGCTCGGCGGCGGTCGTAGCTACATTACTTAACAGTGCGTTTCCGTCGAAATCAACGGTCTCGCAGATGAAGATGTGGAACCCGCCCGGTTCCGGCCTCCAGACGCCGCAGGCCCCACGGTGGGCGCCAACTGTCGTTGCCTAATCGACGGTACCTCGGAGGAGGGATCCTCACGAGGGGAGAAGAAGTAGGGGCCATAGGGCGGAGTGCACACGGGACGGTGGTACGCGAGTTACCCAGCTTCGGAACACCTGCACGATGACAGGGCCTACTGCTGCTTGTCTGGAATTATCTGGGCGCTTTCGCGTTGTTACAATGAGTTGTGGTTGTTCTGAACGTGCACGTGAACGTGAACGTGAACGTGCCTCTAGGGCTCCCAGGATCCGGCTTATAAAGGCGCACGGATCTAGGGTTTACATGGAGAGTCCTAGCCGGATTACAGGTCGCCTAACTACGGTACAAGGTCTTGCCGTGTACGTCAAGGATCTGCCTTCCTCCCTACGTCGTACTGGATCCGGGTTCCACATGGGCCTCCATGGATCCGGGTTACTCCTGGGCCTCCATGGATCCGGGTTACTCCTGGGCCTCCATGGATCCGGGTTCCACATGGACCTTCACGGATCCGGGTTCCACATGGACCTTCACGGATCCGACTTCCTCTGATGGTCGGTTGGGATCCGGCTTCCCTATCCTGGGCTGGACTTCATCCTTTAGGATCAACAGCAACTGGGCCGCCCGACGGGCCACACGCCACATCGCCATCTATGGGCCACCCGGGCTTGCCGGATTTAGGCACTGTCGATGGTACACCCATGAAGTATACCCACAACAGTCTTCCTTTAGAACACACCTGCAAAAAAACATGGGATCATATTATATGTGCAACCAGAAATGCAAAGAGAAAGGCCTATTTGGATCGATGACAAAATAAACCAAATTGGAGGCACATGGATTTTACCCAATCAAGTTTCTGTAGAACACGATATACAATATCTAATTAAGCAATGCCTGAAAATAGGAGTAAAATGAACACATACGGTTTACCACAACATGCATTTGTTCATGGAAATAGGATCAGAATGGTTCAAGCACCTAATATTTATGTAACTGCTCTATATGTAATGCGGGAAGTACCACACTATTGCAAGATCCATAGTAAAAGGCATGCCCTTTCAAACAAAAAGAAGATGCACATACATCGTCATCTTCCGAAGAAATCATTCCCCTCAGACATTTCCACAAACACCTTGTGTACACCTGCAACCTCAAAATATGAGAGCAAAATTGATGATATTCAGGGAAGGGTATGGGAAGGCAAGGTAAGGATGACTTCTATACCTGAGGATGGTGCAACGAGAACGAGAAAATCATCCCCAATGCGGGCTTGCTGATGGGGAGGAGAGGGACCAGCAGAGAATGGTGGAGGAGATGGAGCGCAGCCGAGAAGCAGCGGCCACTTGCCGCTCCTACCAGCGATGTCCGCCATCCCCATGCCATCCGCTGGCTGCGGCTGCTGCTGAGACGGCCGCGATGGGGAAGAAAAGGACGCCTGTCGTCGGTGCAGAGGACGAGCCGGATAAGGAGCCGGCGGCGCCGGGTGAGGGAGACGCAAGGCGATGGGAGGAGAAGGCCAGAGGAGGCTTAGGCTGGTCGCTACCCCTTTTTCCTCCTCTCCTCTCCAATCCCTTTTCTTGTTCTAGCTGAGGAGGGGGAGGAAAAGTGCGGCCGGCCGGCCAGGAAGGCTGAGCGGCGCCAGCCGCATCTCGCGAGCAGCACACAAGGAAGAAGAGAAAGGGAGGGCCGGAGTGTGGCTAGGGTTTCCTCAGTGGGATTTCCTTTTTATACCACCGCGGTAAAAAAACGAACGGCTCAGATTCGTTGAGGTAATATTCAATGGCTAGTCAAATTTGATTTACCTGAGAGCCCCATGGGATGGCATCAATTATACCTTTAGATTACAGGTCCATTTTGTGCTTAAGGCGTCACTCATGAATTCCAGATTCATTATGCCTATCCTCCGAGTTGCTTCGGTTGACAAACCAATTTCCAACCAAGCAATGTCCTCCCAACTGTATTTGTGCCTTTCTAGAGAATTGGCTTCGGTATTAGATAAAGGCCTTTGATATTCCAGACCAAGAACAAAGTTAATTATAGTTTTCCACAATTTTTCCCAGATTAGAAATTTGGTTGTTCCATTTTTTAATTTTTTTTTTGAAATGGGAGCATCGTCCCAGCCTCTGCATCAAATGATGCACACGGATTTTACTTTATTAAAAAATGCAAGTATAATGTAGCCAAAGTTTACAATCATGGATCAGCTAAGGTCGATACATGAATCAACCATAGAAACATCATGCGCATATAGAAGCTATCCATTTGATATTCTACTAATATGACGCCATCCAGTAGCCTGGAGAAAGAAGTCCTGAGCAACCGTCAGCAGCCAGTTGCATCCAGTAACCATATCCTCCCGTTGATCCTCCGGAAGTAAGAGAGCCCGTAGTTGAATTCAGTGCGCGGCTCGACGAATAACCTGCAAAAAATTGGTAGACTTCTGCTTGTTAAAGACCATACATTTCGACATGTCCAAATGGACCAGCACAAAGCTGAGATACCAATTTTTATCCTAGCCTTATCATGATTGCTCACACCATTTAACCATTTGCCAAACATGTTAGTAATATTTGAAGGGGCTGGAATATTATATGCAAAATAAATCATACGCAATACAATGTTTGCAAAAGGACAAGTAAGAAACAGATGCTCAACGGTTTCATTGGAATCACAGAAACAACATTTTTGACAACCATTCCAATTACGTTTTGCCAAATTATCTTTAGTTAACAAGACTTTATTATACAAGAACCACATAAATTTTTAATTTTCAAAGGAACTTTAATCTTCCAAAGATATTTACGAAGAAATCTAGTATGTCCATTCATCAAATCAAGATACTGTAGTTAGACGTTGGCATAGATATAACCATTCATTCCATTTGTGATCATTCAAAACCCTCCTAGAACATATATTAAGATGAATCTGAGCAAAGACGGTCGAAACCAACACATTCTTATGTTGAACAATATGGTACAGAGATGGGTACTGTTGTGCCAGGGGCATACTGACAAGCCAAATATCCTCCCAAAACTGCACCGTTGAATCGTTACCCACTTTGAAAGAACCTCTAGCAAAAAAAATCTTGTTTTAATACCATGTCTTATAGATTTAAACCTCGCTGTAATGTCCTTAGCTGGATTGTAATATGAACTAGTGTGCTGCCAAGTTCTCTGCACTCCTCCATCAGAACCATCAAAATCTAACCAGGATTCCTCAAATCTGAATAGTTGAGCTCTAGGAATGTTTATACCGATCTCGGAATATGATCTGGGCCAAGCCTAGCCATAGAAGAAGCCAGCGTATTAGTAAATCTTGTTCATAGTTTGGTCTTTTTTTTCGAAATGGGGTACACCCCAGCCTCTGCATCGGTTGATGCACACATCCTTTTATTAATCAAAGAAATATTCAAAGTTTACAACTCAAGGATCAAAGAGGGTCGATACAAAAATCAACCATCGAAACAGTAAAAGATTACAAAGTGCTCTAAACATCTTGTAGTCTCTTAACAAGCCGCCAAGTAGCCTGGTAGAAAATATCCTGGGCAACCATTTGAAGGCGGTTGCATCCAGAAACCATGCACTCCCGCTGGTCCTCCGGGAGCAAGAAACGCCAAAGCTGGATCCAGTGGACCATAGTGTGGATAACCTGCAAAAAATTAGCAGAGTCCTTTCTGTTAAAAACAATATCATTCCTGCAATTCCATATTGACCAACATAAAGCCGAAACACCAATGCGAATTCTAGCTTTATCGTTTTTGTCAGCTCCATTAAGCCAATTTCCAAACATATTTGTAACATTGGATGGAGGTGGAATAATATAAGCAGCGAAAATGACCCTCCAAAGAAGCCTAGCAAAAGGGCAGGAAATAAACAGATATTCAACTGATTCCTCGGGCGTCACAGAAAGAACATTTCGTATTACCATTCCAATTCCTCTTTAGTAGATTATCACAGGTTAATAGGACTTTCTTAATAAGGAATCACATAAATATTTTTATTTTTAGTGGGATTTTTATTTTCTTACAAAGATATCTAGTATGTTCATTTAACATATCAACATACATCGATTTAACCGTAAATTTCCCTGAAGATGTTAGGCCCCAGACAAACTTATCTTGATCATCATTTAAATTTATCATCATTAAACGTTGACATAGGTGTGCCCATTGATCCCATTTATCACCAATTAGTCTTTTCCTAAAACCAATATTTAAAGGAGTCAACCTCATAACATTTTCCACAGTATCATGCTTACGGTGGACTATATTTTATAGTTGGGGATACTGAGTTGCGAGCGTCTGATCACCTAGCCATTTATCTTCCCAAAAATGCACCCCTTCTCCAGAGCCTACCACAAATTTTCTCTACTAAAAAATTCCCCCTTGATTTTCATTAGGCCTTTCCAGAATGGTGAGGTTGTCGGCTTACTTTCAACTTCAGCCAGTGTTTTTTGTGATAGGTATTTATTTTTCAATAATTGTTGCCATAATCCTTCTTCAGAAAGCAGTTTGAAAAGCCACTTACTAAGAAGGCAGGAATTTTTGATTTCCAACACTTCAATTCCCAAACCACCTTGGTCTTTGGGTCTACAGATCAAGTTCTACTTAGTTAACCTATATTTCTTTTTATTTTCCTCGCATTGCCAAAAGAAGCATGATCAGAAAAAATCTAACCTCTTTCTTACCCCTTTAGGTATCTCAAAGAAGGATAGCAGCATAAACATCGGTAAACTAGTAAGAACTGAATTAATCAACACAAGGCGATCCCCATAGGATAATAATTTTCCAGCCCAACATCCTAATTTGTTTTCAAACCTACCTTCCACTGGATTCCACTCAGAGTTTTTTAATTTTCTGTAATGGATTGGAATGCCCAAATAATTAAAGGGTAGAGAGCCAGATTCACAACCAAATAGTTGTTTATATTGTTCCTCTTCCTCTTTAGCCTTACCAAAGCAGAAAATCTCGCTCTTATGGAAATTAATTTTTAGGCCTGCCAATTCTTCAAAGAAACGCAAAATCAATTTCATATTTATAGCCTTTTCAATATTATGTTCCAAGAACAGTATCGTGTCATCAGCATATTGCAGAATGAAAATTCCTCCATCAACCAGATGAGGGATGAGACCTCCTATCTGTCCATCCTCTTTCGCCCTTGCTATTAGGATGGCTAGCATATCCGCAACAATGTTAAATAACAAAGGTGACAGTGGATCCCTCTGTCAAAGTCCTTTTCTAGTTTGGAAGTAGTGACCAATATCATCATTGACCCTGATCCCTACACTTCCTCCCTTCACAAATTGTTCGACAAGTTGACACCAACTAGGATGAAAGCCTTTCATACGCATAACTTGGTGAAGAAAATGTCATTTTACCTTATCATAGGCCTTCTCAAAATCAATTTTAAAAATCACGCAATCCATTTTGTTCCAATGAAGTTCATGAATGGTTTCATGTAAGACAACTACTCCTTCAAGAATATGTCGTCCCGGCATAAAAGCCGACTGAGTAGGGCTAATAACTGTTTCTGCAACTGTATTAGCTCTAATAGTAGCGACTTTCGTGAAAATTTTAAAACCAACATTAAGGAGGCAAATTGGTCTATATTGCTGGATTTGAACCGCATTCTCCTTTTTAGGTAATAGGGTAATAACACTAAAATTCAATTTAAACAACTGTAACTCCCCTGAATTCAGTTGATAGAACATTGACATTAAATCACCCTTGATAACTTCCCAGAAAGTTTGATAAAACTCAGCTGGAAAACCATCAGGACCTGGAGATTTGTTTAACTCCATTTGAAAAATAGCATCCTTAACTTCCTTCTCTGTGAATTCAGCCACAAGGATGTCATTTTCCTCTTGGGTTGATTGTGGTATATCTTGCATATACTCCTCATTTAAAGTGAGGGTAGAAGGAGTTGGTTCTCCAAACAACTTCTTATATTATTCCGAAATGTATAATTGCAAATTTTCATCACCCACTATGGTTCCTTTCTCTTGCTCTAATTGAAAGATCTTTTTCTCGCGATGTTTTCCATTAGCAATAAGATGAAAATATTTAGTGTTGTTCCCCCCTTCTTGGATATGTTTTACCTTGGCTCTTTGTGCCCATTTTGTCTCCTCATCTCTACAAAGTTTTGTTAAATCATCATTAGCCTTCCTTAATTTTGCTCTCTCCTCATCATCTAGAGGTGTAGACTCAGCTTTCAAATCTAGTTCGTCAATTATTGTTAACAATCTTTCTTTTTTCTTTCTTATATTGGCCACTTAAACACTTAGCCCAGCCCTTTAAAAATAGCCTAAGATGTCTGATCATGTTCTGCCATATGGCAATTGGAGTATTATCGCGTATTTCAGCCTCCCATTCAGCTTTCACTATCTCATAGAAATTTTCATGTCTCAACCATGAAGTTTCAAAGGAAAAGTGAGCTTTATTGCCAATATGAGCATGATTACCCGAATCGATCATCAAAGGAGCATGATCTGAGCAAGTTCTTGTCAGAGCTCTAACTGTAACTAAAGGAAATTTTTGTTCCCATTCTACGAGTACGAAAGAATACGGTCAAGCTTCTCATAAGTTGGATTATCCCTTCTATTAGCCCAAGTGAATTGCCTTCATGAGAGAGCAATCTCTCTCGAGTTCGGACTTTCAATAATGGCATTAAAGATGAAAGGACAATGAGGCTTGAAATTATCATTATTCTTGTCCTCTTTTCTTCTTAAAATATTAAAATCTCCCCCAATTAGGGAAGGGGTAGAGCCTGTATCCCCCATTCTGGCCAGTTCAGCAAGGAATTCTGCTTTCTGAGCATCTTGAGCCGCACCATAGACTGGCACTAATACCCACTCAAAACCATCATGTTTACATCTAACATGTAGTTTGACGCAGAAATCCCCCATTTCTACCGTACCAACTTGAAATGACACATTATTGATCCCAACAAGAATACCTCCCGATCTCCCATGAGGTGGGAGACAGAACCAAGAATAGCCAAAGCCATTTGCCAATTTTTTTAGAAAAGGTATGGAAAAGTTTGATCTCCCCGTCTCCAGTAAGGCGATAAAATCTAATTTTTCCTCTCTTATCTTTTCTTTGACAAACAAATGCTTAGCAACATCACCAAATCCATTAGAATTCCAAAAGATACCTTTAATAGACGGCATTTTAACCTATGCATTTGTTTTTATATCTAGTGCTTCTACGCACACCTGATAAATCAAATTCCTTCTTCTTTCTAACTTTCCTTAGATTAATAATAGGCATGAGCGAGATCATCATGTTCCAAATTTTCTTGGGCCTCCTCTATTAGCAAGTCTCTAGTAAGACTTGAGAATTTGGAGATTAGCATACTATTTTGTCCCTCTTCCTTATGTAACTGAGCATCAACATTTTTCTTTAAGATAAAAAGGCTTTGTTTAACATCTACCTCTTTAATAGATTGAACAGCTTTTGCAACTTCATTACTATTTTTCCCCAACGAAATACCTAAGCGACTTGCATTGACTAAAATATCCTCATTAGATAAAGTAGCAAACGAAGGTTTGTGCTTGTCATTACCTGTAGAAATAAGGTCGTGTCTATGGCTAATATTCTGCATTGCCCGTTCCATCTGTGTGGCATCCGCATTTGGTTGAGCTCGAATCCTGTCACTTGCCCGAACAGACAAAGCTGGAGGTGCAATCCCCCCAAAAGATGTCACATCAAACGCCATAGGGTTCTTCATTGTGCTTCCTTGAAGATCTTTAACATGAGTTGTTGAAGTACCTGAGAAATGTCGCATTACCACTGTAGGTGACGGAACATTTTGCATTTCAGTAACAACATTTATACCTTGAATTTTCGTAGAAGCAACAGAAACAGCTGCAACACTCCTTGGCGCAGAAGATCCGCCCTTCACAACAGATCCTAGGTGTTTATTCTACTGTGCAGAAAAGCTGTCCATGGCGGGTCCCCCCACCATCGGCTGCAGATGCTGCTGGCTGGCAGCAGCCAATCCAGGCACATCAACCACAGGTGTGTCCCCTCTGCCCGCTACAGCGGTGGTCGACAACGGCAGGGTGACAGGCGGAGACACCGTCGGGCCCGCGCACGAAGGAGGCGACAGCTCGCCTGCTGTCGCTGCAGCAAACGGGAGCGCGCCACGAGCCAAGAAGCCGCCGCGCCGAGGTGAAACCGCAGCAGGCCGGGACGTCTCCACCACTGGCCGTTCGCCACGTGCTAAGGCACTCCCGCTCCGAGGCGACCCCGCGCCAGACGGAGGTGCAGCCGCCAATGGCCGGTCACCACGTGGGCTCGGCTGCCCGAGTAGCAGCACAGCGCCGTGTACCGCAGCGGCAGCAAACCCGGAGATGATTTCTCCGATCCCAAGGTCCGATCATCCTTAAACACCACAAACTCTCTGTCTTTTTCTCGCATGCACATGAGATCATAAATCTGAGCTGTTTGAATTAGTTTTTTTGAGCAGAAATTAAATATGAAGATGATGTTTCATCTAATGAACTTTGTGGTTGGTTATTTGCAGCATGCATACCTTTGCTCATCAAAACCGAATTAAGATAACCAAACTCTGTCGGAGTCTCAATTTGGTGTTGAAATTGCTCACTAACCACTCCCTTTGCACTAGATACCTTCTTCACATTATTTGGCTTGGTAGTATCATTGTTTGGTTGTTGGTTACGCGTAGCTTTTTCAATGTCCATATCTTTGGCTCCATCCAAGAGATCATCATTAGAACCATCAGTGTCATGTTCATCATCATTATCTCCATTGTCTACCTCAGCAACCCCATCAAGCTGTGTCACTACCACTCGGTTCCACCTCAAAGCTAAGCTTGAAGAAGCCTCTCCGGATGAAAACATCGGTCGTCTCAGGAATGAGAGTGTGATCCAAACAACCAATCCGCAGTCTCAACTCCTTGTTCTTCCTAGTATGCACCATGTCCACTTCTTTTGTTTTACCAAAGAGAGTGCCCACTTCCCACAATGCCAAGAAGTCAGTCCTGACATCAGCTGGAATCCCTCTGACTCGAAGCCAAACCTCGGGTAGCATATACAAAGGGTCCTCAAGAGCGGACCAATCCTCAAACACCATATCAGAAGCTTTGTCAGGCACAAGATAAGTACGGAAAGCCTTCATCCTCTGAGCTTCAGACTTATTAGGGAATTTAACCCTAAAAAAATTATTCTGAAAATTGTAGATCTCCCACTGGAAATTTTCCACGGCGACAATTCTCTTCAAACACTCGTAATTTTGGAATAGTCATAGGATCCCCTTCAACGATCACCTTTACCAACTCCTTTGGTTTATAAGCACCTCCTGTGGGTACCTCAAAAAACATAAGTTGCTCAATTGCATACCCATACATAGTAACGACTGGTTTAGGAGCCTCGAAGGAGTGGACAAACACTAGAAATATGATTAGGAGATTTACATATGTCACAAGGTGGTGCAGTGCAAGTATCAATTTGGTGCCCTGGTTGCTTGCATCTGAAGCAAGGATTTTTATCAACAATTTTTGCCTTTTTAGCTGGATTGGGAACATCAGCTTTTGCCACTATATCCACCGCATAGGATGTGTCCGTTGTACCCCTGTACCCTATCAGCAACTTGGGTTCCCCCTACCACCCCGAGTACCCAAACCCACCGGTGTAGTCTCTTCGGACCCACCTTTGTGTGCTGCTGCCGCCAATGCCGCAACAACACCCCGCATAGCCTCCTTGAGAAACTCCGAGTTAATACTTGCACTATTTTGAATCACGGAATCATAATTACCACCTCCACCATTACGAGAATTGTTGAAATTGGATCTACCATTGTAGCCATATCTAGATGATGCATTAAAGTTACTATGTCCATATGATCTAGGCCGTGCATCGCTGATTGCCATTGCGGTAAGAATTAGAAGAATATGAACCTCTGTTGAATTGGCCAAATTCATTACCGAAATTCGCAGGGAAGTTCTGACCCTGCGCATTGCCAGGTTCGTGTGAAGTTCCACTCGATTCACCGGCGACGAAGTTCCCTTGGCGGCCGCCGGCGAAACCACCACCTCGCCCAGGGACGTAGCCTGACTGGCCATTGCCGTGGCCATTGGCAAAGCCCTGGCCATTGCCGGGGCCATTGGTGAAGCCCTGGCCACCGTTGAAGCCATGCCCGCCCGTGCCATGCCCCGGGCCCTGGTGACCGCCACGGTCGCCGCGGTCACCGCGGTCACCACGCCCACGGCCTGGTCCGTTCCCACGCCCTGGACCATAGCCTCCACCGCCATTGTTGTTCATCATGATCACAACGCCCTCTCCACCGTTCGCCCCCTCGCAGCCGCCACGAGTCGATGAGTTAGCCCGTGCTCTCCAAAACCCTAGCCTCCGACGCCAGGCACGCCCAGTAGCGAAATTAGCGTCAGGAGAGATTTTTTAGGATTTCGAACGAGCGACATGGGCCTTTGATCGTCGAGCCTCGCGATTGGCGGCATTGAGAGAGGGAGGCCGGCCTGGAACACGAGCCCCGATACCGTTATGATCCACAACCGAGCCCGATGAGCTCAGAATTTGAAATCCGCACCGATTTCGGATCGAGATTGGAAACTGTCGGGCGGGGAGAAGAACGATGCCGTCGTTGAACCACCGTCCATCCCTGGTCATCACCGTCGATGATAGGGAAAGTCGACGGTTCTAGGACCGGCAATCGTGGCGAGCACGCCCCCTCAAAGCAAATGTTTGTCAGAATTACCTTATACTCAGGAGATGCGAAGACCCGAGACACCAGACGCTGACGGCGTTGACGTAGCAACCGCTTCTCAGCCTGACGATCAAGTCCCGACGTCGTCTCCACGAGATCTCTGTTCTCATCCGGTGACGGTGAACGACAGAGGTAGTAGTCGGCCCGCTTCGATCCTTCCTCAAACTCGTCTCCTTCTTCTCCGTCCGAACTAGACTGAGAGCCGTCGTCGACGAGCGCCCAGGAACGGCCTAGAGCCGCACGTTGCGACGAGGTGGTGAGCGGCGAGCCTCCGGTGAGCGCCGGCGAGGGCAGATCGCCCGCTCGGTCGCCCGCCAGATCGCAATCCCCAACGGTCATATTTGGCTCAACTGTTCTTGCATGAGTGTTCTAAAAAGATGGGGAAGGAGAATACGTTAGAGATTGTCAACGGAGGTGCCCCTGTGTCCACCTCTCAACAGAATATCCCCTTTCACAATATCAACGTTTTATTTTGGTCAAAGACCGGTTAAATCAAGAGCCCAGCGGTACCACACCATATCAAGGGCTGCCCTAGCTGGCGCTCGATCGCTAGGAGATTAGCGAGCGATCGGTTTCAGACATGATTAGGAGCAAACGTGTTTTACCTTGCCGTACATTTGCATGCATGCAAAAAGGAACAAATTTAAAAGTTTAAAACGTTTTAACTTTCAAACGACAACTCCAAATTAAGATCCGCTTTCACCAATAAATCCGTCTCGACGAGATCTTCAAAACTAGCACCCATGTTAATATGTTTCGACGACTTTTTTTTCGGGCTAAAAGTTATCAACCCTCTCTATTTGAATAATCAACCCCTCCGTACTTGAGTGATCAACGGCAAAGGTATAAAATTATCAACCTGGTGCAAGTATTGAGGGAAAGTTCTGCATGCATGCACAAATAGACGAATCTGCTGATGTCAGCGGAATTTTTTCCAAATTTTAAAATTCAAAATGTTTTAACTTTCAAACGACAACTCCAAATTAAGATCCGCTTCCACCAATAAATCCGTCTCGACGAGATCTTCAAAACTAGCACCCATGTTAATATGTTTCGACAAACTTTTTTTTCTGACTAAAAGTTATCAAGCCTCTCTATTTAAATAACCAACCCCTCCGTACTTGAGTGATCAACGGTAAATGTATAAAATTATCAACCTGGTGCAGGGTATTGAGGGAAAGTTCTGCATGCATGCACAAATAGACGAATCTGCTGATGTCAGCGGAATCTTTTCCAAATTTGAAAATTCAAAACGTTATAACTTTCAAATGACAACTCCAAATTAAGATTCGCTTTCACCAATAAATCTGTCTCGACGAGATCTTCAAAACTAGCACCCATGTTGATATGTTTCGAGCAACTTTTTTTCGGACTAAAAGTTATCAACCCTCTCTATTTGAATAAACAACCCCTTCGTACTTGAGTGATTAACGGTAAATGTATAAAATTATCAACCTGGTGCAGGGTATTGAGAAAAAGTTCTACATGCATGCACAAATAGACGAATATGCTGATGTCAGCGGAATCTTTTCCAAATTTGAAAATTCAAAACGTTTTAACTTTCAAACGATAACTCCAAATTAAGATTCGCTTTCACCAATAAATCCGTCTCGACGAGATCTTCAAAACTAGCACCCATGTTGATATGTTTCGAGCAACTTTTTTTCGGACTAAAAGTTATCAACCCTCTCTGTTTGGAATAATCAACCCCTCCGTACTTGAGTGATCAACGGTAAATGTATAAAATTATCAACCCCAAAGTTAATTTTATTTTAAACAATCTTTTTTAGTTTAGAAGCTATCAACCCGGTGTCCTGATATTTATCAATAGTAAATATGAATAACTACCAACCCTAAAAATCTAAATTTATTTCAAATATTTTGGCGACTCTTTTTAGTTTACAAGTTATCAACCCTGGAGCCTAGTTATTTATCAATGGTAATTATAAATAACTACCAACCCTAAAAAGTATTTCATTTAGAAATATTTTAGCGAACATTTTTTTATTTTACAAGCTATCAACCTTGTGCCTCGTTATTTATCAACTATAAATATAAATAAATAATAACGCTAAAAAGTATTTCATTTAGAATATTTTAGCGACTCTCTTTTAGTTTACAAGCTATCAACCCGGTGATCCGCTATTTATCAATGGTAAATATAAATAAATATCAACCCTAATTTTTTTATTTAATCTAAAATATGTAGCGACTCTTTTTTTGTTTACAAGTTATCAACCCGGTGCCCCGTTATTTATCAACGGTAAATATAAATACCCAGCAACCCTAAAAAAGTAAATTTCATTTAGAATATTTTAGCAACTTTTGTTAGCTTACAGCTTAAAAATAATACTTAATTTGAGTAGCAAGTGGTAGTTCATTTGAGTTGCAAGTGGATCTTCCCACCCATTATTTTCCCCCCTTAAAAACCACTGGCCCGAAAAAGGGAATTGCAAAAGGATCCCCTTAAACATGAATTACCGTACGAAAAAAAACCAAAAGGGAATTGCAAAAAGAGAATTGAGAATCTGCCTCGTGCTGAAGAAAAAAAGTGAGATGCTATGTGTATGCATGCAACAACTTACGAAAGCATGCTGAAAAGTTAGCTCATTAAATGCAAATCAATGAGATGATCTGTGCATGTGCATGCATGCAGTGTGAACGCTCTTTACTGCATGCAACTTGCAAAGTAGTAATACAAGCTGTTAGTGTGAACACATGTGAACGCAATTAAACACTAGGTGATAAAAAGGGAATTGACTCGCTGCGCGAGCGCTTCCGCGCCACAGAAAGTGATTGCTCGAGCGCTCGATTGCCAGGGAGGGAATTCGCCATATCAACGTTTTATTTCGGGTTAGCTGGTTTTTGAATTGAACACACGCTCGAGCAGAAAATCTACAACTGGGCTGAGACGGTCTCAAACTAACAAAACCATCCAATCCGCTCTAATTGACTTGCACATCAAGGGTAAGTAATATAACACCGCCTCGTGCACACCCCGCTACACACCCCCCTACGGAGGGCACACCTCCGGTGCTGCGTCCACCATGAACTCAGGGCCCGGTCTATACTTATGCGGGGCCTAGGTGCAAAATGACAACAACATGACCTTTTTCATTAAAAGGATTTCAGCTCACACACAAACTATAAAAACATTTGATAGTTTAAAAAGAAAGTAATATTCAGTACATAGCATATATCTCGAGTGCTCATATCTTTTTTTTTTTACCTTTCCCATCTACAGAGAGTCCATCGGAAGAACTGTCACTACATAGCATAGATTTCAGTTGGTTACTCTTAATTATTTAGTGGATACATTTGCATAGCTGTGGGGCCCTAACCCGCCGCCTCCCTCTCCCGCCCCCTCCCGGGCGGTGGCGGGCTCCTCCTCCCCCCGTGCCCCACAGCCACCCGCCGCCCATCGCCCTCAGCCCGCTGCCGGCCGCGGCCCCGACCCCCGCGCCGGCCTTGGCCCCGGCCCCGTGCCTTGGCCCCAACCATGGCCCCGGTCCCGGCCTGGCTATGGCGGTGGTGGCGGCACCCCTCCGCCGAATCGACGAGGGGGAGAAGAGGGTTTCCGCGGCGGTGTTCCATGGAGGTGATGTAGCGCTGGTGGAGGAAGCCGGGCGACACAGCTACTTGGCCGGGGCCTGAGGCTCTCCGTCGGTAGCCATGAAGGATTCGGTGGAGCGGTGGCGGCCTCCGCCGCCGGTAACGGTTCGGCGGCGGTACGCATGATCCGCGTCGCTGTCCTCTTCCTTGGTGACCCGACATGAGGGATTGGCGGTGTGGTGGCTGCTGATCTTGCTTTGTTTTTAGTGGCGGTCCTCGGGTTTCTCGCATGCGAGGATGAAGATCTTCTGGAGGTCAGTTTGCTTTGATCTGGATGGAGAAATGAGTTCCAGAAAGCTCCGCTGGCGAATGGAACAGTGCATCTTTTGCCTGCAGTTTGCTGGATCGGGTGGTATTTGGTCGCGCACACCCATGTTTTATTCCGACCGTTTGGTTCCGGAGGGAGCGGCGCGAAGCTCTATTCTGTGTTGACATCATGTGACGTTTTGGTCCATGGTGGAGTCAGAAGAAGGAATATCATGAAGGCCAGATTGGTGGACTGGCTAAAGGAGGTTCTAGTCTCCGTGATCCTGAGGGATCTGCTTGGCATTCCGGGCTCTGCGGCAGTGGTATGCATGTGTGGGCGGCAGCACATGAGAAGTTCAGAGTCTTACCTCTCAGGGTGAAAACTCAAGGTCTGGCCTTAACTGGTTGTGCCTGGCAATGTTCTTGTTGGAGGCATTGTTTTGAGAGTGGGGACTATCTTCGTGGTGAAAACCTAAGATCTTTGGTCGGGCGACAACGGCGCCGGTGCACTTGTTCCCTTCTTGGAGGCGTCGCTTTTGGAGAGTCTCGTACTTCGGGTGTTGTCACGGTGGTTGTTGTATTGATGTTGCTAGGTCTAGAATGCTATAGCGGGACTTTTATTTCTTAGTTTTCTTTACTCTTTTTTTTGGCTGTGTGCATCCGTACTCCATTAGGGTGGGGCGTTGTTGCGAGACTGGGTGTAATTGGTATCTTTTAATATTAATAGATTCCCTGTATCTAAAAACTAACGTATCTACCTGTTTTATTTTCTTCCGCATATTGCCACACAAGCAATACAGGTTGCATAAAAGATGGTAAGAGAGGAATGAAGTACCTGGTTCAATTTATATGTAGACTGAACATATAACCCCTTTATCTATAGCATGAACAACAAGATCACACATCCATGAACCAGACTATTCTTCCCATTTATCTTGAGTAGTGAGCCCTCTCTCAATTTCTCTGATCCAATCAAGAACCATCGAACACGGGAGTGAATTTTTGTAGCCTGAACTACATGTAGCTCCTTTTTTGCAAAATTTGAAAATGGAATTTTAAAGTTTCAAAGAAATCTAACAAATAAATCTGGATTTAGACAATGATGGGATCTACCAATCAGTAAAATTTAAACTCGAGATACCTCATATTCTGGGATGCAGAAAAATAACAAAATCTGACAGATTTTGCGATTTTCGAAGGGCTAGAGGCCAAACTTTTTATTAGAAGAAAAGAGAGCAGCGTACAAGGCATACCCATGGTACAAAAGGGTTACAAAAAGAACCCTATCAGGAGCTAGGGAAATACACCACCGGCACCACATCTACCACTATATGGTAGGGCACTCAGTCCACTGGCTCCACACGAAACAGAGTTGCCACTACAAAGAAACTATATAGCCGGCTGCCCTCCAAGCATGGAGGTCTTCAACTATGAGCTCAAAAACACGATTCACTGGACTATATTCCTGCTGGAAAATTCTCGCGCTATGTTCTTTCCACAGTCTCTAGTGGACAAGAACGGTAATCTTACTATTAAATTGCAATGCAACCGTGATAGGTCGTCGCCATTTGACTGATTTACCCCTTAACTTAGAGTGAAATTACCCACCATTGCCATCCGTAAGTGGAAAAACGTTTTGTTTTTTTTCTCCGTCTTCCGGTCCCCTCGCTCGCGCCTAACCAATTCAGGTCGCTCGATCGCACCGATGGGCCACGCTCTGGCTCACGGAAACCAAACGATCGTACGTGGTACGTCTCGAAAATTAGCGATCGGACAAGCTGAGGCGAACGTGGGCTGGCCCTTTTGAACTGAAAGGTCTAGAGGAAACATGGGCAAGCCTTTGGACCAAACGTACCTTCGAACCTTTCGGCAAAAACACGGGAGCTGAGCGCCGACGTTGTTAATCGATGTTTTGTCCCACATCAGGGAGCTGAGCGAGATTAGTTGCACGGACGAACGAACATTTTTTTTACATGGTTTCAGTTTTGCAGGAACGACTGAACAACTTTTGTAATTATAGCTCAAGCTTCTGCAGCACGACAAGGCGTGCTCCTTCCTAGGCGGCCGCGCAACATCCCGGGGCCGGCGCATCAATGTTGCGCTCTAATCCCTGACCCCGCGCCCGCTCGTCTCCCAGCTTCGCGTCGTCCTTGATGTCCAGCTCGTGCTATTTGAGGTCATGTCCTTCTCAATTCTAATCTACTAGACGCCTGGACCAGCTGCCACGCACAGTTACGACGAGCATCTAGGTGTTGTGCTACAACTACGCGCGAAAGCCCCAACAGATCGAGTAAGTAATGGTTAGCTTAATTCAGGTACAGTACATCATTTTCCTTTCAGCGTTACATGCACGAAGTATTCTATCTCGCCCAAACTCCACCATGTATGGCAGTAAGAGGCAAATACGACTCAATTACGTCATCACATAGCTAATTTTGGAATTTGGATACTAGCGACAGCAAACATAGAAGTATATACATAGAGGATGTTTTCAACTGATGTCTAAACGTGAGGTCGACGGTTACTACAGACGGATCGTGAATGAAATAATAAACACAACCTTTTTTATATGCACAACTTAAATCAATTTTCAAAAAAGAAGGACAAAGTAAGTTCAGAAAACAAAAACGTTACCATCTATTACTTTAGAAAAAAAAAAAGTTCCAAACAATTTTGGAAATGATGGCTTCATTTTTATTTGTTTGTCAGCTCATTACACTTGTAATCAAGTATCATCAAATTTCAACCATCTTTAGTAGACCATGCACACTCGTAAGAAATACCAGTACTATTTTTAAAAAGTCATAGTATGTCAAATTAGTTTTATATTACTATCGATGTGATTCCGTAGCAAAGCACGGGTAATATGCTAGTAGTATCAAAATTGCGGCGAACTTTCTTTGGAGCCAACTTCTTAGCCATCAGCCACCACTCTTCTGTAGTCTGGAATCTTATTCCAGGGATTGGGAAATCAGCATTGGCCCAGTTGCGGAGACGGAGCCGAACCTGGAGGGTGTAGCGGCAATGTACAAAAAGGTGAGTGCAATTTTCATTTGCAGATGAGCAGAGGGAGCAAACTGCAGAGTGATATCAGCCTCTCCTTTCGAGATTATCTGCAGTAAGGCACCTTCTGTGGACTGCTAACCACATGAAGAATTTGCATTTCATCGGTGCTTTTGACTTCCAAATTGGTTTGGCACAAGCAAAGTTATGACTGGCCATTAAATAGAGCTGGTAAGTTGTCTTGATAGAGAACGTACCGTCAGCAGTACATCGCCAAACCGCTTTGTCTATCTGGTTCATAGATAGCTCAACCTCAGCCACCATGTCCCAAAGCTTCAGGTACTCCGCAAGAGCTTGAGTTGAGAGCCCACCTTGCATATCTCTAACCCACCTGTTGTTGTACGAGAGCAGTTGCAACTGTGATGCTAGAGTTGCGGACGAAGGAGAATAAGATCGGCGTAACCTCATGCACAACCCACCCTCCCGGCAGCAGCTTATCGGTCCGGAACTTTGCGCATTTACCGTCCCCAAGTTTGATATAGGCACCTGCTTTAAAGAGGTCCAAAGCATCTTGATCATCATCAACAGGTATGAGAGCCCACGGCCGCTCCTCTCGTAGCCCACCTCAGCCAAGGCCAACGACAACGAAGGGCAGCACCAAAAAGTTGAAGATTTAGGATGCCGAGACCTCCAGCGTGAGTTGGGTGGCAAACCCTGGACCATGGGAGAAGGCGGTGGCCGCCGTTTATGTCTTCCTCACCTTTCGAAACAAAACCTCGACACCGTCTGTTAATAATATCAAGGGCCCATTGAGGAATAGGCAGAGCCGAGAGAAGATGTATGGGAAAAGCTATGAGCACTGAACGGGTGAGAGTCAATCTGCCACCAGTGTAAAGAAATTTTGGTTTCCAGCCTTTAAGTTTCCTAGAATATTTGTCAATCAAGGGCCATATATCTGCTCTGCGAAGACGACCAGTGGTAATGGGAAGGCCCAGGTAAGTGATTGGGAAGTCCTTGCGGATGCAGCTGAAATGATTGGCCACAATCAAAGCAAGGTCATCCTCACAGCGGATGCACGTAACAGAGCTTTTTTGCAGATTGACACTTAAACCCGGTGCGCTAGCAAAGAGGTTGAGGACAGCTCCAATGACATCCAAATCAGCAGGCCTTGGACTAAAGAACATAACCACATCGTCAGCATAAATGGATGCTCTAGGAATGTCATGGTGTAGGCCCAGATCTGTTAGCATTGCGTGCTCGAGGTCCATTGCAGTAACCGCGCTGAGTGAATCCATAGCCAGAATAAAAAGCGCTGGAGAGAGGGGGTCACCTTGGCGAACACCACGAGCAAGATGGATAGGACGACCTTGTTCGCCATCGATTATAATCCTCGTGTGAGCAGAGGCCAGAATTCCACATGCACCAACGTTCACTAAAACCTCTTCGTCTTAAAATTTCAGTCAGGAACTCCCATGATAAGGTATCAAACGCTTTTAAGATATCGATTTTCATCAGAACTGGCGGCTTCTTTTTTCGGTGGAGGAATTTTGATGCATTAGCAACCAACTTGTAGTTCTCGTGGATACTGCGAGTTTGAACAAAAGCGCTTTGGGCTTTTGATATCAGCGAGGGGAGCAACGGGGCAAGCCGCGATGCGAGGAGCTTGGTGAAAATCTTGGAGAAACCGTGAATGAGACTGATTGGGCGGAACTCCTTTATGTCTAGTGAATTTTCTTTCTTTGGGAGCAAGGTGAGGATCGAGCCATTGAGCTTACTGAATGTGCGAAATCTGCCCTTATGCAACTCGTCCAAGGCAGCTAGCATGTCATCCGCGATCACGTTCCAAGAAAGTTTGAAAAACATGCCGGAGAAGCCGTCTGGGCCTGGGGCACGGTCGGAGGGTATCTCCATAATGATCTTCCTCACTTCTTCACGGGAGAATGGAGCCTCAAGGTCTCTAGCTTGCCGAGCAGAGAGAGAACTGATTGGAATCATGTCAAGGTTCAGAATCTTCTGCCTAGGCTGAGCTGTACCGAATACTTCTGAGAAATAACCCTCTGCAAGCTCCAGCTTATCTTCCACCGAAGTTGCAGCCCTGTCGTCATGCTTGAGCCTTGAGGACGGGGATGAGGTGTTTGCGCCGTCTGGCATTCGCCTTCATGTCGCGGACACGAGCTCGTTGGCGTAGCCTAGTTCTTTCCAGAGAGGCCAAAGCCAGACATTTACCCTTAAGAAAGGCGCGCAGCTTTCTCACGCCTTCCGAAAGAGGTCGAAATTCCTGTGCCTCATCGAAACGCAAGATAACTTCGTTTGCGATCTAGAACAGCAGAGCGAACTGACTTTGTTTCCTTTGCCCCCAACTCCTCAAAGCCTTAGCGGTAGCCGAGAGTTTAGCGTCCACTACTAGAAAGGGATTGCTTGTGTTCACTGGTTTGGACCAAGCCTCCTGAACCACTTCTATGAAACCTGGGAGTTTAGCCCAGAAATTTTCAAACCTGAACCGAAAGGACCTAGGTCTGGCAGCAGAACATGTCACCAGCAAGGGGCAATGGTCCGAGAGAACACTGTTCCCTAATATTGATATCAGGATTTGTCATTTTTGCACAGCTTCGAATATAAGGTATTTCCAATCGAAATTTTCCGCATTTGTGGATCGCAGTATTATCTACATGTAGATTTAATTTCAGAATTTTTTGAAACTTCAAATGTTGTTTTTATTTTTTTCAAAAAACGAGCTACGTATAGCTCAAGCTACACTTGTGGTTTTCGCACACCCCATCGCTTTTCTAGCTGAAGAAGGGAAGAGGGGAGCTATTTAAAAACGGATTGAGAACTGACGAGCAACCAAAGGACGAACATAGAACTTAGAATCTAATTTGATTGGGAAATAGAACCGTAAAATTGATGTTGGTATGTCTGTGCAACGATAGAGTTGCGCCTCTCGCATCCATTAATGGTGTGCCGCTACTTGGAATAGCACAACAACAACAACCGGACCGTTCTTGAATTTTGGGGAAGAGGAGATGATTTGCCGATGGAGCGAATAACCACATTTGCTGGTGTACGTGCTCCCGTTATTGACTTATTGTGTTCCTAGTGGGCTTTGCATGGACCTCTCATGCTTTAACCCTTTTAAGACCTAAAGGCACAAATTTGCTAGTTGTTACGATAACCATAATTTACAATAACTTATGTAAAAATAGTGTCTTAGTCGGGGTCTGGCTCGTGGGTAAGGCTAGACACGAGCCAGCTCAAGCTCGGTTCGGTGCGAGCCGAACTTTGGCTCGTTCCAAACTGGCTCGGCTCGGGCCAACTCGTTTTTGTCACGAGCTGGTAAAAGAGGCTCGGCTCGAGCTTGGCTCTAGCTCGGTTCAGCTTGAGCAGGCTCGCGAGCCCAGCAGCAGACAAACACAATGAACATAACAGAGAGCTCCCAGTACATGTACTAGCTAATGTATTAATTGTTCAGTGAGCAGTTTTCCAAGTTTTCAAGACTTTAGACATCAAATTGTATATATTTATATTTTCTCAAAAAAATTGCAGAGCATATCAATTAACATAGGAAAGAATCCATTCCATGAAAAGAATCAATAATTAGAGCACATTATCATGATACACGAGTATAGAGGTTTACCTCAAAATTAGAAGCAATCTTCCACATATCTTGTCCATTCTTTCCCAATTAAAATTCCTGAAAATAGCCAAAAGCGAAACCACAAATACACAATGATATATAATAGTGTCATAGATAATAGCTGACATCGACACGGTTACATCTTAGGTTCCAAGTTCAAACACAAATAAAATAGAGTAACATCCACTCTCTTAGGTTTCAAGTTCCAAGACAACCAAAATAAGAGAAAGTTCAAATTGTAGCAAGAGCATCATCCTTCTCCATTCTCCAACTCCATTGTAGTAACATCCACATGACATGATAATCTACAAGTAACAATAGAATTAGCAACTCCATTTAAAGTGAGGGTAGAAGGAGTTGGTTCTCCAAACAACTTCTTATATTATTCCGAAATGTATAATTGCAAATTTTCATCACCCACTATGGTTCCTTTCTCTTGCTCTAATTGAAAGATCTTTTTTCTGCGATGTTTTCCATTAGCAATAAGATGAAAATATTTAGTGTTGTTCCCCCCTTCTTGGATATGTTTTACCTTGGCTCTTTGTGCCCATTTTGTCTCCTCATCTCTACGAAGTTTTGTTAAATCATCATTAGCCTTCCTTAATTTTGCTCTCTCCTCATCATCTAGAGGTGTAGACTCAGCTTTCAAATCTAGTTCGTCAATTATTGTTAACAATCTTTCTTTTTTCTTTCTTATATTGGCCACTTAAACACTTAGCCCAGCCCTTTAAAAATAGCCTAAGATGTCCGATCATGTTCTGCCATATGGCAATTGGAGTATTACTGCGTATTTCAGCCTCCCATTCAGCTTTCACTATCTCATAGAAATTTTCATGTCTCAACCATGAAGTTTCAAAGGAAAAGTGAGCTTTATTGCCAATATGAGCATGATTACCCGAATCGATCATCAAAGGAGCATGATCTGAGCAAGTTCTTGTCAGAGCTCTAACTGTAACTAAAGGAAATTTTTGTTCCCATTCTACAGACGAAAGAATACGGTCAAGCTTCTCATAAGTTGGATTATCCCTTCTATTAGCCCAAGTGAATTGCCTTCATGAGAGAGCAATCTCTCTCAGGTTCAGACTTTCAATAATGGCATTGAAGACGAAAGGCCAATGAGGCTTGAAATTATCATTATTCTTGTCCTCTTTTCTTCTTAAAATATAAAAATCTCCCCCAATTAGGGAAGGGGTAGAGCCTGTATCCCCCATTCTGGCCAGTTCAGCAAGGAATTCTGCTTTCTGAGCATCTTGAGCCGCACCATAGACTGGCACTAATACCCACTCAAAACCATCATGTTTACATCTAACATGTAGTTTGACGCAGAAATCCCCCATTTCTACCGTACCAACTTGAAATGACACATTATTGATCCCAACAAGAATACCTCCCGATCTCCCATGAGGTGGGAGACAGAACCAAGAATAGCCAAAGCCATTTGCCAATTTTTTTTAGAAAAGGTATGGAAAAGTTTGATCTCCCCGTCTCCAGTAAGGCGATGAAATCTAATTTTTCCTCTCTTATCTTTTCTTTGACAAACAAATGCTTAGCAACATCACCAAATCCATTAGAATTCCAAAAGATACCTTTAATAGACTGCATTTTAACCTATGCATTTGTTTTTATATCTAGTGCTTCTACGCACACCTGATAAATCAAATTCCTTCTTCTTTCTAACTTTCCTTAGATTAATAATAGGCATGAGCAGATCATCATGTTCCAAATTTTCTTGGGCCTCCTCTATTAGCAAGTCTCTAGTAAGACTTGAGAATTTGGAGATTAGCATACTATTTTGTCCCTCTTCCTTATGTAACTGAGCATCAACATTTTTCTTAAAAAGGCTTTGTTTAACATCTACCTCTTTAATAGATTGAACAGCTTTTGCAACTTCATTACTATTTTTCCCCAACAAAATACCTAAGCGACTTGCATTGACTAAAATATCCTCATTAGATAAAGTAGCAAACGAAGGTTTGTGCTTGTCATTACCTGTAGAAATAAGGTCGTGTCTATGGCTAATATTCTGCATTGCCCGTTCCATCTGTGTGGCATCCGCATTTGGTTGAGCTCGAATCTTGTCACTTGCCCGAACAGACAAAGCTGGAGGTGCAATCCCCCCAAAAGATGTCACATCAAACGCCATAGGGTTCTTCATTGTGCTTCCTTGAAGATCTTTAACATGAGTTGTTGAAGTACCTGAGAAATGTCGCATTACCACTGTAGGTGACGGAACATTTTGCATTTCAGTAACAACATTTATACCTTGAATTTTCGTAGAAGCAACAGAAACAGCTGCAACACTCCTTGGCGCAGAAGATCCGCCCTTCACAACAGATCCTAGGTGTTTATTCTACTGTGCAGAAAAGCTGTCCATGGCGGGTCCCCCCACCATCGGCTGCAGATGCTGCTGGCTGGCAGCAGCCAATCCAGGCACATCAACCACAGGTGTGTCCCCTCTGCCCGCTACAGCGGTGGTCGACAACGGCAGGGTGACAGGCGGAGACACCGTCGGGCCCGCGCACGAAGGAGGCGACAGCTCGCCTCGCTCGTCGCTGCAGCAAACGGGAGCGCGCCACGAGCCAAGAAGCCGCCGCGCCGAGGTGAAACCGCAGCAGGCCGGGACGTCTCCACCACTGGCCGTTCGCCACGTGCTAAGGCACTCCCGCTCCGAGGCTACCCCGCGCCAGACGGAGGTGCAGCCGCCAATGGCCGGTCACCACGTGGGCTCTGGCTGCCCAGTAGCAGCACAGCGCCAGGTACCGCAGGCGGCAGCAAACCCGGAGATGATTTCTCCGATCCCAAGGTCTGATCATCCTTAAACACCACAAACTCTCTGTCTTTTTCTGCATGCACATGAGATCATAAATCTGAGCTGTTTGAATTAGTTTTTTTGAGCAGAAATTAAATATGAAGATGATGTTTGATCTAATGAACTTTGTGGTTGGTTATTTGCAGCATGCATACCTTTGCTCATCAAAACCGAATTAAGAGAACCAAACTCTGTCGGAGTCTCAATTTGGTGTTGAAATTGCTCACTAACCACTCCCTTTGCACTAGATACCTTCTTCACATTATTTGGCTTGGTAGTATCATTGTTTGGTTGTTGGTTACGCGTAGCTTTTTCAATGTCCATATCTTTGGCTCCATCCAAGAGATCATCATTAGAACCATCAGTGTCATGTTCATCATCATTATCTCCATTGTCTACCTCAGCAACCCCATCAAGCTGTGTCACTACCACTGGTTCCACCTCAAAGCTAAGCTTGAAGAAGCCTCTCTGGATGAAAACATCAGTCGTCTCAGGAATGAGAGTGTGATCCAAACAACCAATCCGCAGTCTCAACTCCTTGTTCTTCCTAGTATGCACCATGTCCACTTCTTTTGTTTTACCAAAGAGAGTGCCCACTTCCCACAATGCCAAGAAGTCAGTCCTGACATCAGCTGGAATCCCTCTGACTCGAAGCCAAACCTCGGGTAGCATATACAAAGGGTCCTCAAGAGCGGACCAATCCTCAAACACCATATCAGAAGCTTTGTCAGGCACAAGATAAGTACGGAAAGCCTTCATCCTCTGAGCTTCAGACTTATTAGGGAATTTAACCCTAAAAAAATTATTCTGAAAATTGTAGATCTCCCACTGGAAATTTTCCACGGGGACAATTCTCTTCAAACACTCTGTAATTTTGGAATAGTCATAGGATCCCCTTCAACAGTCACCTTTACCAACTCCTTTGGTTTATAAGCACCTCCTGTGGGTACCTCAAAAAACATAAGTTGCTCAATTGCATACCCATACATAGTAACAGCTGGTTTAGGAGCCTGAAGGAGTGGACAAACACTAGAAATATGATTAGGAGATTTACATATGTCACAAGGTGGTGCAGTGCAAGTATCAATTTGGTGCCCTGGTTGCTTGCATCTGAAGCAAGGATTTTTATCAACAATTTTTGCCTTTTTAGCTGGATTGGGAACATCAGCTTTTGCCACTATATCCACCTGCATAGGATGTGTCTGTTGTACCCCTGTACCCTGTCAGCAACTTGGGTTCCCCCTACCACCCCAGTACCCAAACCCACCGGTGTAGTCTCTTCAGACCCACCTTTGTGTGCTGCTGCCGCCAATGCCGCAACAACACCCTGCATAGCCTCCTTGAGAAACTCCGAGTTAATACTTGCACTATTTTGAATCACAGAATCATAATTACCACCTCCACCATTACGAGAATTGTTGAAATTGGATCTACCATTGTAGCCATATCTAGATGATGCATTAAAGTTACTATGTCCATATGATCTAGGCCGGTACTGCTGATTGCCATTGCGGTAAGAATTAGAAGAATATGAACCTCTGTTGAATTGGCCAAATTCATTACCGAAATTCGCAGGGAAGTTCTGACCCTGCGCATTGCCAGGTTCGTGTGAAGTTCCACTCGATTCACCGGCGACGAAGTTCCCTTGGCGGCCGCCGGCGAAACCACCACCTCGCCCAGGGACGTAGCCTGACTGGCCATTGCCGTGGCCATTGGCAAAGCCCTGGCCATTGCCGGGGCCATTGGTGAAGCCACTGGCCACCGTTGAAGCCATGCCCGCCCGCGCCATGCCCGGGCCCTGGTGACCGCCACGGTCGCCGCGGTCACCGCGGTCACCACGCCCACGGCCTGGTCCGTTCCCACGCCCTGGACCATAGCCTCCACCGCCATTGTTGTTCATCATGATCACAACGCCCTCTCCACCGTTCGCCCCCTCGCAGCCGCCACGAGTCGATGAGTTAGCCCGTGCTCTCCAAAACCCTAGCCTCCGACGCCAGGCACGCCCAGTAGCGAAATTAGCGTCAGGAGAGATTTTTTAGGATTTCGAACGAGCGACATGGGCCTTTGATCGTCGAGCCTCGCGATTGGCAGCATTGAGAGAGGGAGGCCGGCCTGGAACACGAGCCCTGATACCGTTATGATCCACAACCGAGCCCAGTAGCTCAGAATTTGAAATCCGCACCGATTTCGGATCGAGATTGGAAACTGTCGGGCGGGGAGAAGAACGATGCCGTCGTTGAACCACCGTCCATCCCTGGTCATCGCCGTCGATGATAGGGAAAGTTGACGGTTCTAGGACCGGCAATCGTGGCGAGCACGCCCCCTCAAAGCAAATGTTTGTCAGAATTACCTTATACTCAGGAGATGCGAAGACCCGAGACACCAGACGCTGACGGCGTTGACGTAGCAACCGCTTCTCAGCCTGACGATCAAGTCCCGACGTCGTCTCCACGAGATCTCTGTTCTCATCCGGTGACGGTGAACGACAGAGGTAGTAGTCGGCCCGCTTCGATCCTTCCTCAAACTCGTCTCCTTCTTCTCCGTCCGAACTAGACTGAGAGCCGTCGTCGACGAGCGCCCAGGAACGGCCTAGAGCCGCACGTTGCGACGAGGTGGTGAGCGGCGAGCCTCCGGTGAGCGCCGGCGAGGGCAGATCGCCCGCTCGGTCGCCCGCCAGATCGCACTCCCCAACGGTCATATTTGGCTCAACTGTTCTTGCATGAGTGTTCTAAAAAGATGGGGAAGGAGAATACGTTAGAGATTGTCAACGGAGGTGCCCCTGTGTCCACCTCTCAACAGAATATCCCCTTTCACAATATCAACGTTTTATTTTGGTCAAAGACCGGTTAAATCAAGAGCCCAGCGGTACCACACCATATCAACGTTTTATTTCGGGTTAGCTGGTTTTTGAATTGAACACACGCTCGAGCAGAAAATCTACAACTGGGCTGAGACGGTCTCAAACTAACAAAACCATCCAATCCGCTCTAATTGACTTGCACATCAAGGGTAAGTAATATAACACCGCCTCGTGCACACCCCGCTACACACCCCCTACGGAGGGCACACCTCCGGTGCTGCGTCCACCATGAACTCAGGGCCCGGTCTATACTTATGCGGGGCCTAGGTGCAAAATGACAACAACATGACCTTTTTCATTAAAAGGATTTCAGCTCACACACAAACTATAAAAACATTTGATAGTTTAAAAAGAAAGTAATATTCAGTACATAGCATATATCTCAGGTGCTCATATCTTTTTTTTTTACCTTTCCCATCTACAGAGAGTCCATCGGAAGAACTGTCACTACATAGCATAGATTTCAGTTGGTTACTCTTAATTATTTAGTGGATACATTTGCATAGCTGTGGGGCCCTAACCCGCCGCCTCCCTCTCCCGCCCCCTCCCGGGCGGTGGCGGGCTCCTCCTCCCCCCGTGCCCCACAGCCACCCGCCGCCCATCGCCCTCAGCCGCTGCCGGCCGCGGCCCTGACCCCGGCGCTGGCCTTGGCCCTGGCCCCGTGCCTTGGCCCCAACCATGGCCCCGGTCCCGGCCTGGCTATGGCGGTGGTGGCGGCACCCCCTCCGCCGAATCGACGAGGGGGAGAAGAGGGTTTCCGCGGCGGTGTTCCATGGAGGTGATGTAGCGCTGGTGGAGGAAGCCGGGCGACACAGCTACTTGGCCGGGGCCTGAGGCTCTCCGTCGGTAGCCATGAAGGATTCGGTGGAGCGGTGGCGGCCTCCGCCGCCGGTAACGGTTTGGCGGCGGTACGCAAGATCCGCGTCGCTGTCCTCTTCCTTGGTGATCCGACATGAGGGATTCGCGGTGTGGTGGCTGCTGATCTTGCTTTGTTTTTAGTGGCGGTCCTCGGGTTTCTCGCATGCGAGGATGAAGATCTTCTGGAGGTCAGTTTGCTTTGATCTGGATGGAGAAATGAGTTCCAGAAAGCTCCGCTGGCGAATGGAACAGTGCATCTTTTGCCTGCAGTTTGCTGGATCGGGTGGTATTTGGTCGCGCACACCCATGTTTTATTCCGACCATTTGGTTCCGGAGGGAGCGGCGCAAAGCTCTATTCTGTGTTGACATCAGGTGACGTTTTGGTCCATGGTGGAGTCAGAAGAAGGAATATCATGAAGGCCAGATTGGTGGACTGGCTAAAGGAGGTTCGAGTCTCCGTGATACTGAGGGATCTGCTTGGCATTCCGGGCTCTGCGGCAGTGGTATGCATGTGTGGGCGGCAGCACATGAGAAGTTCAGAGTCTTACCTCTCAGGGTGAAAACCCAAGGTCTGGCCTTAACTGGTTGTGCCTGGCAATGTTCTTGTTGGAGGCATTGTTTTGAGAGTGGGGACTATCTTCAGGGTGAAAACCTAAGATCTTTGGTCGGGCGACGACGGCGCTGGTGCACTGTTCCCTTCTTGGAGGCGTCGCTTTTGGAGAGTCTGTACTTCAGGTGTTGTCACGGTGGTTGTTGTATTGATGTTGCTAGGTCTAGAATGCTATAGCGGGACTTTTATTTCTTAGTTTTCTTTACTCTTTTTTTGGCTGTGTGCATCCGTACTCCATTAGGGTGGGGCGTTGTTGCAGAGACTGGGTGTAATTGGTATCTTTTAATATTAATAGATTCCCTGTATCTAAAAACTAACGTATCTACCTGTTTTATTTTCTTCCGCATATTGCCACACAAGCGATACAGGTTGCATAAAAGATGGTAAGAGAGGAATGAAGTACCTGGTTCAATTTATATGTAGACTGAACATATAACCCCTTTATCTATAGCATGAACAACAAGATCACACATCCATGAACCAGACTATTCTTCCCATTTATCTTGAGTAGTGAGCCCTCTCTCAATTTCTCTGATCCAATCAAGAACCATCGAACACGGGAGTGAATTTTTGTAGCCTGAACTACATGTAGCTCCTTTTTTTGCAAAATTTGAAAATGGAATTTTAAAGTTTCAAAGAAATCTAACAAATAAATCTGGATTTAGACAATGATGGGATCTACCAGTCTGTAAAATTTAAACTCGAGATACCTCATATTCTGGGATGCAGAAAAATAACAAAATCTGACAGATTTTGCGATTTTCGAAGGGCTAGAGGCCAAACTTTTTATTAGAAGAAAAGAGAGCAGCGTACAAGGCATACCCATGGTACAAAAGGGTTACAAAAAGAACCCTATCAGGAGCTAGGGAAATACACCACCGGCACCACATCTACCACTATATGGTAGGGCACTCAGTCCACTGGCTCCACACGAAACAGAGTTGCCACTACAAAGAAACTATATAGCCGGCTGCCCTCCAAGCATGGAGGTCTTCAATTATGAGCTCAAAAACACGATTCACTGGACTATATTCCTGCTGGAAAATTCTCGCGCTATGTTCTTTCCACAGTCTCTAGTGGACAAGAACGGTAATCTTACTATTAAATTGCAATGCAACCGTGGTAGGTCGTCGCCATTTGACTGATTTACCCCTTAACTTAGAGTGAAATTACCCACCATTGCCATCCGTAAGTGGAAAAACGTTTTGTTTTTTTCTCCGTCTTCCGGTCCCCTCGCTCGCGCCTAACCAATTCAGGTCGCTCGATCGCACCGATGGGCCACGCTCTGGCTCACGGAAACCAAACGATCGTACGTGGTACGTCTCGAAAATTAGCGATCGGACAAGCTGAGGCGAACGTGGGCTGGCCCTTTTTGAACTGAAAGGTCTAGAGGAAACATGGGCAAGCCTTTGGACCAAACGTACCTTCGAACCTTTCGGCAAAAACACGGGAGCTGAGCGCCGACGTTGTTAATCGATGTTTTGTCCCACATCAGGGAGCTGAGCGAGATTAGTTGCACGGACGAACGAACATTTTTTTTACATGGTTTCAGTTTTGCAGGAACGACTGAACAACTTTTGTAATTATAGCTCAAGCTTCTGCAGCACGACAAGGCGTGCTCCTTCCTAGGCGGCCGCGCAACATCCCGGGGCCGGCGCATCAATGTTGCGCTCTAATCCCTGACCCCGCGCCCGCTCGTCTCCCAGCTTCGCGTCGTCCTTGATGTCCAGCTCGTGCTATTTGAGGTCATGTCCTTCTCAATTCTAATCTACTAGACGCCTGGACCAGCTGCCACGCACAGTTACGACGAGCATCTAGGTGTTGTGCTACAACTACGCGCGAAAGCCCCAACAGATCGAGTAAGTAATGGTTAGCTTAATTCAGGTACAGTACATCATTTTCCTTTCAGCGTTACATGCACGAAGTATTCTATCTCGCCCAAACTCCACCATGTATGGCAGTAAGAGGCAAATACGACTCAATTACGTCATCACATAGCTAATTTTGGAATTTGGATACTAGCGACAGCAAACATAGAAGTATATACATAGAGGATGTTTTCAACTGATGTCTAAACGTGAGGTCGACGGTTACTACAGACGGATCGTGAATGAAATAATAAACACAACCTTTTTTATATGCACAACTTAAATCAATTTTCAAAAAAGAAGGACAAAGTAAGTTCAGAAAACAAAAACGTTACCATCTATTACTTTAGAAAGAAAAAAAAGTTCCAAACAATTTTGGAAATGATGGCTTCATTTTTATTTGTTTGTCAGCTCATTACACTTGTAATCAAGTATCATCAAATTTCAACCATCTTTAGTAGACCATGCACACTCGTAAGAAATACCAGTACTATTTTTAAAAAGTCATAGTATGTCAAATTAGTTTTATATTACTATCGATGTGATTCCGTAGCAAAGCACGGGTAATATGCTAGTAGTATCAAAATTGCGGCGAACTTTCTTTGGAGCCAACTTCTTAGCCATCAGCCACCACTCTTCTGTAGTCTGGAATCTTATTCCAGAGATTGGGAAATCAGCATTGGCCCAGTTGCGGAGACGGAGCCGAACCTGGAGGGTGTAGCGGCAATGTACAAAAAGGTGAGTGCAATTTTCATTTGCAGATGAGCAGAGGGAGCAAACTGCAGAGTGATATCAGCCTCTCCTTTCGAGATTATCTGCAGTAAGGCACCTTCTCGTGGACTGCTAACCACATGAAGAATTTGCATTTCATCGGTGCTTTTGACTTCCAAATTGGTTTGGCACAAGCAAAGTTATGACTGGCCATTAAATAGAGCTGGTAAGTTGTCTTGATAGAGAACGTACCGTCAGCAGTACATCGCCAAACCGCTTTGTCTATCTGGTTCATAGATAGCTCAACCTCAGCCACCATGTCCCAAAGCTTCAGGTACTCCGCAAGAGCTTGAGTTGAGAGCCCACCTTGCATATCTCTAACCCACCTGTTGTTGTACAGAGCAGTTGCAACTGTGATGCTAGAGTTGCGGACGAAGGAGAATAAGATCGGCGTAACCTCATGCACAACCCACCCTCCTGGCAGCAGCTTATCGGTCCAGAACTTTGCGCATTTACCGTCCCCAAGTTTGATATAGGCACCTGCTTTAAAGAGGTCCAAAGCATCTTGATCATCATCAACAGGTATGAGAGCCCACGGCCGCTCCTCTGTAGCCCACCTCAGCCAAGGCCAACGACAACGAAGGGCAGCACCAAAAAGTTGAAGATTTAGGATGCCGAGACCTCCAGCGTGAGTTGGGTGGCAAACCCTGGACCATGGGAGAAGGCGGTGGCCGCCGTTTATGTCTTCCTCACCTTTCGAAACAAAACCTCGACACCGTCTGTTAATAATATCAAGGGCCCATTGAGGAATAGGCAGAGCCGAGAGAAGATATATGGGAAAAGCTATGAGCACTGAACGGGTGAGAGTCAATCTGCCACCAGTGTAAAGAAATTTTGGTTTCCAGCCTTTAAGTTTCCTAGAATATTTGTCAATCAAGGGCCATATATCTGCTCTGCGAAGACGACCAGTGGTAATGGGAAGGCCCAGGTAAGTGATTGGGAAGTCCTTGCGGATGCAGTTGAAATGATTGGCCACAATCAAAGTAAGGTCATCCTCACAGCGGATGCACGTAACAGAGCTTTTCTGCAGATTGACACTTAAACCCGGTGCGCTAGCAAAGAGGTTGAGGACAGCTCCAATGACATCCAAATCAGCAGGCCTTGGACTAAAGAACATAACCACATCGTCAGCATAAATGGATGCTCTAGGAATGTCATGGTGTAGGCCCAGATCTGTTAGCATTGCGTGCTCGGAGGTCCATTGCAGAACTGCGCTGAGTGAATCCATAGCCAGAATAAAAAGCGCTGGAGAGAGGGGGTCACCTTGGCGAACACCACGAGCAAGATGGATAGGACGACCTTGTTCGCCATCGATTATAATCCTCGTGTGAGCAGAGGCCAGAATTCCACATGCACCAACGTTCACTAAAACCTCTTCGTCTTAAAATTTCAGTCAGGAACTCCCATGATAAGGTATCAAACGCTTTTAAGATATCGATTTTCATCAGAACTGGCGGCTTCTTTTTTCGGTGGAGGAATTTTGATGCATTAGCAACCAACTTGTAGTTCTCGTGGATACTGCGAGTTTGAACAAAAGCGCTTTGGGCTTTTGATATCAGCGAGGGGAGCAAGGGGGCAAGCCGCGATGCGAGGAGCTTGGTGAAAATCTTGGAGAAACCGTGAATGAGACTGATTGGGCAGAACTCCTTTATGTCTAGTGAATTTTCTTTCTTTGGGAGCAAGGTGAGGATCGAGCCATTGAGCTTACTGAATGTGCGAAATCTGCCCTTATGCAACTCGTCCAAGGCAGCTAGCATGTCATCCGCGATCACGTTCCAAGAAAGTTTGAAAAACATGCCGGAGAAGCCGTCTGGGCCTGGGGCACGGTCGGAGGGTATCTCCATAATGATCTTCCTCACTTCTTCACGGGAGAATGGAGCCTCAAGGTCTCTAGCTTGCCGAGCGAGAGAGAACTGATTGGAATCATGTCAAGGTTCGGAATCTTCTGCCTAGGCCGAGCTGTACCGAATACTTCGAGAAATAACCCTCCGCAAGCTCCAGCTTATCTTCCACCGAAGTTGCAGCCCTGTCGTCATGCTTGAGCCTTGAGGACGGGGATGAGGTGTTTGCGCCGTCTGGCATTCGCCTTCATGTCGCGGACACGAGCTCGTTGGCGTAGCCTAGTTCTTTCCAGAGAGGCCAAAGCCAGACATTTACCCTTAAGAAAGGCGCGCAGCTTTCTCACGCCTTCCGAAAGAGGTCGAAATTCCTGTGCCTCATCGAAACGCAAGATAACTTCGTTTGCGATCTAGAACAACAGAGCGAACCGACTTTGTTTCCTTTGCCCCCAACTCCTCAAAGCCTTAGCGGTAGCCGAGAGTTTAGCGTCCACTACTAGAAAGGGATTGCTTGTGTTCACTCGGTTTGGACCAAGCCTCCTGAACCACTTCTATGAAACCTGGGAGTTTAGCCCAGAAATTTTCAAACCTGAACCGAAAGGACCTAGGTCCGGCAGCGAGAACATGTCACCAGCAAGGGGCAATGGTCCGAGAGAACACTGTTCCCTAATATTGATATCAGGATTTGTCATTTTTGCACAGCTTCGAATATAAGGTATTTCCAATCGAAATTTTCCGCGTTTGTGGATCGCAGTATTATCTACATGTAGATTTAATTTCAGAATTTTTTGAAACTTCAAATGTTGTTTTTATTTTTTTCAAAAAACGAGCTACGTATAGCTCAAGCTACACTTGTGGTTTTCGCACACCCCATCGCTTTTCTAGCTGAAGAAGGGAAGAGGGGAGCTATTTAAAAACGGATTGAGAACTGAGGAGCAACCAAAGGACGAACATAGAACTTAGAATCTAATTTGATTGGGAAATAGAACCGTAAAATTGATGTTGGTATGTCTGTGCAACGATAGAGTTGCGCCTCTCGCATCCATTAATGGTGTGCCGCTACTTGGAATAGCACAACAACAACAATCGGACCGTTCTTGAATTTTGGGGAAGAGGAGATGATTTGCCGATGGAGCGAATAACCACATTTGCTGGTGTACGTGCTCCCGTTATTGACTTATTGTGTTCCTAGTGGGCTTTGCATGGACCTCTCATGCTTTAACCCTTTTAAGACCTAAAGGCACAAATTTGCTAGTTGTTACGATAACCATAATTTACAATAACTTATGTAAAAATAGTGTCTTAGTCGGGGTCCGGCTCGTGGGTAAGGCTAGACACGAGCCAGCTCAAGCTCGGTTCGGTGCGAGCCGAACTTTGGCTCGTTCCAAACCGGCTCGGCTCGGGCCAACTCGTTTTTGTCACGAGCCGGTAAAAGAGGCTCGGCTCGAGCTTGGCTCTAGCTCGGTTCAGCTTGGGCAGGCTCGCGAGCCCGAGCAGCAGACAAACACAATGAACATAACGAGAGCTCCCGAGTACATGTACTAGCTAATGTATTAATTGTTCGATGAGCAGTTTTCCAAGTTTTCAAGACTTTAGACATCAAATTGTATATATTTATATTTTCTCAAAAAAATTGCAGAGCATATCAATTAACATAGGAAAGAATCCATTCCATGAAAAGAATCAATAATTAGAGCACATTATCATGATACACGAGTATAGAGGTTTACCTCAAAATTAGAAGCAATCTTCCACATATCTTGTCCATTCTTTCCCAATTAAAATTCCCGAAAATAGCCAAAAGCGAAACCACAAATACACAATGATATATAATAGTGTCATAGATAATAGCTGACATCGACACGGTTACATCTTAGGTTCCAAGTTCAAACACAAATAAAATAGAGTAACATCCACTCTCTTAGGTTTCAAGTTCCAAGACAACCAAAATAAGAGAAAGTTCAAATTGTAGCAAGAGCATCATCCTTCTCCATTCTCCAACTCCATTGTAGTAACATCCACATGACATGATAATCTACAAGTAACAATAGAATTAGCAACTCCATTTAAAGTGAGGGTAGAAGGAGTTGGTTCTCCAAACAACTTCTTATATTATTCCGAAATGTATAATTGCAAATTTTCATCACCCACTATGGTTCCTTTCTCTTGCTCTAATTGAAAGATCTTTTTTCTGCGATGTTTTCCATTAGCAATAAGATGAAAATATTTAGTGTTGTTCCCCCCTTCTTGGATATGTTTTACCTTGGCTCTTTGTGCCCATTTTGTCTCCTCATCTCTACGAAGTTTTGTTAAATCATCATTAGCCTTCCTTAATTTTGCTCTCTCCTCATCATCTAGAGGTGTAGACTCAGCTTTCAAATCTAGTTCGTCAATTATTGTTAACAATCTTTCTTTTTTCTTTCTTATATTGGCC
Source organism: Lolium rigidum (assembly GCF_022539505.1). Lineage (NCBI taxonomy): Eukaryota > Viridiplantae > Streptophyta > Magnoliopsida > Poales > Poaceae > Lolium > Lolium rigidum. The sequence goes on along the minus strand of NC_061512.1, from coordinate 194,005,135 downwards.
ACTTAAACACTTAGCCCAGCCCTTTAAAAATAGCCTAAGATGTCTGATCATGTTCTGCCATATGGCAATTGGAGTATTACTGCGTATTTCAGCCTCCCATTCAGCTTTCACTATCTCATAGAAATTTTCATGTCTCAACCATGAAGTTTCAAAGGAAAAGTGAGCTTTATTGCCAATATGAGCATGATTACCCGAATCGATCATCAAAGGAGCATGATCTGAGCAAGTTCTTGTCAGAGCTCTAACTGTAACTAAAGGAAATTTTTGTTCCCATTCTACGTGACGAAAGAATACGGTCAAGCTTCTCATAAGTTGGATTATCCCTTCTATTAGCCCAAGTGAATTGCCTTCATGAGAGAGCAATCTCTCTCAGGTTCAGACTTTCAATAATGGCATTGAAGACGAAAGGCCAATGAGGCTTGAAATTATCATTATTCTTGTCCTCTTTTCTTCTTAAAATATAAAAATCTCCCCCAATTAGGGAAGGGGTAGAGCCTGTATCCCCCATTCTGGAAACACACGAAACTAGCCGTGATAGTCAAGAAACACCTTGCCATCTTTGCCAACACCGGGTACGTAAGTGAATTCACTTTCCACCAATCAAGCAAGATGAATTTGGGATTTGGTTCCTCAAGGGCATCTTCTAGGTAGTTCCTTAGTTCACTTTTTGATGATTTTGTTGTGGTGTTTCTTCGGTGGGCTTGGAAGGCACTATCCAACGCGGGCATTGCGCTACTAGTAATGCAAATGTTAGAGGTTGTGGCTGATTTCTCGGCCATCTTCTTTGCGGTACCAAACTTATCAAACAACTCTTCCAACTCCACATGCACATAAACCAACTCATCCAAAGCCGTGTATTTATCATATAGTCCTTTGAAGGCCCATTCTATATAGAACACATTGTTCCTTGGATCAAGGATAGTAGCAAACACCATGACATTGTTCTTTTTCTCCCAATATTTGTTGAACTTCTCCATCATAGCTTGTCCCATGGCCTTATAAAGTGGGTTCCTATGAGCACTAGCTTTTCTCAATTCAATCTTGATGCTGACAATGTGGCGGTAGAATATGTTTTCCGTGGGATATGATTGTGCTGAAAATGCAGTAGTTACTCGAGCAAACGCATAGAGGAGTGGCTCGATAAGCTCATACATCTTCCATTATTCACTTATAGGTTCCCACTTGTAGTTGAGATCAGACTTGGCATAATATTTTAATGCATCTCTATATGGTTTGCCAATAGATATCATCTTGTAGGTTGAACTCCACCTTTTGCAAACATCTAGGGTCAAGTGAGCACCGATAGTGAGAGCTAAACCCCGTGAAATCTCCACAAACTTGTGCAAGTGATGTCTACGCCCCCTCCTTTTCCTGTAGACAGTGTTGGGCCTCCAAGAGCAGAGGTTTGTAGAACAGCAGCAAGTTTTCCCTTAAGTGGATCACCCAAGGTTTATCGAACTCAGGGAGGAAGAGGTCAAAGATATCCCTCTCATGCAACCCCGCAACCACAAAGCAAGAAGTCTCTTGTGTCCCCAACACACCTAATAGGTGCACTAGTTCGGCGAAGAGATAGTGAAATACAGGTGGTATGAATAAGTATGAGCAAGTAGCAACGGCACCGAGAAAAGTGCTTTGCCCAGGACAATAATCAAGCAAGTAGTAACGCAGCAGTAGTAACGCAATGAAACAAGAAACAAGCAGCGATAGCAGTATTTAGGAACAAGGCCTAGGGATCATACTTTCACTAGTGGACACTCTCAACATTGATCACATAACATAATAGATAAATGCATACTCTACACTCTTGTTGGATGATGAACACCGTACCATTGCGTAGGATTACACGAACCCTCAATGCCGGAGTTAACAAGCTCCACAATTCAATGTTCATATTTAAATAACCTTAGAGTGCAAGATAGATCAACACAACCAAACCAAGTACTAACATAGCATGCACACCGTAACCTTCACACTATGAAAGGAGGAATAGATCGCATCAATACCATCATAGTAATAGTTAACTTCATAATTTACAAGAGATCACAATCATAGCATAAACCAAGTACTTCATGATGCACGCACTGCCAACATTACATCATGGAGGAGGAATAGACTACTTTAATAACATCACTAGAGTAGCACATAGATGAATTGTGATACAAAACTCATATGAATCTCAATCATGTAAGGCAGCTCATGAGATCATTGTATTGAAGTACATGGGAGAGAGATGAACCACATAGCTACAGCGGAGCCCTCAGCCTCGGGGGTGGATTACTCCCTCCTCATCATGGAGGCAGCGATGGCGGTGAAGATGGCGGTGAAGACGGCGGTGGAGATGGCTCCGGGGGCAATTCCCCGTCCCGGCAGGGTACCGGAACAGAGAGTTCTGTCCCCCGAATTGGAGTTTCGCGACGGTGGCGGCGCCCCTGGATTCTTTCTGGAGTTTCGTCAATTGGTATTGCGTTTTTAGGTCGAAAGGGGTTTTATAGGCGAAGAGGCGGCGCAGGAGGGCTGACAGGGTGGCCTCACCCTAGGCCGGCGCGGCCAGGGTCTGGCCCGCGCGGCCCTATGGTGTGGGGCCCCCTGGCTCTCCTCCGACTCTCCTTCGGTGTTCTGGAGCCTTCCGGGAAAAATAGGAGGTTTGGCGTTGATTTCGTCCAATTCCGAGAATATTACCCGAACAGCCTTTACGGAACCAAAAACAGCGAGAAAACAACAATCGGCCTTTCGGCATCTCGTCAATAGGTTAGTTCCAGAAAATGCATAAATATGACATAAAGTGTGAACAAAACATGTCGGTATTGTCATAAAACAAGCATGGAACATCAGAAATTATAGATACGTTGGAGATGTATCAGCATCCCCAAGCTTAGTTCCTACTCGTCCTCGAGTAGGTAAACGATAAAAGATAATTTCTGAGGTGACATGCTACCATAATCTTAATCATACTATTGTAAAGCATATGAGCCGAATGCAGCGATTCAAAACAATGTAAATGCAATGAGTAAACAATTGAATCATATAGCAAAGACTTTTCATGAATAGTACTTTCAAGACAAGCATCAATAAGTCTTGCATAAGAGTTACTCATAAAGCAATAAATTCTTAGTAAAGGTATTGAAGCAACACAATGGAAGATTAAGTTTCAGCGGTTGCTTTCAACTTGTAACATGTATATCTCATGGATAGTTGTCAATGCAAAGCAATATAACAAGTGCAATAAGCAAGTATGTAAGAATCAATGCACGATTAACACAAGTGTTTGCTTCTAGGATAGAGAGAAATGGGTAAACTGACTCAACATAAAAGTAAAAGAATGGCCCTTCAAAGAGAAAAGCATCGATTGCTATATTTGTGCTAGAGCTTTGGTTTTGAAAACATAAAGAGAGCATAAAAATAAAGTTTTGAGAGGTGTATGTTGTTGTCAACGAATGGTAGCGGGTACTCTAACCCCCTTGCCAGACAAACCTTCAAAGAGCGGCTCCCATTTTATTTTATTTTTGGGTGGCACTCCTTCCAACCTTTCTTTCACAAACCATGGCTAACCGAATCCTCGGGTGCCCGCCAACAATCTCATACCATGAAGGAGTGCCTTTTTATTTTAGTTTTATTATGATGACACTCCTCCCAACCTTTGCTTACACAAGCCATGGCTAACCGAATCCTTCGGGTGCCGTCCAACAATCACATACGATGAAGGAGTGTCTATTTAAGTTAATTAATTTGGGACTGGGAATCCCATTGCCAGCTCTTTTTGCAAAATTATTGGATAAGCGGATGAAGCCACTAGTCCATTGGTGAAAGTTGCCCAACAAGATTGAAAGATAAACACCACATACTTCCTCATGAGCTATAAAACATTGACACAAATCAGAGGTAATAAATTTTGAATTGTTTAAAGGTAGCACTCAAGCAATATACTTTGGAATGGCGTAGAAATACCATGTAGTAGGTAGGTATGGTGGACACAAATGGCATAGTGGTTGGCTCAAGTATTTTGGATGCATGAGAAGTATTCCCTCTCGATACAGGGTTTAGGCTAGCAAGGCTATTTGAAACAAACACAAGTATGAACTAGTACAGCAAAACTCACATAAAAGACATATTACAAGCATTATAAGACTATACATCGTCTTCCTTGTTGTTCAAACACCTTACTAGAAAATATCTAGACTCTAGAGAAACCACTCATGCAAACCAAATTTTAACAAGCTCTATGTATTTCTTCACTAATATGTGCAAAGTATATGATGCAAGAGCTTAAACAAGAGCACAACAATTGCCAAGTATCAAGTTATTCAAGACATCATACCAATTACTACATGTAGCATTTTCCGTTTCCAACCATATAACAATTAACGAAGCAGTTTCAACCTTCGCTATGAACATTAAAAGCTAAGAACACATGTGTTCATATGAACCAGCGGAGCGTGTCTCTCTCCCACACAAGCATTTATTCAAACAAAAACAAAAATAGAAACAAACAAACAGACGCTCCAAGTAAAGTACATAAGATGTGACTGAATAAAAATATAGTTTCAAGGGAAGGAACCTGATAATTTGTCGATGAAGAAGGGGATGCCTTGGGCATCCCCAAGCTTAGATGCTTGAGTCTTCTTGAAATGTGCAGGGATGAACCACCGGGGCATCCCCAAGCTTAGACTTTTTACTCTTCTTGATCGTAGTATATCATCCTCCTCTCTTGACCCTTGAAAACTTCCTTTACACCAAACTCGAAACAAACTCATTAGAGGGTTAGTGCATAATCAAAAACTCACATGTTCAGAGGTGACACAATCATTCTTAACACTTCTGGACATTGCTCAAAGCTACTGGAAGTCAATGGAACAAAGAAATCCATCCCACATAGCAAAAAGAAGCAATGCGAAATAAAAGGCAGAATCTGTCAAAACAGAACAGTCCGTAAAGACGAATTTTATTGAGGCACCAGATTTGCTCAAATGAAAATGCTCAAATTGAATGAAAGTTTCGTACATATCTGAGGATCACTCAAGTAAATTGGCATAATTTTCTGAGTTACCTACAGAGAATTTTTCCCAGATTCGTGATAGCAAAGAAATCTGTTTCTGCGCAGTAATCCAAATCTAGTATCAACCTTGCTATCAAAGACTTTACTTGGCACAACAAAACACAAAACTAAGATAAGGAGAGGTTGCTACAGTAGTAAACAACTTCCAAGACACAAATTTAAAACAAAGTACTGTAGCAAAATAACACATGGGTTATCTCCCAAGAAGTTCTTTCTTTATAGCCATTAAGATGGGCTCAGCAGTTTTAATGATCCACTCGTAGGAAATAGTATTTGAAGCAAAAGGAGAGCTTCAAGAGGCAAATTAAAAACAAATTTAAGTCTAACATGCTTCCTATGAAGAGGAATCTTGTACACAAATGAATTCATGAAGAACAAAGTGACAAGTATAAGAGGATAAAACACGAGTAACTTCAAGATTCTCAACATAAAGAGGGGAAACTTAATATTATTAAGATGCATATAACCATATTTCCCTCTCTCATAATAACTTTCAGTAGCATCGTTGATGAAATCCACAATATACCCATCACTTAAAACATTCTTATCATGGTTCATATGCATAGAAGTATCATTAAATTTGGCATAAGAAGAGTTATTCTCATTAATAGTAATTGGAGTAAGATTATTATCAAGAATTTGAACATGGTAAACAAGTTGCATATTAAGGGAATTGTTTTTGGTAATCCAATCATGACTATGACAAGTTTCATAAGGATAGTTAGAACCTATATCATAGCATTCTTTATAATAATCATCGAGAGATCGGAGGCACGGTGTCATCATAGGAAATAGAATAGTTATCTTTCACGGTCGGTTTATCCGTGTCCACACCATCATTGTTATTAGAAGGAGATGTATCAAGAACATAATGACCAGTAGCTAAAGGATTTTCAAACACCTCTTCCCCAAGCTTAGAGCTTTCTATATCATTATGGGAGGAAGCATGGATAGCACTGACACTATGGCAATTATTATCATCATCATTTTCAGAATTAGTTTCCTAGAGATTTGCAATATCAAAAATAGTGTGCTCATTTAAATCATGATCACTAATGTATGTAGAGAGCATAGGAAGATCATCATATTCAGATTCATTATCACAATAATCATTAGGAGCAACATACTTACGGTTACCTAGCGTTATCTCATTCACGCGGGGATACGCCGTTACCTCTTTCTTTTTATTCTCCTTCTTCTTCTTCTTCGTTCCCTTTTTCTTCTTCTTCTCTTCCTTCTCCTCGTTCCCTTTTTTAGGAGGAAGAGGCTTGAAGGGTGGCTTGTCCGCATAACCTGATTTACTTTCAGAAACAATAGAAGAAACTTGGCAGGATCCCTCCTTTTCATTAATTAGTTGAAAACACACAGCGGTCCTATCATATTTTGGCAAGGTGTCATCTTCTAAAATATTTTGTATGTAAGTATTTGTATGGCTATTATCAATGCAATAAGAAAAACACCCATGCAGGACATCATCAATATCAAGATCACTCATATGTAACAAAGAGATTTTTCTCGGCAGTTCTTCACACCCCAAAAATAAAGTAAGTTCATCATGCCTGATTAGGAGTAATTTCATCATCACAATACAAATTTGCAGCACTCATTGGGTTCAAATTATCATTGGAGGAGCATTGAAAATTAAAATGACCCACTTCATGGCAAACTTCACAAATAAAAGGATAGAGGGCACAAACTTTTTTACCAAGATCATCTAAAGCCCTAAACCACTTTCTAGTTTTTTCATTAGCATGATGGATACAATATTCATCTTTGATTTGATTAATTCCACAAGGTCTATGTATTCCACAAAAATTAACATGCTTATAAGAAATAGCATTCTTAGAAGTTTGAGCATGCTTATTGCAATAATTAACAACAATTTCATTCTTCATGCAAGCCTCTTTAAAAGGTTCATGATACTTATCAAAATTCTTTTTAGGCAATTCAAAATGAGAAGCAAAGGCTTTATAAAGATTTGCAGCCACTTGAGAGTCAAGACCATAAGTAGCACTCATATTTCGAAATTTATCGGTATCCATAAAAGCTTCAATGCATTCATAATCATAATTTATACCTGACTCTTTACCTTCATTGTTGTTCTCCCATCCTTCAGCGTTCTCCTCAATACGATCAAGAAGATCCCACCTAGCTTCAACCTCCTTGCTTGTGAAAGATCCCTCCGAACAGGCATCCAGATAATCCTTGTGTTGTCCTGAAAGTCTCGCATAGAAATTGTTAACAATAACATTACGGGGGAGCTCATGAATGGGACATTTGAGCATTAGTGATTTCAATCTCCCCCACGCTTGAGAAATACTCTCTCCATCACGAGGATAAAAGTTATAAATATAATTCCTATCAATATGCACTTTATGAGGAGGATAAAATTTAGAATAAAAGAGAGATGCAATTTCCTCCCAACCAAGAGAATGACTATTCTCCAACAATTTATACCAATGCGCCGCTTTACCAGACAGTGAAACAGAGAATAGCTTCTTCCTCACTTCATCCATAGAGATACCTGCACACTTGAATAACCCGCATAATTCATGCAAAAACAGTAAATGATCTTTAGGATGGACAGTTCCATCCCCTTCATAGCGGTTATCCATAACACGTTCAATAATTTTCATGGGTATCTTGAAAGAAGTACTTGCAGTTGGTGGATTTAAAGTATCACAAGCATAATTAGAGTTATCGCATATGGGAGATAAAGCATTATCAGAACAAATTTTCTCCCCTAAAGATGGGAAGCCAAAAAGATCACAGAAACTAGCTTCCCCAAGCTTAGACTTATTCATAGCATTAGCAGTGATTGCGTTCATACCAATAATATTGCTACTAGCATGCAAATGAGGTTCCATAGGTTCTTTAATTTTCGCATCACATAATTCATGTCTTAGCTTAGGAAATAAATTAAGAAGCTCATAGTTATATTCCATTATGCCTAACTAGTTTAAACAAGAAACAAAAAGTTGCAATTGCAGGATCTAAAGGAAATAGCTTCGAGCACAAACACAATGGCGCCAGAAAAGTACTGTTACCTGGAACCGGAGTATGAGTGCCTTTTACCTTTCCTCCCCGGCAACGGCGCCGTAAAATAGCTTGATGTCTACGCCCCTCCTTTTCCTGTAGACGGTGTTGGGCCTCCAAGAGCAGAGGTTTGTAGAACAGCAGCAAGTTTTCCCTTAAGTGGATCACCCAAGGTTTATCGAACTCGGGGAGGAAGAGGTCAAAGATATCCCTCTCATGCAACCCCGCAACCACAAAGCAAGAAGTCTCTTGTGTCCCCAACACACCTAATAGGTGCACTAGTTCAGCGAAGAGATAGTGAAATACGGGTGGTATGAATAAGTATGAGCAAGTAGCAACGGCACCGGAAAAGTGCTTTGCCCGAGACAGTAATCAAGCGAGTAGTAACGCGAAGAAACAAGAAACAAGCAGCGATAGCGATATTTAGGAACAAGGCCTAGGGATCATACTTTCACTAGTGGACACTCTCAACATTGATCACATAACAGAATAGATAAATGCATACTCTACACTCTTGTTGGATGATGAACACCATTGCGTAGGATTACACGAACCCTCAATGCCGGAGTTAACAAGCTCCACAATTCAATGTTCATATTTAAATAACCTTAGAGTGCAAGATAGATCAACACAACCAAACCAAGTACTAACATAGCATGCACACCGTAACCTTCACACTATGAAAGGAGGAATAGATCGCATCAATACCATCATAGTAATAGTTAACTTCATAATCTACAAGAGATCACAATCATAGCATAAACCAAGTACTTCATGATGCACGCACTGCCAACATTACATCATGGAGGAGGAATAGACTACTTTAATAACATCACTAGAGTAGCACATAGATGAATTGTGATACAAAACTCATATGAATCTCAATCATGTAAGGCAGCTCATGAGATCATTGTATTGAAGTACATGGGAGAGAGATGAACCACATAGCTACAGCGGAGCCCTCAGCCTCGGGGGTGGATTACTCCCTCCTCATCATGGAGGCAGCGATGGCGGTGAAGATGGCGGTGAAGATGGCGGTGGAGATGGCTCCGGGGGCAATTCCCCGTCCCGGCAGGGTGCCGGAACAGAGAGTTCTGTCCCCCGAATTGGAGTTTCGTGACGGTGGCGGCGCCCCGGAGTCTTTCCGGAGTTTCGTCAATTGGTACTCGCGTTTTTAGGTCGAAAGGGGTTTTATAGGCGAAGAGGCGGCGCAGAGGGCCGACAGGGTGGCCTCACCCTAGGCCGGCGCGGCCGGGGTCCGGCCCGCGCGGCCCTATGGTGTGGGGCCCCCGGCTCTCCTCCGACTCTCCTTCGGTGTTCTGGAGCCTTCCGGGAAAAATAGGAGGTTTGGCGTTGATTTCGTCCAATTCCGAGAATATTGCCCGAACAGCCTTTCTGGAACCAAAAACAGCAGAAAACGGCAACTGGCCTTTCAGCATCTCGTCAATAGGTTAGTTCCAGAAAATGCATAAATATGACATAAAGTGTGAACAAAACATGTCGGTATTGTCATAAAACAAGCATGGAACATCAGAAATTATAGATACGTTGGAGACGTATCAGCAAGCGACTAGTTGACTTCTTGAAGTACTTCACCGTCTCCCTCATATTTGTTATCAAAGTAGCCATGCATGTTGTCCCGTCTTGCACCACCAAGTTGACGATATGTGCACAACATCGGACATGGAAATAAACCTCCTCAAACTGTTTGCAATGCCGGAAATTGAACTTGGCCTTCAAATCTCTAACTGCAACATCATTGTTTGATGCATTGTCAAGTGTGATGGAAATTACCTTGTTCTTATCTTCCAGTCAGTCACACAGTCCCAAATAACATCATCAATCACGTGTCCAGAGTGTGGTGGATCTAGCTACATGAATGCAAGCACACGGGTATGCATCTTCCAAATCGGTGTCTATATAGTGTGCCACCACACACATATAGGCTATGGTATGATTGCTAGTCCACAGATCTGTGGTGAGACTAATGTAGTCCACCTCCTTGAATGCTATTTTAAGCTTTTCATTTTCTTTCGTGTAGACCCTCATGCACTCATCTCGGATTGCCTTCCTTCGCATTAGTTAATAGTAAAATGGAACCACAAGGACCCTTCCACAGTGATTTGACGTTTTTGGCCGCCGGATCGGACGATCTAACGGTCCAAATGTAGTTACCATACCCGAGCGTTACCAGTACACGTCTTGTTAAAAAGGTTTTTTCGTTACATGGCTTCTACTCCCGGCATGGACTTAGGCCGCACCACATTTGTTGAACCATTCATGCTCAACCTTCTAAATGAGTACTCAAGGACCATTATCATTCTAGCAATGAGCTCCTTAACAACAACTTGATCAAACCCAACATGTCCCAGAGTTGCTGATTCGGGAATAGTTGGATTGCTATTGACAAGCTTGAAACCAAGACGGCTCTGGACCAATTGGGAAGCAATCTTTGCATTGAGCTTCTTGCATTTCCCTTTCCAATGCATATTCCAGGGTTGTGCTACCTGATCCTTGAACATACGCATATTCCTTTTTGCAATGGAAGCACCTTGCGTTCAACACCTTAGGCCCTTATGGGTTCTCTTCATCAACAATAAACAGCTTCTCAAAATATTTCCAAGCGGCTGAATTCTTGGGAACACTTGTTTTTTTCCTTTGACTCTTGCTTCATCTTCTCCGGAACTAATATCGATGCCTGGTTGGTCTGCTCCACCTAGACCATCATCAGATATGTCATCATCATGGTCATACGAGTTGTCATCATCTTCATCATTCTGATCAGGCGCATAGTGAAGGAGATATGCCCTAGAGGCAATAATAAAGTGGTTATTATTTATATCTTTATGTTTATGATAAATGTTTATATATCATGCTAGAATTGTATTAACCGAAACATTAGTACATGTGTGATATGTAGACAAACAAGATGTCCCTAGTATGCCTCTTAAACTAGCTTGTTGATTAATGGATGATTAGTTTCATAATCATGAACATTGGATGTTATTAATAACAAGGTTATGTCATTGTGTGAATGATGTAATGGACACACCCAATTAAGCGTAGCATAAGATCTCGTCATTAAGTTATTTGCTATAAGCTTTCAATACATAGTTACCTAGTCCTTATGACCATGAGATCATGTAAATCACTTATACCGGAAAGGTACTTTGATTACACCAAACACCACTGCGTAAATGGGTGGCTATAAAGGTGGGATTAAGTATCCGGAAAGTATGAGTTGAGGCATATGGATCAACGAGTGGGATTTGTCCATCCCGATGACGGATAGATATACTCGGGCCCTCTCGGTGGAATGTCGTCTAATGTCTTGCAAGCATATGAATGAGTTCATAAGAGACCACATACCACGGTACGAGTAAAGAGTACTTGTCAGGAGACGAGGTTGAACAAGGTATAGAGTGATACCGAAGATCAAACCTCGGACAAGTAAAATATCGCGAGACAAAGGGAATTGGTATTATATGTAAATGGTTCATTCGATCACTAAAGTCATCGTTGAATATGTGGGAGCCATTATGGATCTCCAGATCCCGCTATTGGTTATTGGTCGGAGTGAGTACTCAACCATGTCCACATAGTTCACGAACCGTAGGGTGACACACTTAAAGTTGAATGTTGAAATGGTAGTACTTGAATATGGAATGGAGTTCGAATATTTGTTCGGAGTCCCGGATGAGATCCCGGACATCACGAGGAGTTCGGAATGGTCCGGAGAATAAGATTCATATATAGGATGTCATTTTATGTGAATTAAAATGTCGCGGAAGGTTCTATGGAAGGTTCTAGAAGGTTCTAGAAAAGTCCGGAAGAAACCACCAAGGAAGGTGGAGTCCACATGGGACTCCACCTCCATGGCCGGCCAGCCCTAGGTGGGGAGGAGTCCCAAGTGGACTCCCCCTTAGGGGGCCGGCCACCCCCCACATGGGAGGTGGAAATCCCACCTTTTGGTGGGAGTCCTAGTTAGGCTAGGTTTTCTCCTCTTATGGAAGGTTTTTGGTTCGGGTCTTATTCGAAGACTTGGACACCAACACTTGGGGATCCACCTATATAATGAGGGGCCAAGGGAGGGGGCCGGCCACCCCAAGACCACAAGCTGGCCGCCCCCCCTTGAGTGGCCGGCCACCCCCTCCCAAACCCTAGCCGCCCCTCTCCTCCATATCTCCCGCGTAGCTTAGCGAAGCTCCGCCGGACTTCTCCACCGCCACCGACACCACGCCGTCGTGCTGTCGGATTCAAGAGGAGCTACTACTTCCACTGCCCGCTGGAACGGGGAGGTGGATGTCGTCTTCATCAACAACCGAACGTGTGACCGAGTACGGAGGTGCTGCCCGTTCGTGGCGCCGGAACCGATCGTGATCAAGATCTTCTACGCGCTTTTGCAAGCGGCAAGTGATCGTCTACCGCAGCAACAAGAGCCTCATCTTGTAGGCTTTGGAATCTCTTCAAGGGTGAGACTCGATACCCCCTCGTTGCTACCGTCTTCTAGATTGCTTCTTGGCTTGGATTGCGTGTTCGCGGTAGGAAAATTTTTGTTTTCTATGCAACGTTATCCTACAGTGGTATCGCAGCCGTGTCTATGCATAGATGGTTGCACGAGTAGAACACAATGGTTTGTGGGCGTTGATGCTCTTGTTATCTTTAGTTTGAGTACTTTGCATCTTTATGGCATAGTGGGATGAAGCGGCTCGGACTAACTTTACATGACCGCGTTCATGAGACTTGTTCCTCGTTCGACATGCAACTTGTATTGCATAAGAGGCTTTGCGGGTGTCTGTCTCTCCTACTATAGTAAAGATTCAATTTACTCTTCTATTGAAAACATTAGTATCAACGTTGTGGTTCATGTTCGTAGGTAGATTAGATCTCTCTCGAAAACCCTAAACCACGTAAAATATGCAAACCAAATTAGAGACGTCTAACTTGTTTTTGCAGGGTTTGGTGATGTGATATGGCCATAATGTGATGATGAATATGTATGAGATGATCATTATTGTATTGTGGCAACCGGCAGGAGCCTTATGGTTGTCTTTAAATTTCATGTTGAGTAGTATTTCAAAGTAGTTGTAATAGTTGCTACATGGAGGACAATCATGAAGACGGCGCCATTGACCTTGACGCTACGCCGACGATGATGGAGATCATGCCCGAAGATGATGGAGATCATGTCCGTGCTTTGGAGATGAAGATCAAAGGCGCAAAGACAAAAGGGCCATATCATATCACATATGAACCGCATGTGATGTTAATCCTTTTTATGCATCTTATTTTGCTTAGATCGCGACGGTAGCATTATAAGATGATCCCTCACTAAAATCTCAAGATAATAAAGTGTTCATCCTTAGTAGCACCGTTGCCAAGACTTGTCGTTTCGAAGCATCTCGTGATGATCGGGTGTGATAGAATCAACAAGTGCATACAACGGGTGCAAGACAGTTTTGCACATGCGGATACTAAGGTGGCCTTGACGAGCCTAGCATGTACAGACATGGTCTCGGAACATGTGATACCGAAAGGTAGAGCATGAATCATATGGTTGATATGATGAACACTTTGAGTGTTCGCCATTGAAATCACACCTTGTCTCGTGATGATCGGACATAGGTGCGGTGGATTTGGTTCGTGTGATCACTAAGACAATGCGAGGGATATTGTTTTGAGTGGGAGTTCACTTAGGTTTTTAATTATGTTGAATTAAAATTTGAACTCAATTTGTCATAAACTTAGTCTAAACTATTGCAAATATATGTTGTAGAGATGGCGTCCCCAATCAATTTTAATCGGTTCCTAGAGAAAGAGAAACTTAAGAGCAACGGTAGCAACTTCACCGATCGGTTCCGTCATGTGAGGATCTTCCTCTCTGGCGGAAATCTGCAATTTGTGCTTGATGCACCGCTAGGTGACCCTCCTGCAGAAGATGAAACCGATGAAGTAAAAGCTGTTTACGCGACTCGGAAAACTCGGTACTCTCAAGTTCAGTGTGCCATCCTGTGCAGTCTGGAATCCGATCTTCAAAAACGTTTTGAGCACCATGATCCTCATGAGTTGATGAATGAGCTGAAAGCTATATTCGAGACTCATGCGGCCGTGGAATGCTATGAAGCATCGAAACATTTCTTCAGTCTGTATGATGGAAGAAGGCAGCTCCGTTAGTGAGCACATGCTCGCCATGACCGGGCATGCGAAGAAACTCGGTGACTTGGGAATAGTGATTCCTAATAGGTCGGGGATTAATCGTGTCCTTCAATCACTGCCACCAAGTTACAAGAACTTTGTGATGAACTACAATATGCAGAACATGAACAAGGAGTTACTCGAACTCTTTGGCATGCTAAAAGCTGCTGAGATTGAGATCAAGAAAGAGCACCAAGTGTTGATGGTCAACAAGACCACCGGTTTCAAGAAACAGGGCAAGTCTAAGGGAAAATTCAAGAAGGGTGGCAAGAAAGCTGCCACGCCTCCTATGAAACCTAAGAACGGCCCTAAGCCCGATGCTGAGTGCTATTACTCGCAAGGAGAAGGGACACTCGGAAGCGTAATTGCTCCAAGTATCCGGCTGATCTAAAGAGCGGCCTTGTCAAGAAGAAGAAAGAAGGTATATCCGATATACATGTTATAGATGTTTATCTCATCGGTTCTCGTACTAGTACCCGGGTATTTGATACTCGGTTCGGTTGCTCATATCCGTAACTCGAAGCAGGAACTAAAGAATAAACGAAGACTACTGAAAGATGAAGTGACGATGCGCGTTGGAAATGGATCCAAAGTCGATGTGATCGCTCGTCGGCACACTTCCTCTACATCTACCTTCGGGATTAGTTTTAAGCCTAAATAATTGTTATTTTGTACCCGCGTTGAGCATGAACATTATATCCGGATCTTGTTTAATGCAAGACGGTTATTCATTCAAGTCCGAGAATAATGGTTGTTCTATTTTTATGAATAATATCTTTTATGGTCGAGCACCACAAAAGAATGGCTTATTTCTGTTAGATCTCGATAGTAGTGATACGCATATACATAACATTGATGCTAAGCGAATTAAATTGAATGATAATTCTACTTATATGTGGCACTGTCGTCTTGGTTATATTGGAGTGAAACCATGAAGAAACTCCATACTGATGGATTACTTGAATCACTTGACTTTGAGTCACTTGATAGATGCGAAGCATGTCTAATGGGAAAAATGACAAAGACTCCATTTTCTGGTATGATGGAGCGAGCTACTGACTTATTGGAAATCATACATACCGATGTATGTGGACCAATGAGCGTAGCATCGCGCGGTGGTTATCGTTATGTTCTAACCTTCACAGATGATCCGAGTAGATATGGGTATATCTATTTCATGAAACATAAATCCGAAACTTTCGAGAAGTTTAAGGAATTTCAAAGTGAAGTAGAAAATCAACGTAACAAGAAGATCAAATTTCTACGATCTGATCGTGGAGGTGAATATTTGAGTTATGAGTTTGGCATGCATTTAAAGAAATGCGGAATACTTTCACAATTGACACCGCCGGGAACACCTCAACGAAACGGTGTATCCGAACGTCGTAATCGAACTCTCTTAGATATGGTTCGTAGTATGATGTCTCTTACTGATTTGCCGTTATCATTTTGGAGTTATGCATTAGAGACAGCTGCATTCACTTTAAATAGAGCACCATCAAAATCCGTAGAAACGACACCGTATGAATTATGGTTTAATAAGAAACCTAAGCTGTCGTTCTTGAAAGTTTGGGGTTGCGAAGCCTATGTAAAGAAGTTACAACCGGACAAGCTAGAACCCAAAGCGGAGAAATACGTCTTCATAGGATACCCTAAGGAAACTATAGGGTACACTTTCTATCACAGATCCGAAGGCAAAATCTTTGTTGCTAAGAACGGAACCTTTCTTGAGAAAGAATTTCTCACTAAAGAAGTGACTAGAAGAAAAGTAGAACTCGATGAGATTGATGAATCTATACTCGTTGATCGAGTAGCGCAAGTACGGAAGTTGTACCTGTACCGCCTACACCGGCAACGAGAGGAAGCTAATGATAATGATCATGAAACTTCGAACGAGGAAACTACCGAACCTCGCAGATCGACAAGGGAACGTGCCACTCCTGATTGGTATGATCCTTGTCTAAATGTCATGATTGTGGATAACAATGATGAGGACCCCGCGACGTATGAAGAAGCGATGATGAGCCCGGATTCCAACAAATGGCAAGAAGCCATGAAATCCGAAATGGGATCCATGTATGATAACAAAGTATGGACTTTGGTAGACTTACCTGATAGCCGAAAGGCTGTCGAGAATAAATGGATCTTCAAGAGAAAAACAGATGTTGATGGTAATATTACTCGTCTATAAAGCTCGACTTGTCGCAAAGGGTTTCCGACAAATTCAAGGAGTTGACTACGATGAGACTTTCTCACCTGTAGCGAAGCTAAAATCTGTGAGGATTTTGTTAGCAATAGCTGCATTTTTCGATTATGAGATTTGGCAGATGGATGTCAAAACAGCGTTCCTTAATGGAGACATTGAGGAAGAGTTGTATATGGTACAACCCAAAGGTTTTGTCGATCCTAAAAATGCTGACAAAGTATGCAAACTTCAGCGTTCAATCTATGGACTGAAGCAAGCATCAAGAAGTTGGAACCGACGCTTTGATAAGGTGATCAAAGACTTCGGGTTTATACAGTGTCATGGAGAGGCCTGTATTTACAAGAAAGTGAGTGGGAGCTCTGTAGCATTCCTGATATTATATGTAGATGACATATTATTGATCGGGAATGATATAGAACTATTAAGCAGTGTTAAGAGTTATTTGAATAATAGTTTTTCAATGAAAGACCTTGGTGAAGCATCGTATATATTAGGCATCAAGATTTATAGAGATAGATCAAGACGCCTAATAGGGCTATCACAGAGTACATATCTGGACAAGATTCTAAAGAAGTTTAGAATGGACGAAAGTAAGAAAGGGTTCTTACCTATGTTACCAGGTGACATGGGCATACCCTTCGGGTAACCATTATTAGTATACCCGGCTCGGCCCAATATGGAGAAGACTCAATATGGAAAAGGCCCAACAAGGCAACCCGAAGAAGTAGTCGACTAGGACTCTTGTAAAACCCTAGGCTGGTTGCATATATAAAGCTAGCCAGGGCACCCGAAATAGAGAGGACAATAGAGAGACAGGAAATAGACAACATAGCTCCGCCTACGGCGGCACCCTGTAAACACATCTATGATCATATACTGGATTGCTAGCAGCACGTAGGGATCCTCCACCGAGGGGACCCGAAGCTGGGTACGTCGTGTGCCTAATCTCGTCCCCGGAATCTCCATCGTCGCTCTTCCCGAAAACCCTAGTCTACAATACGTAGGCATTGCCGAGGTGTTCCCTCGTCAATTGGCGCCGTCTGTGGGAACCGCGACGATTGGATTTTGTGATCCGGGCGGGATCTTTCAACAGTGATATCGGCTACATCGCATCTGGTCTCCAACTCGTCATCAACGGTTTCTTGCGACGATCAGTTTTGGCTTTGTCGTGTCCAACTCTGATTTTCGTCTGGGTTTGAGTTCGCGGGCAACGATGAGTTCCGTCTGGTTTTCGCTTCCACATTGAATCCAGTCCCGCGAAAAAGAAAAAAAAAAAGGTAGAGAGTTGCTCGTGAAACGGATCAAGTACCAACAAGAAAACATAGAGCGGTCACATCAAGCAGCATAGATTTGATCGGTGCGATTGGTCCTAAGGAAAGAAGTGTCTACATGGATGAATCCTGGGAAACTCCCGTGAACGTGGTCCTAGATGGCTGGTTTTCCTATTTAATCTAATCATCTCCTTTTAATTATTTTATGCATTAATTATTGTACTACTACGATCTAACCCTTCACATGCGTTGATGATTATTTTGTATCGCATGTCCCTTTGGAGCTACGAAGAAATATGAGATCTCGGTGGATGCAGATGTAACCTTGCAGTGTCCCCAACTAGACATCTTCGCCTCACTCGGGAGCTCATCCTTTCAAAGCGCTAGTGCAAATTGGCCATCGCAGACCCGACGCTGCCACGCACCGCTGCAATAGTTCGTCGCCTTGCTCGGGGACTAGGCATCATGAATTCTCCATCCGACGGAATAAAGCCATCGATTTCATCAGAGTGACGATCATCCGATACAACAATCAGGTGCTATCTTTCTAGTTAATTACTGTTCACAAAATTGATTGGGCCAAATATTTTTTCGTCTTGTGCTATTATTTGCGCGCAGATTTCCGCGCTCCAATACAACTTTAGATTGGAACAAGCTCCGATTACTCCGCCGCGTACAGTCGCATTCTCAGGGGTTCGTCCGCCGTAAACCCGACAAAGCGGCGCTCGGGGGCTGGCCCGTTGTGAACTCGACGATTCTCTCCTCCATGTCGACTACTTTCACCGCGTTGAATATTTTCCATTAAACGTCGCACATTGGCTGCGTCCGCTTCGTCGACTCCGTCCGTCGGATGACCTACTACCACGTCGGCTCCGCCAAACCCGATAAAAAGCTAAGTGTTCCTCTTCCAAGAGTTAATTATTATTTACTTTCGCCACACCTGACACTCGGGGGCTGTGCCATTACTTCGTTACCACAAATATACTCAGTTACTTGGTGAATTTCTCTTCTTCGGCTTAGTGGAATTATCTTCTCTGAAATATATGTTTTCTGGACAGTGGAATTATCTTCTCCGGCGCAGTGAAATTATTTTTTTCGGCTTAGTGAATTTATTTTCTTCGGCTTCAGTGGAATTATTTTCTTCGGCTCGGTGGAATTATTTTCTTCGACTTAGTGGCTTTATCTTCTTCGGCTCAGTGGATTTATTTTCTTCGGATTACTGGATTGGTTTTCTTTGGATTATTATTGGTTCACTTATACAATATTACCCGATGCGTTTCCGGGTCAATGGATTCATCTTCTATGGTTATTACTGGAATTACTTTCTTCGGATCAATGGATTCATCCTCTATGATATCAACAGATTCATCTTTTAGGGTTATTACTGGAACTATTTTCTCCGGCTCAATGGATTCATCCTCTATGATATCAACGGATTCATCTTTTATAGTTATTACTGGATTCTTCGGGTCAATGGATTCATCCTCTATGATATCGGCGGATTCATCTTCAGTATATGATGGTGTAATCTTTAATATGGATTCATCTCAAGTACTTCATCTCAGACTTCATCTTCGGTATTTCATCCTTAATGGCTTTCTTTCGGCGACACGGATAATACTCGGGGGCTCGACAACGACTTCGCCCCGAGTAACAACGGTGACACGGCGTCTAAGCAACAATCATGACATCACCTCAGCAACGCTCGGGGGCTCGGCTATTTCTTCATCAACAATATGGCGGCATTTACTTTCGGTATTTGGTGGTTTTTTACTTCAGCTCGACTTCTTCTCGGCACTCGAAGATTTCATCGCATCGACTTCGTCGTGTCCAATAAGCTAAGTGTTCTTTTGTTTCACATAAAATTGATTATCATTTACTTTCGTCGCACCCGACGCTCGGGGCTGCGCGGCATATATTCACTTTATATATCATCGAATCTGAGCATCTAACACCGCATGCGAAAAAGAGAGTCAAGGAAATATAGAAAAAGTTTGTTTATTTGTGCAGGAGAAAGCAAAATTCAAACTGTATAAGAGAGAACCCGACAAAATTGTCTACAGGGAGAACTCGACGAAATTGTCTTCAAGAAAGGACAGGACCCGAAGAATTATCTTCAAGGAGGTCTCGAAGAATTATCCTCAAGGAGGACCCGAAGAATTATCTTCAAGGAGGTCTCGAAAAATTATCTTCAAGGAGGTCCCGAAGAATTATCCTCAAAAAAGGGCCCGAAGAATTTTCCACAAGGAGGACCCGATGAATTTCCCTCAAGAAGAACTCGAAGAAATTTTCTTCCAGGAGGAACTTAAAAAAAAAATCTCTTCAAGGAGGAACTCCACGAAATTATCATCAAGGAGGAGCATAAAAAAAGAGAGGGTGGACAAATCTTCGGGTCCATTGACTCGTCATTTGTTCTAAGCAAGAGCATCGGCGATGTGCCTGACGACAATATAGAAGAACTAATATATTCGGCTGTCTCATCAAGCCCGAGAGAAAAATATAGAAGAACCCGCAAAATGGGTCATTGCATCAGCCGAACAAGGCATTCGACAATATATTCTCAGAACGCCAAAGTTGCGATCAATTTCTGAATGCCGCAAATTTGCGAAGGTAAGACCCCGGATCCGTTCTCGCTGGGCGTGGCATCGCCGAAGATCGCGCTCTGCTACTTTTATCCGTATCAACGGATACGAAGAAAAATCTAACGGACGCGTTAGGTACCCGATAAAATATGACCGGGACTCGACAGAATGGTAAGACCTTAAGCGGCACTGTCGAGTTAACACCGAGTATCCCGAGATCATGTCCGGGGACGTGATCTTGAAGTAGGTTTTTGCGGATTGCCACTAGAGCAGTTAACTAGTACCTGATCCGTCAGATGAACTAGCCCCAACTACCATTATCCCTGTACAATATAGATATGGATGTCAAATAAAAATAGCAACGGCCTGGAGTCGACAAAAAAGAGGGGCTGCGCCAAGTTGTCTATCGAGTAGTACAACTTGAGCCTATGCCTAGGTGCAAACACCTTCTCATAGGCTCGGGGGCTACTCTTATCGAGAGTATTGTTCACCCTCCCGATAAGAAAGAGGAAAAATTGTGGAGTAAATTACAAGCAAGTTGAGCCTACACCCAAGTGCAAACACTTGGCTGTAGCCTCGGGGGCTACTCCCATCGGGAGCGCTGGTCGCGCACCCGATAGAAAGATAACTTCGACATCATCTACGGCAATTAAGGTTTGTAGACTCAACTCGATTCTACGACTCGAGTGGAGCCTACTCCCATCGGGAGCACATGGATTTCATCAAGTCTTCCAGAAATATAGTTAAGTTCTTCATCGAGTAGTACAACTTGAGTCTATGCCCAAGTGCAAGCACTTGCCCATAGACTCGGGGGCTACTCCCATCGGGAGCGCTGCCGCGCACCCGATAATTTCAAGAATCGTCGACATCATCTACGCTACACATCATCTACGACATGGACCTCGCCTTGTATTTCTTCGATTTCGGAGATGGTTATGCTTGGAGTTTCTACGCAAGTCTCCGACTTCCCTATAAACTCGGGGGCTACTGACATGGGCATACCCTTCGGGTAACCATTATTAGTATACCCGGCTCGGCCCAATATGGAGAAGACTCAATATGGAAAAGGCCCAACAAGGCAACCCGAAGAAGTAGTCGACTAGGACTCTTGTAAAACCCTAGGCTGGTTGCATATATAAAGCTAGCCAGGGCACCCGAAATAGAGAGGACAATAGAGAGACAGGAAATAGACAACATAGCTCCGCCTACGGCGGCACCCTGTAAACACATCTATGATCATATACTGGATTGCTAGCAGCACGTAGGGATCCTCCACCGAGGGGACCCGAAGCTGGGTACGTCGTGTGCCTAATCTCGTCCCCGGAATCTCCATCGTCGCTCTTCCCGAAAACCCTAGTCTACAATACGTAGGCATTGCCGAGGTGTTCCCTCGTCACCAGGCAAGGTATTGAGTAAGACTCAAGGACCGGCTACGGCAGAAGAAAGAGAAAGGATGAGTAATATCCCCTATGCCTCGGCAGTAGGATCTATCATGTATGCCATGCTATGTACTAGACCGGATATAGCACATGCTCGTTAGTTTGACTAGCGAGATATCAAAGTAATCCAGGAATGGAGCATCTGGACAGCGGTCAAGAATATCCTGAAGTACTTGAAAAGAACTAAGGATATGTTTCTTTGTTATGGAGGTGACCAAGAGCTCGTTGTAAACGGTTACACCGATGCAAGTTGGAACACCGATCCCGATGACTCTAAGTCACAATGCAGGTACGTGTTTATATTGAATGGTGCTGCGATAGGCTGGGCAAGCTCGAAGCGGTGCACGGTGGCGAAGTCTTCAACGGAATCGAGTACATAGCGGCTTCAGAGGCTTCATCAGAAGCGGTATGGATGAAGAGGTTCATTGTAGAGCTCGGTGTGGTTCCTAGTGCATTGGACCCATTAATCATTTACTGTGATAACATGGGTGCCATCGCCAATGCACAAGAGCCAAGGTCACACAAGAGGCTGAAGCATATCAAGCTGCGTTACCACTCGATTCGCGAGTACATCGAAGATGGAGAAGTAAAGATTTGCAAAGTACACACTCGATCCGAATGTAGCAGATCCGTTGACTAAAGCTCTCCCTAGGGCAAAGCATGACCAACACCGGAATGCCATGGGTGTTAGGTATATTACAATGTAATCTAGATTATTGACTCTAGTGCAAGTGGGAGACTGAAGGAGATATGCCCTAGAGGCAATAATAAAGTGGTTATTATTTATATCTTTATGTTTATGATAAATGTTTATATATCATGCTAGAATTGTATTAACCGAAACATTAGTACATGTGTGATATGTAGACAAACAAGATGTCCCTAGTATGCCTCTTAAACTAGCTTGTTGATTAATGGATGATTAGTTTCATAATCATGAACATTGGATGTTATTAATAACAAGGTTATGTCATTGTGTGAATGATGTAATGGACACACCCAATTAAGCGTAGCATAAGATCTCGTCATTAAGTTATTTGCTATAAGCTTTCAATACATAGTTACCTAGTCCTTATGACCATGAGATCATGTAAATCACTTATACCGGAAAGGTACTTTGATTACACCAAACACCACTGCGTAAATGGGTGGCTATAAAGGTGGGATTAAGTATCCGGAAAGTATGAGTTGAGGCATATGGATCAACCGTGGGATTTGTCCATCCCGATGACGGATAGATATACTCTGGGCCCTCTCGGTGGAATGTCGTCTAATGTCTTGCAAGCATATGAATGAGTTCATAAGAGACC
The DNA here is from genome assembly GCF_022539505.1 of Lolium rigidum. Lineage (NCBI taxonomy): Eukaryota > Viridiplantae > Streptophyta > Magnoliopsida > Poales > Poaceae > Lolium > Lolium rigidum. The sequence continues at coordinate 193,982,043 of NC_061512.1, read as the reverse complement.
ACATACCACGGTACGAGTAAAGAGTACTTGTCAGAGACGAGGTTGAACAAGGTATAGAGTGATACCGAAGATCAAACCTCGGACAAGTAAAATATCGCGAGACAAAGGGAATTGGTATTATATGTAAATGGTTCATTCGATCACTAAAGTCATCGTTGAATATGTGGGAGCCATTATGGATCTCCAGATCCCGCTATTGGTTATTGGTCGGAGTGAGTACTCAACCATGTCCACATAGTTCACGAACCGTAGGGTGACACACTTAAAGTTGGATGTTGAAATGGTAGTACTTGAATATGGAATGGAGTTCGAATATTTGTTCGGAGTCCCGGATGAGATCCCGGACATCACGAGGAGTTCCGGAATGGTCCGGAGAATAAGATTCATATATAGGATGTCATTTTATGTGAATTAAAATGTCGCGGAAGGTTCTATGGAAGGTTCTAGAAGGTTCTAGAAAAGTCCGGAAGAAACCACCAAGGAAGGTGGAGTCCACATGGGACTCCACCTCCATGGCCGGCCAGCCCTAGGTGGGGAGGAGTCCCAAGTGGACTCCCCTTGGGGGCCGGCCACCCCCCACATGGGAGGTGGAAATCCCACCTTTTGGTGGGAGTCCTAGTTAGGCTAGGTTTCCTCCTCTTATGGAAGGTTTTTGGTTCGGGTCTTATTCGAAGACTTGGACACCAACACTTGGGGATCCACCTATATAATGAGGGGCCAAGGGAGGGGCCGGCCACCCCAAGACCACAAGCTGGCCGCCCCCTTGAGTGGCCGGCCACCCCTCCCAAACCCTAGCCGCCCCTCTCCTCCATATCTCCCGCGTAGCTTAGCGAAGCTCCGCCGGACTTCTCCACCGCCACCGAGCACCACGCCGTCGTGCTGTCGGATTCAAGAAGGAGCTACTACTTCCGCTGCCCGCTGGAACGGGGAGGTGGACGTCGTCTTCATCAACAACCGAACGTGTGACCGAGTACGGAGGTGCTGCCCGTTCGTGGCGCCGGAACCGATCGTGATCAAGATCTTCTACGCGCTTTTGCAAGCGGCAAGTGATCGTCTACCGCAGCAACAAGAGCCTCATCTTGTAGGCTTTGGAATCTCTTCAAGGGTGAGACTCGATACCCCCTCGTTGCTACCGTCTTCTAGATTGCTTCTTGGCTTGGATTGCGTGTTCGCGGTAGGAAAATTTTTGTTTTCTATGCAACGTTATCCTACACATAGATGTATTCCTCCTCTTCCTTCTCAATTTCCTCTTCCTCCTCAATTTCTAGTTTCTCTTCGGCACCATCATCAATCTCCTCTTCCTGTAAAACAATGAGGGCAAACCGAATTACTATAATTGTACAACACAACAAGCATTTATTTTTTGAATTCAACCTATACAGGGTACATCAAGCATCATTTTGCATCACATATATATTTGCATCTGCATTTACCGAGCAAGGATAATTTGCAGCAAGCATAATTCACATCAATTTGTACACCATTTATTAACACAACAGCAAGTATTTACAAAGCAAGTATAATTTACAGCAAGCATAATTTGCATCAATTAACACAACAACAAGCATATTTGTATCAATTTCTACACCATTTGCATCAATTTCCAGATAATTAAACAAGGATAATTTGCCAACAAGCCTCAATGTTTTTACCATAGTTGTTGACGGCCTTGACATGGACGAAGCAACACTGGTTGTGCCGACCCGAGCTTTCGGGCAGGCCTGAGTCAAGCCTACCGAGCCAAAAGCCCGCGACGGTCTAGAAAAATTGGCTCGACTCGGGCTGCCTCTTCCACGGGTTGAGCCTCGAAAAGCTCTGGCCGAGCCAAAAACTAAGCCCGTACGTCCAACCTTACTCATGGGGACTCAGCGCGGGCACACCTTTTGTCTGGCCTGTAGGCTATCCCTACATGAAATACATGCTGTTCACACCCCCTAGGTCATCGTGCGATAGCATGCAATGGCTCTTCTCGTCACGGGCCACTGCTTGCTACACGAGTGGCAGCTCGCGCGTGGGCAGCTTAGTGGGGGAGCTCCGACTTGGCTAGTATAAGTACACACCGGCGTGGACGCCGAGGTAAGCGGTGCAGAGGCAGCGTGTCACGCCTTATCCGTGAAGCTCCCTCATGTCCCACTCGCCGGTCGTGGACAAGAAGGTCTTGTTATCACCGGTTTTTAGCCAAATAAGGAGATGGGCCGTGATTGAGATGGGCTTAGAGGATATGCACGTAAAATGTTTCTGAATCGGCCTTGTACGAGAGTTTGGGCTAGATTGCCCGTGTATCTGTACATTATGGTAGATCACGTTTAAGTTTAGAATTAAGAGATAGAGTTTAGTTCGTACACAGTTAGGTTTATTCCAAAGATAGAAAGTCCACGGACTATAAATATGTACCTAGGGTTATTGAGAAAGGAGGACGATCACGTTCACAACAAACACAATCTAGGCGCATCGCCACCCCTCGTTTCGAGGGTTTCTTCCGCGTAAGCGCCATGCTGCCCAGATCGCATCTTGTGATCTGAGCAGTATCAGTTTATTCGTTTGTTTTGTGTTGCTCGTATTGAGGCCTTGTTGATGGCGAGCAACATCGTTATCATAGATGTGTTAGGGCTAACATCGATACTTTTCCAGTATGTTTGCTTAGTTACGCTGCCCCTACATATCTAGCTGCCTTTGCACCTATCTTAGGTGTAAGGGCAGCATCTTGCTTAGTCTTTATTTAGTAGATTTGATCTGTTATGGTTGTTCCTTGTTCTCCAAGGATTAGTTTGATATCCGCATGGTTAGGCCTTGCAAACGGGTTGAACGATCCAGTAGTGCGTAAGGTACGGTTTGCCGATCCAAGACGAGTTGTTCCGGGAATCGACTTTGTGTTGGTTTTTAGGCCTCTTCTAGGACTAGTTTTCTGTTATCTTTCGTATCTGCCAGGCTCAACTACGTGTTGGATGTTCCAGTTATGCGGTGAAAACTCTAGACTGTCGTAGATTGATTTAACTTAGTATTGATCAAGTAGGACCCCCATGTTATCGTAGATCCCAATACGAACCATGAGTCGATCGGCTCCTTGAGCCGATTCACAGGGTAACCTGAGAGCCGATCGAGGCTCGGATTTAATGTTTACGTGTTTGCCATGCAGGAAACTAATCGAAGCGATCCATCACCTTCCTGACCAGGTATAGGTCAGGTGGCACGCCCTCGCAACAGCCAGGACGTGTGCCGGAGTTTTGCGGGCCGTTGCCTGAGGGACCAGGGCCCACCAGCAGTTCTGGGAGCCTCCCGGCTCTTTGTGTTGCTCGTCGCTGCTCGCCGGTGGGTTTTGGCAGGCAACACATTCTGGCACGCCCGGTGGGACATTCTACAGCAACTGCGTCAACATCTACAGCAACTGCGTCAACATCTGCAGCTGAGATGGCGGAAGCACCCATCACATACGAAGAGCTGCCTGAGGAGCACAAGAAGAAGTATGATGAGATTAAAGCTGTCTTCGAAGCCGATCTCATCGGCTCTTTCGAGAGGACCCGTAAACATGGCATCAGGTGGAAAGGGTTCTCACCCGAAGGCGCTCTCGATGAAGTAGATCTGTCTATCCCTTCGGAGGAACGCACCAGAGCTCTGCGCCAGGAAGTTAATTACATGGTGGCTCATTCTCTACACCGTCATTCTGAGAGCTTGGTGAACGCTTTCGAGCGCATTGCGGTTCGCGTGGTTCAGGAAATCATGAAGCATCAGTACTCTCCGTCAGGGCCTGCCCTAGGAACTCACCAGGGGGAAATACCGTTCCAGACCAGACCGCAGCTGCCATTCTCGCTTGCAGCTCCAGAGCCGCCGGGTTCACCGGCATATGTCGTCTACAAGATTGGAGGCGATCCTAGTGATTACCAGTTCCTGCATGAACCGCATAAAGAAATCCCGCATGGATACATGTGCACGTACGTGCCGGACTGCAATAACTTGGCGCGCACGAACCAGATTGCAGCAGGAGGGATTTCTGGAGCATCAGGAGGGATTTCTGGAGCGGACGCCGATAAACAGGCGTGGCTAGCCAAATATGCCATCGGAACGAGTCATGAAAGCTCAGCCCCTGCAGCCCATACCGTGGAACAAATCAGTACAATCTTGAGAGACCAGTTCGTCATCGTGCCAAAGAGGAGAACAATCGGCTATTCCAAGCCGTACCCCAACGAATATGATTTGATTCCACTGCCGCCCAAGTATCGGCTCCCTGAGTTCTCAAAGTTCAATGGATCAGAAGGGTCTAGTTCAATTGAGCATGTGAGCCGATATTTGGCACAGTTGGGCATGATTTCAGCATCAGACCCGTTACGTGTAAGGTTTTTTGCGCAATCTCTCACGGGACCAGCTTTTGGGTGGTACACCTCGTTGCCACCGATTCGGTCCGGACGTGGAAGCAGCTGGAAGAGCAGTTTCATATTCAATATCACTCGAAGCTACCGAGGCCGGCATTGCCGATTTGGCGCGAGTGCGGCGAAGCGGGGAGAAACGGTGTCGAGAATACATTCGGCGTTTCGGGATCGTCAAGAACCGATGTTATTCGGCTCGTTTAAATGAGAAAGAAGCAGTCGAACTGGCAGTTCTGGGCCTCGCAGCGCCGATCAAGGATCTGGCTTTCCAAGCGGAATACAATTCACTGGCGCACATGGCCCAGAAATTAACATTGTATGAGCAGCGTCACCCAGAATTGTACCAAGACAAGTTCAAACGCCCGATAGGCCTGGTCGAGACAGAAGAAGTTGGGGACTCTGCAGAAGACCAGGAATTAGCCGTGGCTGAGTGGGCTCGGGGGGCAAATCCCGTGTCCTGCAAATGGGCGAAACAACAAGGGCCTGCAAAAGGGTTTGACTTCGATATAAGCAAAGCTGAGCAGATATTCGATTTATTGCTTAAGGAAAAACAGCTGAAGTTACCCGAAGGCCATAAAATCCCTACGGCGCAAGAGATGAACGGAAGACCGTACTGCAAGTGGCATCACTCGTTTACCCATATCACCAATGACGCGCAAAGTGTTACGTCAGCAGATCCAATTGGCGATAGAACAAGGCCGTCGATCTTTGGTCAGTTTGCCATGAAAGTGTACACGCAACCGTTTCCTGGCGTCAACATGGTGGAATGCAATCACTCCGTGAGGCGTCAGCCAGATTTCTCGTTCGATGTTAACATGGTAGGGCCTGTATACCACCATAGCAGGGATAAAGAAGAAACCGGTCACTCCCATGGCAAGCAAAAGGAGGAGGCCGGCCCACGCGACTGGCCCCGATATGATGACAAACGGTACATCACCGAGGAACAAGTGAGAAACGTGCGGTATCAACGACCGCTCTCCGCGCATCTCCTTAACAAATATGAGCGTCAGTACGATCGATGCCGGCGGTACGACGTAGATGACGAGAGATATCGTCGGTCTGATGTAGACAACAGAAAATATCATCGTTATGATAGAGACGACGAAGAATATGAGCACCGCGCTAAGGGAAGGTCAGGAGAACAGGAAGACATGGACAGACACTGGGATTGTCCTTTCTTTAAGCACTGCTGGGATTCAGGAATGAGCCGATTGCCTACAATCGACAACTGCCCGGAATGTAGACAGCAGAAGGAGGACACCGGTGAGGTTTCAGTGTTCAAGCGTCTAGGGCCTCTCCCATCTCAAAACAGACGAGCTGAGTCATCTCGAGAGGAAGATTTCGAGGAGTTAGAAGATGAAGAAGAAGATAGATACCACCGGCCAAGGTGGTGCCCTGATGGACTCAGTCACTCCCAAAAGCGTAGGGTTCAGCGGCTACGTAGCTTGGAAGAAGCCGAGGCGCAATACCTGCACACGTTGAGGAAAGCGCGGCCCGATCTGGCCGTGAAAATTCAGCAAACTTTGGACGCAGAGATTCGTCCACAGAAGAAAGAATGGTGCCCCAAACAAATGAAAGCCGATGAGAAGGCATCGGCTGGCACAAATATGGTGTTCATACTTTCGTCGGAGTTTTGTGCTCCAAGAGCCGAAGAAGCGCCGGTAGCACAGTTTGACTGCGGTCCACGGCTAGTTATCTTTGAAAAGCCACGAGAGAAGAGCTACAAGCATTTGAAGGCCCTGTACCTAAGAGGTTATATCAACGGGCAGCCCGTCAGCAAGATGTTGGTTGACACGGGAGCGGCAGTCAATATAATGCCATACTCCATGCTACGGCGTTTGGGTCGCTCTAACGCATATCTGATCAAAACCAACGTCACACTAAGCGACTTCAACGGCCAAGCATCAGAAACGCAAGGCGTTCTGAACGTGGATCTAACCGTGGGCCGAAAAACCATCCCTACATCATTCTTCATCGTCGACAGACAAAAGCACCTACGCTGTCCTGCTAGGGAGGGATTGGATTCACGCCAACTGCTGCATTCCATCCACAATGCACCAATGCCTGATACAGTGGGATGGAGATGAAGTGGAGGTAGTTCATGCAGGTGACTCAGTCGAGATCTCAATAGCTGGCATGAATATTTGGGACGCAGAAGACCAAGAGCCGATCTCTGGAGTCAGTTTGGACGGCTGTGAGCACATCGAAGCTACAAAAAACGGGGTGAGGCTGGTCTTATCCACCGGCCTGACAGAGTAGCAAGAGCAAAATCAATGGACGTACGTGGCAAGGCCGATCCTTGCGATCGGCCCCAAAAAATAAAAAGCAATGATCTCACCTCAAGCATGTCACGTAGTCGTAGTAGGGAGACTCCCTCCCGCAGTAGAGCACAAATAAGTTGTAAACCTTCATTGAGTAATGCAATCAAAAAGGGGGCCGATTCCAGCAATCGGCCCAAGTTATCCTCACTATACGTTTTGCCTGTGTTCAGCATCGATCTAGCAGGCGATGGAAAGCTAGGGTATGGGTTTACATCGGCTGATGAGCTAGAAGAGATTGACATTGGTCCTGGGGATAAGCCACGACCAACATTTATCAGCAAAAAGTTAGATCCTCATCTGAGGGGCCTGATGATAGCTCTGTTGAAAGAATACCCAGATTGCTTTGCATGGGATTACACAGAGATGCCCGGGTTAGACAGGAGCATCATTGAGCATCGGCTCCCTCTTAAGAAAGGATTTCGGCCGTTCCAGCAGCGAGCAAGACAGATGAAGGCCGAAATTTTAGAAGAAGTCAAGAAAGAGATCGAGAAAATGTTGAAGGCCGGGTTCATCAGGCCATGCAGGTATGCTGAGTGGATTTCTAGTATCGTACCTGTACAGAAAAAGGACGGCCGATGGCGCGTCGCCATAGATTTTCGGGATCTCAATAGAGCCACTCCAAAGGATGAGTATCCAATGCCGGTAGCAGAGACATTGATCAATGCAGCTGCTGGTCATAAGGTTTTAAGTTTCATGGATGGCAATGCCGGCTATAACCAAATTTTTATGGCTCCAGAGGATATACATAAGACTGCATTCAGAGTACCAGGTTTGGTGGGCTTGTTTGAATATGTAGTGATGACATTTGGACTGAAAAATGCCGGCGCAACATACCAAAGAGCCATGAATTACATCTTTCATGATCTGATCGGCAAGTTGGTGGAGATTTACATTGATGACGTGGTAGTCAAGTCTGTTTCCGTTGAAGGACACTTGGAGGATTTGCGACGCATCCTGGACCGAACTAGAAAATTCGGGCTAAGAATGAATCCAAAGAAGTGTGCTTTTGGTGTAACGGCCGATCAATTCTTGGGTTTCTTGGTTCATGAACGCGGAATTGAGATCGGCCTGAAAAGTCAGAAGGCAGTGCGAACAATGCAGCCACCTACCACGAAGAAGGAACTCCAGTGTCTCATCGGCAAAATCAACTTCGTCAGAAGGTTCATCTCCAATCTGTCAGGGCGAATCGAGCCGTTCATGGAATTGGTAAAATTAAATCTGATGAGGAGTTTCACTGGGGGCAGAGCAACAGCGAGCGTTCGACGAGATTAAATAATATCTAACGAAGCCACCTGTGTTGGTTCCGCCCCAGCAGGACATACCATTCTATATTTACTTGTAAGTAGCTGACACTTCCATCGCCTCAGTGGTGGTGCAAGTTTATGATGGTCTGGAGAGAGTTGCTTTCTACCTCAGCAGAAGGATGTGGGATGCAGAGACTAGGTACCCTGAGATCGAGAAGTTGTGCCTCTGCCTATTTTTTACCTGCACCAAGCTTCGTCACATCTTTACGTCGGCGGAAATTGTCATCATATGCAAATCAGATGTCATCAAACATATGTTGTCGGCTCCTGTGTTGAAAGGCCGACTCGGTAAGTGGATGTTTGCATTATCGGAATTTGATCTCCGGTATCAGCCTGCGAAAGCCGTCAAGGGACAGGCGTTGGCCGATCTTATTGCTGAACGAATCAACAACGATATAGCGAGCAGCTGTACGTACGTGCATGGGCCATGTTTTTCGATGGATCGGCTTGTGATGATGGTTGCGGCATCGGCATTCTACTCGTGTCGTCCCGGGGGGCAACATATTCCTTCTCCATCAGGCTATCTACCCCTTGCACCAACAATGTCGCTGAGTATGAAGCAATACGCAAGGGAATGGAGTTGCTTATCGAAGCCGGGGCAGAAGCAGTGGAACTTTTTGGAGACTCAAAATTAGTGATTTCCCAACTCACGGAGGAATACAAATGTGAGAGCGAGTCGCTCTTCCCATTATGGATGCAATGCCGTGAGCTGATGGCACAGTTTAGGTACATAAACTTCAATTGGATCCCGAGGTCGCAAAATACCGAGGCGAACGATCTCGCACAGATGGCATCAGGCTACAAGGACGTAGCAGGTGGAGCCGATGTTCAGGTACAGTTCCTGGAACCGGATGACTGGAGAGCCGATATCTTCAATTACTTGAAAGATCCGGCTCGGGGGGCACCTAAACGGATAAGGTACAAGGCCATGAAGTATGTCCTTATTGGGGATGACATGTTCTACGGGACTTTGGAAGGGTTACTTCTCAAATGTCGGGACCCAGCCGAGTCAAATCGGCTCTTACACGAGGTACACGAAGGCGCACTGTGGAACTCACCAATCGGCTCATAAGATGAAATGGTTGATCGGGCGATCGGGGTTTTACTTGGCCCACCATGCTTGAGGATTGTTTTAAGTACTATAAAGGGTGTCAAGCGTGTCGAAGTTTGGGAAAATTCAGATGGTACCCGCATCAGCAATGAACCCCATCATCAAGCCTTGGCCATTTCGAGGTTGGGGCATGGATATGATCGGCAAAATCAATCCTCCGTCGAGCAAAGGCCATGAGTGGATTTTGGCCATTACAGATTACTTCACTAAATGGGTGGAGGCCGTCCCTATGAAGTCAGTGTCGTCGAAAGATGTTATCAATTTCGTGAAAGAACATGTCATTCATAGATTCGGGATTCCCCAGACTATCACGACCGATGGAGGTTCGGTCTTCATTTCTAAAGAGTTTAGAAAGTTCTGCGAGGACATGGGAATTAAGTTGATCCGATCATCTCCATACTATGCTCAAGCAAATGGACAAGCTGAAGCGTCCAACCAGAGCCTTATCAAGCTGATTAAGAGGAAAGTTGATGAGCACCCTAGACGTTGGCACGAGGTTTTATCAGAGGCTTTGTGGGCTTATCGCATGTCATTTCATGGAGCGATAAAAACCTCGCCATACCATCTGGTCTATGGACAAGAAGCCGTGTTACCCTGGGAAATCACAGCTGGGTCGAGACGTATTACGTTTAAGAATGATTTAACAACTGAAGAATATGCAGTCCTGATGAGTGATAATATTGAGGATCTAACGGAACTTAGACTGTGGTCGCTTGAGAAAATTAAAGAAAACAAAGCCAAGGTAGCTCGCGCATATAATAAGAAGGTGAGACCAAAGGAGTTCCACGTTGGTGATCTGGTTTGGGAAGCTGTATTGCCATTGGGGACTAAGGATAAAATGTATGGTAAATGGTCTCCAAATTGGCACGGGCCATACAGAGTCGACTAAGTTTTAAAGGGTAATGCATACATGCTCGAGGAGCTGAACGGTGTTAAATTCCCAGTGGCCGTCAATGGTCAGCATCTCAAGAAATATTTCCCAAGCATGTGGGATGACGGACAATGAAATATGGGGGCCGATGCATGAAATCGGCCAGTAAAAATATACATACAAAGCACAGCCGATGCACAGACGTCGACTTTAGAAAAAACATACGAAGCAACAGGACGCAAAGTACAACCGATGCACAGACATCGACTTCAGACTAAAAAGCCGATGCACAGCCATCGACTCTAGAGGTACAAACAGTTACGAACAGTTATCAGGTTACATGGATAGACTCTACTGAAGGAATGCCTCGAAGGCACGGAGGGCGTCAGCACGGACACGATCCACCTCGGCGATCTCGGCCTCGTCATCCTCGTCCTTGCCCGTCACTAACTGTTTGTTCAGGGCACGTATTTCTGCCAGATCAGTTTTCAGTTGAGCCTTGAGGCCTTCTGCTTCCTCTTGGGAGCGAGCAATAAGAGCTTCCTTATCGTGAATAAGCTGTTTGGTTGCCCGGACCCTCTCTTCAAGGTCCTCCAACTCCTTTCGCAAGGTCTCAAGTTCGGCGGTGCTGACAGAGGTGTCAGTTTTGGCATCTAAGGCCGCCTTTTTCTCATTGAGCCGCTGACATTTGTTTGCAATATCGGCTTTCAACGGAAGTTGGGCGTGGCGTAGGTCGATTCTCTGACGAGCCAACTTCACCCTTGACCTGTAGGCAGACAGAGTCACAACTGGCCAGAGTTTCACCTGCAACGTTACCGGGAGGTGGGGCTGGATTTCTTCAAGAACGCTCTTCACTTCCTCGGGGTCTTCGACAAACGTCTCGATCGGGGAGGAAAGCAGGGCTTTGAGACGCTGGAATTGACCAAGGATAGCGCTAGGTCCTGGTTCATCGCATGCCGTAGAAGGAGCTGGTTCGATGGATTCAGGATCGAACGATAGCAAGCCAGAGAGGTCACAACCCTGACAAACAAAAGCAGCGTCAGTATGCAGCAAAAGGGAAGGGTAAGCCAAACGAAAGGAGCATACCTCTCCTAAAACCAGGGAGACAGCCGATGCTGAGATAGTCGGCTCTTGTGTTTCTGCTGGGGACTTGGCCACATTGGCGGCCTTGTCGATGGCACCTTTAGGGATTACTGGATTCAGGTTTGCGGAGGGCATCAGTACTTCCTCGACTTCCCCACTAGAAGTGTCATCAGTCTGCAAAAAAGGTGGTGATCCGAGGTGAGCAGCAATGAGTTAGCATGAGAGATGAGCCGGGGAGAGTTGGAGGGTAATTACATTTGAAGCCTCTTGGTTCGATGAAGGGGCTTGCGGTTCCTTTCGAGCTCTCTTGATGCATCGGCTCTTTGTGCGTAGACCGCCCTGCCCCGCTTTGGTTGGAGCTTGGGAGGCAACAGGTTCAGGAACTGGCCTTTTCCTGGATGCCGATGGTGGCAAATCTAGCTGGCTCTGCGTGGTAACTCTCCCAGAGTTGCCCGAGCTCGAATCCCCTCGACTGGATTGTGTTTCCTCGCTGGAGTTGTCTTCAGTGGAGGCCTATAAAAGAAGAGTTAGTAAGCACAAGCATGTTTGCAGAAGCCTATAAGGATAGATGAAATCAGTCAAGGCATGGATCAACGTACGTGCAAGCACTCTTGATCAGGAGAAGGAATCCGACGCTTCAAAGTTTTCCTGGCAGCTACTTTCCTCACCGCCGTTCTCGCTTTGACTGGGGCTCAGGGGGCAGCTGGCCCGGGAGATACTTTGCTCTTGGAAGCCGATTTTGGTGAAATCTGCTGGCTCTGCATCACAACCTTTTTCAAGGGTGGCGAGCTTTTGCAGAAGAGGACCACCGGAGCTGGTGGGAGGAATTCAAAGGGGGAGCCGTCATCATGTGCAGGTTCTGGACCATCTTGTTGCTGCAAGAAGACAGAGCAAGGTTATAAAAAATCATTGTAAGCCATTTGAAGAAAATTTGCGAGTGGTGGTACCTGTTCTGCAGGGATATCATATTCAGCGTCAAGTTGTTTTAGCAACGGTCCCAGAGCTCTCCTGAAGGCATGAGTTTTCCACATTGACCACCAGGTCTCAAAACCATAGGTTGATGAGGTGAAAGAGAGGTTGTTAGGGACTGGGATGGCTAGAGCATCAAAGAAAGAGTAACACCTCTGACCGGTAAGGACATCGGGCAAATCAGCTCTGCTCTCTGTTAAGTGGTGGAGGAAGAAGTGGGGAGACACTTGCCCAAGACCAAACTGCCAGGCTGCTACGACCGGCTGATAAGACTCATAACCAGGTTTGATTATTCTGTTTGAGGTGCTCATGCCAACTGGAAGGAAGCAGGGACGGATCATGGTGGAATACAATTGTCGGGTGCTGGTGTCATCGGCAAAGCTGTCTGGCCTGAAGGAGACTGGATTTTCAAAAATTTCAGAATCCGTGTAAGGGAAGAAGAGAGGATTGTCCAGGCCTTGGAAGAAAATGCTGAACCACTTTGATGTTTCCTTGGGGATCAGTTTACTACCTGGAAGGCTATATAAAGCTTGGCCATAGCTAGTGCATCGAATCTGTTTCCCGTTAGTATCCGGAAAGGTGCAAGTGGCCAAAAGTGGGAAGTTTGGGATGTGGTTCTGGAAATACAGCTGAGCCCATAGCTGAATAAACCACCAGGGACCTCCTGTTTTGACTGTCTTTTGGGAAAACAAATTGACAGACATTAGTTGGAGATATCGATAGACCTCTCCAAGGAACAGTTTGCCGATGCCAAGCTGGGTGCCTCTGGCGAGTTCATAGGCCAAAGAAAGATAATTCTTGGTCGGAGCAAGTGAAGGGCCATAGAATATGAAGTGTTCCAACCAGAAATTCAGGAAGGCCGTGTGTTCTTTCTCTGTTACATGGCCTTTACTTTTCATGTGGCGTTGAAGGTAAGCACCCCAGTTTGTGCACTCTGTTTTGGAAGAGAGTTTGAAAGGAACCTTTGGCAGCATAAAAGCAGAGGGTGCGGGGATGTGACGTCTAGGCCAGTGATCATCATCACATCTAGCAGAGTTGGTGTCATGGGGCCGTGCCCAAACATGAAGCAATTCAGAGCATCAGACCAGAAGTAGCCGATGGTTTTTAGAAGATTTTCATGCTTCTCAAGGGGAGACAACGATAAGGACAGAGCATCGGCTATGCCTGTGGTTTCCCATGTGGATTGGTGAGTTTTGGATACTCTATTATATCAGGAAACCCAATCTTCAGGAGGGTTAGGCCAGGCTCGTAAGCAGTCGGCCCATGAGGTTAGATCTAAGTTCTGGTTCACGAAGGGAATCCTATTGGCCTCGCAAGAAATCGGATGGGCAGGGCTCTCGACAGAACGGGGGCCAAGACAGAGAGAATTTGGAAGAGAAGGATGCGGCAACAGAATGTCTGATACCTAAAATTAATGATGAAATGAGGCATTAATTCAGATGTTTGCTGTTAACTCTAACACTAGGCTCGGATGGCGAGGAGCAGTTAAAGATTACCTTCAGGCCAGAGACCATTGCGTTGGCGTTGGACGATTCCGCCATCTGATTCGCTTGCGGAGATGAATCTGCGCGGTTGGGGATCTGGGATTCGCGCTGCCGCGAGTTGAATCTGTTCGATGGGAAATTGGGGATCTGAGTTTGGTCCTTTGGACGAGGGTCGCAGGTTACCGTTTGAAGTCTGACCTTGCTGGCGTTTTATGGTAAAAGACCGATGCGTTGCTATCGGCTCTTTTTGCGTTGACCTACTTTGACAATCGGCAAAATCGACATGGAAGCATTCTTCATTGATGAAGAGGGTTTTTTACAAGAAGAGCCGATTGCTCACAAAAGAGAGATCTTCCACCTAATGTACTACTACTAGCCCTATTCTAGCAGTCCCTAATCTAGGGGCCGGCTGACATGGGCATACCCTTCGGGTACCCATTATTAGTATACCTGGCTCGGCCCAATATGGAGAAGACCAAATATGGAGAAGGCTCAACAAGGCAACCCGAAGAAGTAGTCGACTAGGACTCTTGTAAAACCCTAAGGCTGGTTGCATATATAAAGCTAGCCGGGGCACCCAATAGAGGGAGGACAACGAGATAGACAGAATATAGACAACATAGCTCCGCCTATGGCGGCACCATGTAAACATATTATGCTCATATACTTGGATTGCTAGCAGCACGTAGGGATCCTCCACCGAGGGGACCCGAAGCTGGGTACGTCGTGTGCCTAATCTCGTCCCCGGAATCTCCATCGTCGCTCTCTCCCGAAACCCTAGTCTACAATACGTAGGCATTGCCGAGGTGATCCCTCGTCAATTGGCGCCGTCTGTGGGAATCGCGACGTTTGGATTCTGTTATCCGGGCGGGATCCATCGCCATCAAGAACCCTCATAATTTCGAGTTGCTCAACACATCGGAAAATCGTCTGGTACAACTGGACAGCGGCGGCTTCATCAGATCATCATATTCCATTGCCGCGTACAGCCAGACGATTCTGTAACCGGATATGTCAGGTGCTGGTTTCCGTCTTCGGGAGCATCGTCCGTGAATCTGGAGGATCAGTTTTTGTCTTCAAACGTTTGGATCTACAGAGAAAAACAGAAAAAACCTCGCGAGATTCTCTTCGTCCGTTGCTTGGGCCAATGGATCAGAACAATGAGTCGCAGGATGGTTCATTGTGGCAGCCGTATCAGCCAAATTTGGCAACCAATCAATCTTCTAGTGAACTTTCCCGTACTAGCTCCCACATGTGAGCCAGGCAAGAACTTTTTTCATGGAGGCAAGTAAATCCGGCGCCGTCAATCAGCTGAAGATCGGAAGGAAAGAACAAAAGCAAGACTTAAAAAATTATTCGGCTGCTGCTGTCATCCTGCCACAACGTTTTCATTGAAGATTGGTTCAGTTTCCAAGAACAATACCGCCACATCTTGGTTGGTTTGTAAACACGAAAGAAAAGAAATTTAGGCAGGTACATGGATCAGCAAAGAAAGTGGATCAAGCAAACAAGTCATCCACGCGTTTGGGAGAAATCCAAAAAAGGAAACATGATCACGGTCGACCCGGCCAGCGCGGATTCACCATCACCGACAACCTAATTTCATCCGACACGATTATCATCAGGTGCTATACTTCTAATTAATCTCTACATGCAAAATTTATTTTACCAAATATTTTTTGGCTCGTATTACTATTTCTGCGCAGATTTTTGCGCCACAATACAATTGCAGATTGAAACAAAGCTTCGACTGCTCTGCTCGGTCGACCGTGCCCGCCATGACACACTCGTCTTACTCGGGGGTTCGCCGGCCATAGACCCGACATCGCGGACCCGCTATATTCGGGTGCTCGCCCGTCCTCTTCATCAACTATTTTTTGACCGCATAACTATTTTGACTGCGCCCGCCACATGGACTATCTTTGGTGGCGAAACTATTTCGACTGTGCCCTCTTCATCAACTACTTCCGGTCAGACGCCGTGCAACTTCATCGACCGTGTCCGCCACATGACCTGCTTTCACGTTGGCTCCGCCGCTCCCGATAATAAAGCTAAGTGTTCCTCTTTCAAAAAGTTAACTATTATTTACTTTCGCCACACCCAAATATTCGGGGGCTGCGTTATTACATCTTACAATAAAATGCACCCGACACTCGGAGATGCGCCATTACTTCGTTACCACAAATATACTCGGTTACTTGGTAAATTTCTTTTCTTCGGCTCTGGATATATCTTCTCCGGCTCAGTGAAACTATTTTCTTCGGCTCGGTGGAATTATTTTCTTCGACTTAGTGGCTTTATCATCTTCGGCTCAATGGAATTATTTTCTTCGGATCAATGGATTCATCTTCTTCGGTTTCGGGTTATCGGATTCTTTTTCATCGGATTCATCTATATGAATATTACTGGCTTACTCTTATACAACATTACCCGAGGCGTTTCGGGTCACTGGATTTATCATCAAGGATTATTACTGGATTTATTTTCTTCGGCGGATTCATCTTCTATATTATTGGATTCTTCGGTTCAATGGATTAATCTTCTATGATTATTACTGGAACTATTTTCTTCGGATCAATGGATTCATCTTCTATGATATCAGCGGATTCATCTTCTATGATTATTACTGGATTCTTCGGGCCAATGAATTCATCCTCTATGATATCGACGGATTTATCTTCAATATATGCTCTATATTTAATGGCATCGTAAATATGGATTCATCCAAAATACTTCATCTGTGATTCATCTTTGTATATTATTGTCTATGGCTTCATCTTAAATGGCTTCACCAAATATGACGTCGCGACTCCATCAACTTATTTCGACGTCACGCCTAACGCTCGGGGGCTCGACAACGATTTCGCCTCGGGTCACGACTGTGACACAACAATCATGACATCACCTCCGCAACGCTCGGGGGCTCGGCTATTTCTTCATCAACAATTTCACGGCATCCACTTTTGCTATTTGGTGGTTTCTACTTTGGCTAGATTTCTTATCTACACTCGAAGACTTCATCATGCATCGACTTCATCGTGTCCAAAAAGATAAGTGTTCTTTTATTTTGCACAAAGTTGATTATCGTTTACTTTTGCCGCACCCGACACTTGGGGGCTGCGCGGCATATATTCACTTTACATATCATCGAATCTGAGCATCTGACACCGCATGCGAAAAAGAGAGTCAAGGGAAAGATAGAAAAAGTTTGTTTATTTATGCAGGAGAAAGCCGACGAAATTGTCTACAAGAGAGAACCCGACGCAATTGTCCAAAGGGAGAACTCGACGAAATTGTCTTCAAGAAAGAACAGGACCCGAAAAATTAT
Source organism: Lolium rigidum (assembly GCF_022539505.1). Classification (NCBI taxonomy): domain Eukaryota; kingdom Viridiplantae; phylum Streptophyta; class Magnoliopsida; order Poales; family Poaceae; genus Lolium; species Lolium rigidum. Next base: position 193,965,211 of record NC_061512.1, on the reverse strand, counting down.
CTTCAAGAAGGTCCCGAAGAATTATCCTCAAGGAGGTGCCGAAGAAATTTTCCTGAAGGAGGAACCCGAAGAATTATCCTCAAGGAGGTGCCGAAGAATTGTCCTCAAATAGGACCCGAAGAATTGTCCTCAAAGAGAACCCGAAGAATTATCCTCAAGGAGGACCCGAAGAAATTTTCCTGAGGGAGGAACTCGACGAAATTATCATTAAAAAAAAAAAAAAAGAGAGGAGTAGAAAAAAAATGGAGAAAAAAAAAGAGGATGGGCAAATCTTCGGGTCCAATGACTCGTCATTTGTTCTGAGCAAGAGCATCGGTGATGTACCCGACAATATAGAAGAACCAATATATTCGGCTGTCTCATTAAGCCCGAGAGAAAAAATATAGAAGAACCCGCAAAATGGGTCATTGCATCAGCCGAACAAGGCACTCGACAATATATTCTCAGAACGCCAAAGTTGCGATCAATTTCTGAATGCCGCAAATTTGCGAAGGTAAGACCCCAGATCCGTTCTGCTGGGCGTGGCATCGCCGAAGACTGCGCTCTGCTACTTTTATCCGTATCAACAGATACGAAGAAAAATCCTAACGGACGCGTTAGGTACCCGATAAATATGACTGGGACTCGACAGAATGGTAAGACCTTAAGCGGCACCTGTCGAAGTTTACACCGAGTATCCCGAGATCATGTCCGGGGACGTGATCTTGAAGTAGGTTTTTGCGGATTGCCACTAGAGCGGTTAACTAGTACCCGATCCGTCGGATGAACTAGCCCCAATTACCATTATCCCTGTACAATATAGATATGGATGTCAAATAAAAATAGCAACGGCACTGGAGTCGATAAAAAGAGGGGCTGCGCCCGAAATATAGTCAAGTTCTTTATCGAGTAGTACAACTTGAGCCTATGCCTAGGTGCAAGCACCTGCCCATAGGCTCGGGGGCTACTCTTATCGAGAGTATTGTTCACCCTCGCGATAAGGTACAAGAAAGACGAACAATTGTGGTGTCGATTAAAAGCAAGTTGAGCCTACACCCAAGTGCAAACACTTGGCTGTAGCCTCGGGGGCTACTCCCATCGGGAGCGCTGGTCGCGCACCCGATAGAAAGATAACTTCAACAGCATCTACGGCAATTAAGGTTTGTAGACTCAACTCGATTCTACGACTCGAGTGGAGCCTACTCCCATCGGGAGCACATGGATTTCATCAAGTCTTCCGGAAATATAGTTAAATTCTTCATCGAGTAGTACAACTTGAGTCTATGCCCAAGTGCAAGCGCTTGCCCATAGACTCGGGGGCTACTCCCATCGGGAGCGCTGCCGCGCACCCGATAATTTCAAGAATCGTCGACATCATCTACGTTACACATGATCTACGACATGGACCTCGCCTTGTATTTTCTTCGACTCCGGAGATGGTTATGCTTGGAGTTTCTACGCAAGTCTTCGACTTCCCTATAAACTCGGGGCTACTCGACATGGGCATACCCTTCGGGTACCCATTATTAGTATACCTGGCTCGGCCCAATATGGAGAAGACCAAATATGGAGAAGGCTCAACAAGGCAACCCGAAGAAGTAGTCGACTAGGACTCTTGTAAAACCCTAGGCTGGTTGCATATATAAAGCTAGCCAGGGCACCCAATAGAGGGAGGACAACAGATAGACAGAATATAGACAACATAGCTCCGCCTATGGCGGCACCATGTAAACATATTATGCTCATATACTGGATTGCTAGCAGCACGTAGGGATCCTCCACCGAGGGGACCCGAAGCTGGGTACGTCGTGTGCCTAATCTCGTCCCCGGAATCTCCATCGTCGCTCTCTCCCGAAACCCTAGTCTACAATACGTAGGCATTGCCGAGGTGATCCCTCGTCACCGGCGCTATCGCCGCCGTCGCTGCCCTCGTCGTCGCCGTCCTCGCTGCCATTGGCGCTGCTGCCGGCGAGGTCCTCGTCGCTGCTGCTGAAGCCGTCGGCAGGGGCTTCTTCTTCCTCCTCGTCGTCGTCGTCGTTGTCATCCGACCCGGCGCGGAAGCGCTTCGCCGGCGGGTACTCGTCGAAGGAGGTGTTGTCCTCCGCTTCATCCTCTTCCTCGGTGGAGGTGTTGTCGCCCCAGGAGAAGGCGCCGTCATCGCTCTCTTCCTCCAGCTCCCCGTCAACGAGGAACTGGAGGTTGTCCTCCCCGTCGGTCAGGGGTTCGCCCTCCTCTGACTCGACGGCGAAGTCCCAATCTGCCTCGTCCCAATGCCGTGGGGCGAGGGCCTCGTACGCCGCTATCGGGTCGTACTCCGGCGTCGGCTCACGGGAGGAGGAAGATTGGAAGGAGAGACCCGAAGAGGCAGAGGAGGAGGAGGCCATGGTTGCAGAGGAGGGGGCTTCGATTGCTAATGTGGAGTAAGGGGATGAGGAGGCGAACTGCTCGGATGCGATTAAATAAAGGGGATATAGTGGAGATGATTCAATGTTGTGGCAGTTTTCGAGGATGCGGTGCCAAAACTATCAAATCGTGCACTGCGGAGAAGTTGAGAAGACAAGGCATCGTGATGGAAGGGCACTGTAGCGGTTCTGCTCTGCAACGCGTAAACCGGTGAAGGAAAAAACGGAGTGGTTTTGGAATTATTATTGCCAAAACCAGGGGGCATGTGTTATCACCGGTTTTTAGCCAAATAAGGAGATGGGCCGTGATTGAGATGGGCTTAGAGGATATGCACGTAAAATGTTTCTGAATCGGCCTTGTACGAGAGTTTGGGCTAGATTGCCCGTGTATCTGTACATTATGGTAGATCACATTTAAGTTTAGAATTAAGAGATAGAGTTTAGTTCGTACACAGTTAGGTTTATTCCAAAGATAGAAAGTCCACGGACTATAAATATGTACCTAGGGTTATTGAGAAAGGAGGACGATCACGTTCACAACAAACACAATCTAGGCGCATCGCCACCCCTTGTTTCGAGGGTTTCTTCCGGGTAAGCGCCATGCTGCCCAGATCGCATCTTGCGATCTGAGCAGTATCAGTTTATTCGTTTGTTTTGTGTTGCTCGTACTGAAGCCTTGTTGATGGCGAGCAACGCCGTTAACATAGATGTGTTAGGGCTAACATCGATACTTTTCCGGTATGTTTGCTTAGTTACGCTGCCCCTACATATCTAGCTGCCTTTGCACCTATCTTAGGTGTAAGGGCAGCATCTTGCTTAGTCTTTATTTAGTAGATTTGATCTGTTATGGTTGTTCCTTGTTCTCCAAGGATTAGTTTGATATCCGCATGGTTAGGCCTTGCAAACGGGTTGAACGATCCAGTAGTGCGTAAGGTACGGTTTGCCGATCCAAGACGAGTTGTTCCGGGAATCGACTTTGTGTTGGTTTTTAGGCCTCTTCTAGGACTAGTTTTCTGTTATCTTTCGTATCTGTCAGGCTCAACTACGTGTAGGATGTTCCAGTTATGCGGTGAAAACCCTAGACTGTCGTAGATTGATTTAACTTAGTATTGATCAAGCAGGACCCCCATGTTATCGTAGATCCAATACGAACCATGAGTCGATCGGCTCCTTGAGCCGATTCACAGTGGTAACTCGAGAGCCGATCGAGGCTCGGATTTAATGTTTACGTGTCCGCCATGCAGAAACTAATCGAAGCAATCCATCACCTTCCTGACCAGGTATAGGTTAGGTGGCACGCCCTCGCAACAGCCAGGACGTGTGCCGGAGTTTTGCGGGCCGTTGCCCGAGGGACCAGGGCCCACCAGTAGTTCTGGGAGCCTCCCGGCTCTTCGTGTTGCTCGTCGCTGCTCGCGGTGGGTTTTGGCAGGCAACAGGTCTCCACGAGCTCACAAAGGGGCTTGCAGTGGAGTAGTAGGACCATGTTGAAGGCGGTATTGCAGGTGGACATACCAACCTCGTAATGGATTCCGGTGTTGGTGTCACGGACCAACGCAATATGACCAATGTTGAGAGAGCGCAATCGAGTGGTTCGCGGCTGCATCACACACTTAGTTGTGGCACATGTTAACATGGTTCCATGTGAGTGCCGCGGGGTGTGGCAAATAATCAAATTCCCCGGTTCCTTTTCTTCCAAATCACGATACTCATTGGACATATTTATCTAGATATAATCTAGCTGCATTTCAACTTGTAAACATATTTATATCTAGAAAAAAATTAAGTACTCTCTTATTTTCAAAGGAAGGGAGTACCTGCGGAATGTCCTGTGACTATGCAACGATACGTGTGTGTGTAGACATGTCACTTCTAGTCGAACAAGTAAAGGGAGGCTTCACATCATACTAGACCAACGTGTACATACATCCAGGAGTAGTGACAGGAGTCCATCTGACTTTCCTTTCTTTTTCTACATTCTTCCGCCGCTGCGGGCCCCAGCTGGCAGTGGCACACGAAATTAGGCGGGGGCGTGACCCGGGCTGCTGCTGCTTAGAGCATCTCCACTCGTCCCCCCGAACAGGCCCCCGGCGAGCGTTTTTTCCATCCGGACGGCGAAATTCGGCCCAGTCGCGCCCCCGGTTCCTCGTTTTCGTCCGGATTTGGGCCTAAATTCATCCGGCGATCCCACGCCCCCCCCCGGCCCCCCGGGGAGCGCTCGGGGACTCCGGACGAAACGAAAGCGCGCGAAACGGCGAGGAAACTTCCCGCGCGTCTGGTGGCCCCAACTTGTCGGCGAGAGAAACCGATCGTCGTCCTCATCGCATCGTCTTCCGCGCGCTGTAAAAGCCTGCCGCCGGTCTGCATTCGCCGGCCACGCGGCGAGTTAATGTCGTCGTCTTCCGCGCGCTGTAAAAGCCTGCCGCCGGCATGCATTCGCCGGCCACGCGGCGAGTAATGTCTTCGTCTTCCGCGCACGCATCGTCTTCCGCGCGCACTAAAGGCCGCCGCCGGTCCGCTCGCCGCGATCCACGCGGCATTTAATCCCCGCGCCAGCCACGCCTATATACGCCGGTCCGCTCGCCGCGAGGCGTACCCCGTGCTCCACTCTCCCTCCATTCTCCCTCTACTCTCAAGATGGCGTTCTACGACGACGACGGCGCAGCCAACAACGGCTTCGCCCGCCGGTCTCTCCACGCGTGGGAGGGGCACCTCCTCCACCGGGCGGGGTACCCCTCGCCCGCCGGACACGAGGCCTCCCGGAGGCGGCCGGCGGCTAAGTGCCGGCGGCGTTCCAATCCCGCCGCCGCCGCGGGGCCATGCCCTCGACGTCGCCATCGAGGAGGCGAGGATGACGATGACCGACGAGGAGCGCGCCGACCCGCGCCACCACCCCGACAACTACACGCGGTGGAACTCCTACTTCCTCCGGCGGTGGGAGCCGGGAGCTGGCGGCCTACGACGGCCCGCCGCCTCCGCCTGCGCGCAACAACGCCGCGGGCCGCCGACGGTGGTGGGGCGCGCCGGGCCGGACACTCGAGGCCGTCATCGAGCACATCGAGGGCGGCAACTCCCCGGTGCTCACGATGCCCCCTCTATCGGCATCGAGGGCATCGGCGAGCCGCCGTCGGGGAAGCGTCTGGCAGCCACGGCGCATGGCTGCCAGCTCGTCGTCTTCCGGATCGGCGTCAAGGTCATCCTTGGCGCCGGTGAAGAGGAGGTGGCGACGTCGCCTTCGACGCCGGTGCGCGTCAAGAAGGAGCCGGCGTCTCCGCCGGCGACCGAGGGCGCAGCAGCGGCGCCCTCGTCATCCGAGAACAGCCTTCCGCGCCGCAGAGCGGCCGGAAGAAGACGAAGAAAGAGGCCGCCGCAAGCCAGCTCGCCGAGGAGGAGGCGAAGCGCGCGGAGGAGGCCGCGATGGCGGAGGCGATCGCCAGGTCGCTTGCCGACATGGAGGAGGAGAAGCGCGCGGACGACGCCCGCACCGGACCGGGCCGGCGCGACCGGCGCCGCCGGAGGCGGAGCGAGCGGCGGCGGCCGCCGGACCTCGGCCGCCGCACGCCAACTCGCCGCCCGCGCCGCTCCAACCGCCAACGACGATGTCGCGCGGTACCGCCGTCCTGCGACACCTCCATCCGGCGTCGCCGTCCCCGTCGTCGACCTCGAGTCCTCCGACGACGACCGGTACAAGCCATCCCCGGGGCGGGGAGACGCCGGCCGGGCGACAGACGAGCCGGGCCGCGCAGCCCGAAGGTGCCGAAGGTCGAGGACGACGGCTCCGACGACGGCGGCGACGACTACACGGTGTTCTACCGCCGTATGGGCATGTAGAGCGCCGTGTTTTAAAATTAGCGTTTGAATTCCCCTAGCCGAATTCGAAATATAGTCGAATTCGGCCTCTATGTATGAACTCCGCCCGTTTTAGTCTAAATATCATTAAATTTAGTCTATATTCACCCGAATTTTAGCCGAAGTTTGTCAAGTTTCCGTTTTTAAATTCGCATCGTCGACTTCGCCTGGGCACGCGGCTGGGAAACTAGCGCTCCCCACGCCAAAACTTCATCCAATCTGGACGAAAATTTCGCCGGATTTGGGCGTGGGGAGCGCCAACGAGTGGGGATGCTCTTACGAAGGCGACCCCGGCGGTTTCGAAGCCTCCGAAAGCCTCATTTTAAGCCCACGAAACCACGGCATGTCGGCATCCTTCTTCCTCCTCGATCCTATCTGCTCCTTCTCTCCCCGCTCTCCTCATCTGTAACCCCCTCCTTCTCCTCTCTGTCACTCCGGCCACTATGGCCACGCCGAGATTCCTCGCCATCCTCCTCGTCGCCGCTCTCCTCGCGCTCTCCTTCTCGCAAGGTACACACACGTTATTTGCAAGATCAATGCCCTCCCCTGCGTCACGTCAATTTGGTAAAAGACTAACTGACGTCTCGCGTCCGCCTGCTGATGGATGGATGGGCTCTGCAGGGCCGGTTTTGGTGGCGGAGGGGAGGAAGGTGCAGGTGCTGAGGGCCGCGGGACACTCCGGGCGGCGTCCCCTCCACGGCGGCGTCCGGTTGCAGGAGCAGCAGCAGGGGATGGTGTCGACGGTGATGGACTACGACGAACCCAAGGCCAACACCAACCCCCACGGCAGCGTGCCCGCCACGCCGGACTACCCCACCGGGCCGCCGGGCCACTGACTGAATCACTGATCGATCTGCGCGTTTGCACGTACGGTGCGGCATGCAGATCAAGAGGAAGAAGAATAAGAGGGATCCGGGAAAGAAGCTGTTCTCCTCCCTCTTGTCCGACGGTAAATCTTGGTGAATTGGTAGACAATTTGATTCTGGTCGTCCTTGACAGTTCGTTTAATTTTGAGAATTGTAAGTAGGTCGTGTGCGTGTTCACAGTTTTGATCCGAGGATCTGTATGTCCTTCCCAGCTGCATGCCGCCCATCTGTACAACCCGTCCATGCATGTGTTCTCTTCTATGCAATAAAATCGTCTACATTTGTGCCATTGAATCAGATATCTAAATGTATCCGAGTCCATTTGATTGCAAAGATAATCATTTGATCATTTCATTCGGCTAGGACACAAATGCTGGAACATGCATCACGGCTTAATTGAGATGTCAATTTGTTAATTATTATACACCTTTCCTTCGTGAAGTAACTGTGGCGGCTGTAATTGGAGGACCGGAAGCTATGCCGGAGGGGAGTATTGGATCGAGGAACACTATGCTTCACAAGCTAATGTATAGCTTGCGGGGCGATGTTCATGTTCATTTCGAAATACCTACGTGTCGGGTGTTTGGTGACTTGCTGCAATGGCCTCGACGAGCGGGGGCGGCAATCTTGAAGGACTACATTTTTGGTGGTGCTTCTCGAGTACTGAGTTTCGATTTGCATAGTTTGACTTTCATTGGTTGTGGAAGACATTGTTTTTGTAAACTCGGGATTTCTCCACGTGAAAACATATGATCTTTCATCAGACGACAACAACGCTTGTATATTGTTTCCTTCTTAGAGCCGTTGTTTTTGGAGAATTTTTTGTATACTCGGGGTGTTGTCTTTGGTAGTGGTTAGAGTACTGCTAATGCCAGTAATTGATCACCGTGGCAATTTTTTTTTTGCTATCTGTATTCTTGATGTCTTATGGCATTTCTTGGTGCAAATACCCGTTGTAATTGGTATTTATGTGATATTAATACATACTTTTTTATCTAGAAAAATAAAATAACCATGTACTTGCATCTGGCTGCCACATCATTGCGTTCCCAGCACAACAGCAGGGCATGGGCATTGTTTTTGGGTCAACTCATCGATCAGGTTGCACGTACACATGAGCTGCTAGTTCTTGAGTTCCGTACAGATCGATACCTTTTGCTTATTCTTCATGCAGTTTTAACCGGCTGATCTCTTTAAGATACTTAACAGTATCACTCCACGAAGTCCCATCGGTCCTCGCTAACAACTCGGGTGGCCATGGATATATTGGTGCGTCCAATGGTTGGCACATGTCGACCTCGTGATCCAACGACAAGGGTTGGCGTGCTTTGGATCTTTGCTGCACTTCTTCTAGCTCTAAAATAAAGAGGCAGTAGTAGATGAGACGGTAGGGTTGCATGTTTGGTACATGCGCACCATCATCATATGATTTTCGTATCACTTAAACTATGGGACGGATGCTCGTGAGTCCACCCTAGTGGACCCGGCCCATGTGTCAAGACTAAGTGCTCAAAAACAAATTCATGTGTGCTACCAAGTTGACTCGTATAAACTGGGTGTTGTTAATTTGGCGTCCGACAAATGCCACGAAGAGTGAAGTTGATGGCCGTAGGATGCTAGGTTGGGGTGCCGTTGGGTTTGGTTCGCGAGTTGGTCCACGTGGCTTTTTAGTGCACTATCCTTAGCATCATTTTGCTTGGCTAATCACTTCCCACACTTCAATTAACGGACAGATAATCGTGAGCGAGATTCTTGGTTTGTACGGGAGCCTTTTCCTTCGGGTATTGTTTGACATTTTCACAAACTTGTAAGCTAAACAAGTAATAGGGCACCTCCAAGATACATGTGACCTAGAAATAAATTTGTTACAAGTATCTAAATAAATGGGAAGGCGCTCTGTATCCGAAAATATATATCTATGCCAAAACATATATGAGGCTTGTTGAGCGGCTCTGGGGGATCGGAAGCCCCGATCCCCCGCCTCTAGCAATCGACATGTGTCATCTAGAGCTAGTACCACATGGGAAGCTCTCCTACACCACCCAAAAAAGCAAGAAAATCAGGCACTCGGATCCTCGCTTGATGCAGACAGATGCTCCAAGACCCATCGCCATGGGTGCTGTCAGCCTGCTCCTTGAGTGGTATATATCTAGCTCTGGCAAGGTCATCGTCCAGCTCCGGCGAGGTCTGCCTCCACACCTCATGCAGCACATGACTCACTTGGTCGCAACAATCGCCGTCCACCATGGTAGCAATCGTCGTCCACCATGGTAGCATCACCCAAACGTCACCGGAGAAGACCGCCAGAATCCTAGCAGCATCACAGCCTCCTGCTGGCAGCACCGATGACCGCATGAAGTAGCATTGACTACAAATGCTTGTTGCCTCCTGTCAATTCGTCGGGAAACACTTGCAGCAAGGTCGGGTGCCGCATGCAGCGATGGCCGACGCCGCTTGTAGCAACTTCGGGTGTCGGTCGCAGCAACAGCCGGCATCGCTGGGAGCACCGATGGGTGCCGGTCGTAACAACGCTAGGCGCCGCTCGGAGCAACGTCCAGCGTTGCTCGTACCAACTCACGGTGGCGGTCGCTGCAACGGCCGAAGCCGCTCAGAGCAGCAATGGCCGGCGCTGCTCGCAACAACTTCCGGTGCAGGTCAAAGTAACGGTCGGAGACGCTCGGAGCAAGAGGTGGGAAGTTTAGTCCCACATGGAAAGTTGAGAGGAAGTTAGATCACCTTATAAGGTGGGTTATTCCACCACTAGTAAGTGACTGAGAATAGGAGTAGTACACGCACGCTCCTCCTCCTCGCTCGACTCGACACGTCGCGATCGTGGTGAGTGGATTGAGCCTCGAGCCGAGACTTTCCTTTCTTTTGCAGTTCAGGAAAACGAACAAAGTTCTAGATGGACGCGTCACAGTTAGTCGGTTCAGGTCGCTCCCGGATCGTGGGCTATCTGTAACTGACTCAAAACGTTTGTGCGACATGGGCGTGGCCCACGTTGCGTAGGGTTTCCTGAGCCTATATAATCTCTTGCCCGGCTACCGCATAAACACATCCAATACACGAGTTAGGTTTTTCCACCGCTCTCTCTGCTTGCGCCGCCATTGTATCCTACTCCATCTCGTCCGCCGGCGTGCACCGGCAAACAGGAGAGCAGGTCTCCGGAACCGCTCGCCTTTGCGATCCTGTACGGGAGAGGGTGAATTAGGTTTTTGTGAAGCGCTCTGCGCGACTGCTCAAGCTCTTCATCATGGGTCACCTTCCGTCCAAGTTGGGCGGTGCTGCCAACCGTCGTCTTCTACGCCGTCTACTTCGACCCGTCGTCAACAACATTGTCATCAATAGTGTTACTGCTGCGACGTCATCTGCTACACCGCCACCGCCACCTTCACCAGATCGGTACGTGCGACATATCTCAATCTGTTTACCGATGGATGTTGTACCGTTTACCCTGCTACTATTCATGTTGATTAATACATCTAGTATGTTTGAGTTTCACATGTTAGTAGCTACTGTCGTCATGCTTAATATTCTGGAATTAATCGTGGAAATTGTGCCTAGTTATCCAACAGAGAAAAGTTATGTTCATGCTGTCCTTGTGCTGTGCTTGAAGTTGTCATGGACCAGGCCTGAAGATATGTACTGTTAGAACTGAGCTGAAACAATACTAGATAATTTATTTTTTAGCAAGACTTTAGCTTTGGTGTCTAAAGATATTTGCTTCTGGAATTGAGCTGAAATGTTATTTATTTGCATGGATCTGCGCTCTTACATCTCTTGAATTCCTCTATTTGTTGTTTGTGGAACTGAGCTAACTGTACCAATTATTGAATTTCTATCTATTCAGTGTAATGAGTGAACTTCTATCTATTCTAGTGTGCTAAAAAGATCGGATTTTTATTTATGATAAAGTCTATTTTAAACTGTTAAAAAATATTGATTTTGTATCCATTTGTGTTGAATACACTTGAATACACTAGTTTGTAAACCCAGTGCTTCAAACAAGTGTTTTCACAAGTATTTTAGGTGAAAGGGGTTTTGTGTAGTGTTTTGGGTGATAAGTGTTTTCAGCCAAAACACTCCTCAAAACACTTTTTCGAAACACAGGCACCGAACGAGCCTAAGAGGAACGCGTGGGGCGTGATGGAGGCGGATGAAGAGAACGCTCGATCCCCTGGTATATGCACAGCGTGTTTTGCAACATATATTTAGCACATGCAAAATGTAGGCGCAATATTGATGTAGCATCCCTCCGTGTGAAAACACATTTTCGCTTGTATGTTTGATGCATCCATTACTTAAAAAACATACTTTGAAATGTCTAATAGACTTTGAAAAAATTATCCTGATGTAAATTAAGACATTCTATATATGTTTGCACGCAACGATATTTTTTGTGGCTTCTGTAAAAGACAAATTTTGGTGCTCCAAAATAGCTATTTAGGAGATTTTGTTTTGTCTTTTTACGCACACCACTCAAAATGTCCTTTTTCCATAAAACTTTGTGCACAACCATAAAATGTTCAGATATATACACAGATTTTTTTTACATTTGAAAATGCATTTTAATAGATTTATCTAGACTAATGAGTCAAACATCATGTCCCTATCCATGTTTCTGCTAAAAACGATAGAGACCACCATAGCCTGTTGAGAGTCGCCCATGTGAGCCGGCTCACTCCTCCTTCCTCTCCGGCAGTAGCGCCGGCAGTTAAGGCAGTGCAGCGCGGGGAACCCCTGTATATACTAGGAGTGTTAGGAGTAGATCGAGTGGTAGGTTTTCTTCTCTGGAGTTTGGCGCTATGTCAGTGTGGTGGGGATTTCCGGCGCAATCGAGCGGCGTCCAGGATGTGCTGCTGTTGATACTGCTCATGGTGCTCCCAAGGTGGGAGACGAAGGTGCTGGCAGCGGCACTGCTGTTTCCCCCCCATGGTGGAGGTCAGGGAGATAGCGAGGATGTGCTTCAGGGAAAGTGTAATGATGTGTTCGAGTAGTCTTTTCGTAGCTCATTCTCACCGGATCTTGGTGCAAAGCGACGCCGCTCACAGGAAATCTTACCCAAGGCGATGGATGGGCGGTCTTTGCCACGCTAGTGACCGTTCTGGTCGAAGGGCGGCCACATATGTGGCTACGGTAGGTCCAGCCACAATCTGCAACCTCCTGAGTGTAGGCCCTAGTGCTTGGAAGCCATGACTGCGTGTCGTGGCAGCTTCGCCGCCCCAAGCGGCACCGTCCCCGGCGACGACAAAGTGGATCCTGAGCAAGTGGAAGGACCTGATCTCGTTTCTGATTCTAGTCTTGAGGTCCTTCCTGCAATTATCTAGGGACCTGGTTGTAATTTATTTTAGGACTTGGGTCCTGATGTAAACTGCTCTGTACCTCTGTTTCCTATTTAATGCAGCGACAGGTCCTTCGGGACCTTCTATGTTCAGAAAAAAAGCTAGACCTTAACATGATCTGGAGTCTAGATCAAGAAGACAAGCAAGTGGTAGACTGAACATATGACGGAGCATGCCTACTACTCCAATAGTTAGTATATTAGAATAATTGAGTATATATATGTTTTAAACTGCTGGTGTGTGTGTTATATGGTTTGACGAAGTATTTAATAATTAACATTCATGGATTGTATTTTCTCCGCTACCTACAACACATAATAAGGTGCATAATTTGTTTAAATAATAATAGTTCTTGTAACCGGGTCCATAAGTTCCCTTGGTTGGCTCGGGAGTGGATAGAACTCATAAGGGACGAAGTCAACAATGTCGGTGAGGTAAAAGGCCACACCACCAGTCTGCCGTATTTTTTTCAAAATGGAGATCATCCCTTGCCTCTGCATCGAATAGATGTATACGATCTTTATTTCCTTAATAAAAAGTAGCCAAGTCACGGTATACAAATTATTACAAGTCTTCACAAATCACTATCTAAACAGAGATAAACGGGAAATGCGCCAATGGATCAACATGTGAGTCTGCGATCAAGCTGCGTAAATCCGTTGCAACCGTCTCCAAGCGGTTTCACCCGAAATCTATGTTCTAGCGGTGCTTCTCCGACTGGAGACATAACCATGTATAGGTTCAGTGCAGTAATAACATGTAAAAAGGAAGAATTTTTCAATTTATTAAAGATAAAATCATCGCAGACAAGAAAAATTGCCCAAAGCAAAGGACAAATGCTAACTCTAATTTGGCTTTTTATATTTTTGCCAAGTCTAAGAAGCCAATTCCCAAATAGATTGGACACATTTTTTTGTGGAGAAATGCCGAAGGACATGTGAACCATCCTCCAAATGATTTTCGCTAGTGGGCAGTTTAAAAAAAGTTGTATTTTTTCTTCATTATCACAAAAAACAATATTTAGATTGTCCCTGCCAGTCCGCCGTATGGCCACCAATATGTAGGGTACCGCCTTCATCTGCTGCACGACCTTTCTTAATTAGCAGGTCCCCCATAAACCGAACACGGATATCTAGTGTTAGCCCATCGGGGTGCTCATAACAGTTATTCGGCATGCGCATACATGCTGCAATTTGATACCAATTTTTTTTAAAAAAATACAAGTTTGCCGGAATGTTTTTCGCGTGAAATTTTTCTCAACAGAAGTTCATCATTCAAATAATTACACATGCCGGGAGCTTCACCATATACTCCGGGGCCATCGGTGCACGACGTGTAGCCACACCCGAGCACTCCGCCTCAAGGCGCTCCGCTCCGCTGTGGGCGTGGGCCATGGAGATGTACCCGTCATAGCGCATCCGTGTCGCTTGTGTGGACTCCACCGCTCAGCGGAGATGCGCCTGGTGTGCGCGGTACTTCACGTCGACGTCAGGGACGCATGCGTCTTTGCGTCCCAGAGAACTAGAGCCCTCGCGGCCTCACTGCGACGCCGTCAACCCTCCACGGCCTTCGTCATAGGAGTTCATGGGCCACTTGTGTCGATCCTATGGTAGGGTGATCAGAATCGTTCGACGGAGGCGAGGAAGGGCGATGCAATTAGGAGGCGGAGGCGGCGGTGCGATGTGTGGGAAATTGAGGGTTTCACCCTCATTTCGCCTCCGACATCTAGTGCTCGGACGGACCTTGATTGGGAACCCTGGATATGTTTCTGGGCCAGCCTATTATGGACGATCTAGTGGGGGCATGTTTCCCAACCCCGAATAGCCGCTGGCATTGTTCGGTTTTCGTTGCATATCCGGGATCTGCTATAGTTGCTTTTGAAGCACCGCTAGTGCACTTCCTCTACTTTAGTTGCTTGGGCTGCACAATCATGTAGATTTATCAAATGGAACGTTGGTGCCATAGTTCTACAAATGTAAGCAGAAAAGAGGCGTGAACGTTTCAGGGATTTATATGCATTTTCTGGTCTACATGAGTGCTAGAATTGAGCTGGAACTCTAAGAATGTGATCTTATTCAATCATGTTGAAATACATCGGCTGTATTGTTTATTTTACTATTTAACTTCAGGAGAAACTTGAGTGCTTCTTCCGGACCGAAGGGGTGAAGAGGAACGCATGCAGCAATTTTTTGTTTTCCAGAAAAACAAAATATGACACATTATCTTTTGAACTGAATATTTAACTACAAATTGATTTAACTACTATGTTTCTTGCGTCGACATGTTCAAAATTATATCTAATGTTGGTTTTGGTTAAATTGTGTACAGTTTCTGTTGTACTTGTTTATTATGTCGCATGCCACATGGATCAATTAAACAAATTAATCGAAATATGAAAGAAGGATTAATATTACAGCCTGATATGGAGCTTTTCCCATGGCCTCCCTGCAAGCGTTGTAGATCTTAGCTACATAACGCATATGATTTATCTTTTATCACGGTTAGCGTCCCGCACAACTCTTCAAATACACACCATCTATTTGCGGCGGTCCCAGTCATCGACTAGAGCGTGCCCCGCCGACCGGATGACGTTGAGGACCTTGGGGCCTTCCACGGAGCCAACGAAAAGGTTGTAGATTATCTCTGCGCTGTTGTCGACACGAGCCCATCACGCTATCATATACACCAGCTTCCTCTGCGCATCTTCTTTCTTTCTTTACCGACCCGTCAGTCGATCTCCAGTACTTGTGCCAGATGTGGAGGATATCGGCATCACGCTGGTTTACCGCAGCACCCGTCAAGGAGGATAAGGATTAGAGTTGTCGACGAAGTTGGTGCTATCATTTATAGGACTGATTCCTATGAACTGGTAGAGGCTCTAATCATTGGCGCCTAGGTTATCATACTGCAGCATGTGGGTGGGTGGGTGGGTGTGGGGGGGGGGGGGCAATGGCCCCTTTTCATCTTTGCAACTTTAACTAACCTATGCATACATATGAACCTCCCTTGTGATGCAAAGCCTCCTTATCAGCTGGCCATACACTGCCTATAAATAATAATTTCTCTAACAAAAACCCTGAATAATAATTAAAATTCAACATGAGTAGATGTATATAATAGAAGCGCATATGCACGTCATAGGAGTGCAATGTCTGCACTTGTTTATTTCCCGGTTGTTTTCGTCATGTATCTCATGCTTTCTTAAAGTTTGACCTATTCACGCCCTCCCTGCATCTTGTCAATTCGGTAAAGATTAACTGACGCGCTACCATGGATGGATGGATTCTGCAGGAGCAGTGTTGGTGGTGAATGGGCGGAAGGTGCACGTGCCGAGGGCCGCGGGACACTCCGACCAGTGGCGATCGCGCCCCCTCCATGGCGGCGTCCGGTTGCAGGAGCAGCAGCAGGGCATGGTGTCGACGGTGATGGAGTACGATGAACCCAAGGCCAACACCAATCCCCACGGCAATGTGCCCGCCACGTCGAACTACCCCACCGGGCTGCTGAGTTGATCACCGATCCATCATTCACATTCGCATGTACACGTGTATATCAAGAGGAAGAAGAGCGATTCGAAAAGGAAGCTGTTTTCCTCCCTTGTCTCCGCAAATCTTGGTGAACTATATTATTTAGTTGTTGTCGCTCTTTTTTTAACAATCGATACCATCTATATTTATAGTAACAAATAGTACATGGTAGAGGTACACGAGCTGACTCCAACAATTACAAAATAAAGTATAAAAGAAACTAGCAAATCATCTGGATCTTCAAATTCTTCTTCCTTCCATGACATAATCTTGTACTTCTCTAAAGGTAACCAAAAATAGATACCAAACCAGACCTGAAAATACCAACGAAAGTGTTCCCATAGTTTTTAGTTTTAGCTGCAATGCCAAGAATACATGCACTCGCGCAACCATTAAGGTAGTTAATCAACATCGGCAAGAGTACCGACACTGGTATGCCAGAGAAAAATAATCGAACATCCTAATCGACGTCACCGGAGAGCCGAGAGTACGAATCACCATTGTCAAAGACGTAGCAGCCGGGACAAATATTGCAAGGACAATCTTCCCCGCGGCAACCATGAGAGAAGATCCAAAATCAATCTGGCGACGTAGGATCTGAAGTCTCATACCTAAAGAATTGTAATCCTTCAACACCACCATTGACGCCACGAATGAGATCTTCTTGTCGAATGAAGGGTCGAAGAACACTTATTATAAACAATACCTTCTTGATTCTGACGGAGGCCAACAAGAAGACAACTATTAAATCTCAACATGCATTTAGCTGCCACATGCCTCACATCACTGCGTTCCCAGCACAGCAACAGGGCATGGACGCCTTATGGGTCAACTCATGAATCATGTTGGACGAGCTGTTAGTTCTTCAGTTCCGTACAGATCGACACCTTTTGCTTAATCTTGATACGAATTTAACTGGCCGACTTTTTAAGATAATATCACTCCACGAGGTCCCATCGGTCCTCGCTAATAATTCCGGTTGGTATTGGATATATTGGTGCTTCCGATGGTTGGCACATGCCAGCCTCTTGATCGAACGAGAAGGGTTGGCGTGCCTTGGATTCTTGCTGGACTTGTTGCATGCATCGCCAAAACGAAAACAGAAGTGAGGAAATGAACCCTACGGAACTATTCAAAGTAGTCGCTGCCTCGCTCTAAAAAAGAGAGGCTCGCGGTGGTAGATGAGATGGTAGGGTTGCAGGTTTGGTACATGCGCACCATCATTATATGATTTCGTATATACTTCATCTAAAAATATAATAAGTTTTGGTTATTTTATAGATTTATTCACTTTTGTCTGTATCTAGTCTACTTTTAGTGTGTAGGTTCACTCTTTTTAGTTTATATCTAGTCTACTTTAACAACATCTAAAATATCTTATATTGTTGCACGGAGCAAGTAGTACCCTCTCCCATCTATAGTTCTTGTCATAAATTTATATATATCGGGATATATTGTATTAATAGCTATATTTAAATCTGCAACAAAAATTCTGAAATGGAGGGAGTTTTACTTAAACTATATGGGACGGAGCTTGTCATGACTCATGAGTCCACCATAGTGGACCCAGCCCATGTGTTGAGACTAGCTATTCCAAAATAATCATGTGCAGGACCAAGTTGACTCGTATAAATTGGTTATTATAGTTTGGTGCCACTAAGCGTTGAACATCCAAGACAAATGTTTTAAGTGGATGTCACAATGGCCACATGATGCTTCGTTGAGGTGGGGAGCCGCTAGATTTGGTTTGTGAGTCGGTGCACGTGGCTTTTCACTGCACAGACCTAATAACACTACTTGGCTAGTCTATATATTTCATAAAGCAAAACCTAACTAATAAGAGTTATCAATGATACTCTATCTCAACATTTGATCGTGATTTTCAGCTATATCTGTTTGTCTATTAATCTTAGCAAGGTTTAGCCATTTACTGCTACATGTTATTTAGTACTTTTCATTTGCAATCTTATTTCTTAATTGCTGATTAGTTGCCTTCCAATTGTTAAAGCATGGTGTTTTTCAAATGTATGTTTTCCATGCAGATGCTTTGGAAAAAAAATAAAAAAATAAAGAACCGGCAGCATTTGCTAGTGCTTACAAGTTGGCTCTGAATTTTCTCAAAATGAACAATGTTCATTCTATGCTGCAAGCTATGTGCCGGAAGGAGATCACCCATGTTGATCCAAGATTTGGAGATAGATCGTCCCGTCGAAAGTCAAGGGTTTGTGTGAAAAGCGGCGTAAAATAATTTAACCATGGAAGCTAATAAACTGAGAAGAGAAATGGAAGTCGCAGGTTTATGCCGTATCTTCTCCAAAGAACTAGAATGCTCGTGCCTTGTGCACGCGTCCGCATGCAAATGAGCAGCCCCGAGGGGGCAGGAGTGCGAAGTGTGCGGTTGCACAGGGCCCAAAAAAATTTGGGGCCCCAAATTTCAGTATAAGCGTACATTGTTATTCAACAAAAAAAAACGCGCTGCACATCGATTGGGGAGAGCTAGCGCATCGACGGGGATCGATTGGTTGCCTTCCTGGCTCCGTGGCTCGCTAGCCGAAGAAACACGCGCGTGAACTCGCAGAGTCAGCATCAGTTCCTTCCGGCGGCAGGTGCGACATCTCTGATCCCTCAGCCCCAGCTGAACTGTGGCCTCACTTCCTTCGTGTTTCCGTGGCAGTGGCAATCTCTCTCTCTCTCCCCTCCCCCTCCCTCCCTCCCTCCCTCTCTCTCTCTCTCCCTCCCTCTCTCCCTCCCTCTCTCTCTCTCCCTCTCTCTCTCTCTCCCCCTCTCCCTCCCTCCCTCTCTCCCTCACTCTCTCTCCCTCTCTCCCTCCCTCCGTCTCTCTCTCTCTCTCTCTCTCTCTCTCTCTCTCTCTCCCTCCCTCCCTCTCTCTCTCTCTCCCTCCCCCTCCCTCCCTCTCCCTCCCTCCCTCCCTCCCTCTCTCTCTCTCTCTCTCTCTCTCTCTTTCCCTCCCTCCCTCTCTCTCTCTCTCTCCCTTCCCCTCCCTCCCTCTCTCCCTCCCTCCCTCCCTCTCTCTCCCTCCCTCTCTCTCTCTCTCTCTCTCTCTCTCTCTCTCCCTCTCTCTCTCTCTCCCTCTCTCTCCCTCTCTCTCTCTCTCATATGTATCTTCCCTATTCTTTTCTTGTTTGTGCGGAATGTTATGCAAACATGAGTTTGGTAAGTATGCTCTTGATATATTAAATTTCTATATAAGATAATCTAGCATAAACGTTATAATTGTTGAATAGTCAAAATTTTCTAGTGTCATAGGGCCCTATTTAGAGTTTCCCACAGGGCCCTTGATTTTGCCGGCTCGGCCCTGTAAGTCAGTTATGGTCGGCATTGAGGGAAGTGTGGCTCTTGCCTATTGGAAATATTAGAAACCCTAAAATTGTGTGTTGTATTGCCATGACACTTTGGGGTATATATATAGAGGTACAAAGGGGAGGTAGACTTGGAGTACAAGATGGTACCAAATCCTAGTCTATCTCTATCCTAATATATCTGTATAGTCTAACATCCCCCCTCAGTCGTAGCGGGAGTGAAGCGGACGCTTGCGACTGGATTTGAAGTCTTGCGCTTTCATCCTCTTCATCTTCTCCTCCTTGTCATCATCGGCATCCCCTTCTGGTACCTCCTCTTCCCTCCCGCAGTCACAGCGGGAGTGTCGTGGACGCAAGTGACGACGCGGGTGTTGTTGACTGGAGTTCTTGAGTTGCCGTAGACGTGTTCTTGAGTTCGATGTCGAGTTTGCCGATCGTGATGTAGCCGTGGTCGATGTCGTAGTCGTCATATGTGGTGTAGCCGTATTCGCCAAAGGCGTAAAAAATTTGCGTGTTTTTGGTCTTGGGGTTTTAGGTTTTGCGCGGCGGCGGCAAGAATCTACGGCGGCGGCAGGGTTTTGTGTCATTGTGATGCGGCGGCAGCGGGTCTGCGGCGGCGACGGGTTTTTATCGTAGGGCAGCGGCGGCTGCGGGTTTTTGTCGTAGCGCGGCGGCGGCAGCGGTTCTACGGCAGCGGCGGGGTTTTTGTCGTAGCGCGGCGGCGGCAACAGTTCTGCAGCGGCGGCGGGGTTTTTGTGTCGTGGGTGGCGATGGCAGTGTTGACGAGGATGTCGGTGGAGACCATGTTGATGTAGACCTTGGTGATGTAGTTGACGATGTAGAACTCGACGTAGATCTTGGTGTAGTCGTACAGCTTGCCGTGGTTGTTCAGGTCGGTGTAGTTCAGCTCGATGCAGTGCAGATCATCGGTGATGTCGTAGTTGCGCGGACCGGCGTGTAGACGCATATATGTCGTCGGAGAACGTTATTTCTGCCAACATGGATCTGGCTTGGGCGTCTCGGCCAGACGCGCACGTATGACAAGCGCCGCGTGAGGATGTGGACGTGGCGGACCGGCAGATCGGATCGGGAAGGTTCGCTATTGGACGATGCCGCATGCGGCGCGTGGGCTGTAGCTGCCTCCCGTTGTTGTCGTGCGACGCCGCATTCTGGATGGATCTTGCGCGCGAGGTCACCCTCCCGCGATCGATCGGTGATGCCTGACTGAGTGAGAACGCGGGTCGGTGTAGTTCGGCTGGGTGGAGATCGCGTCCGAGCGGTGTCGGAGTTGATGAAGATCCCGCGCGTGGCCGTCCACGCGTGGATTGCCGCTGATGTACATACACAAATCACGGTGGTAGTAGCAGTATGTTGATGCAGATGGCCCCCGCGTGCGTGGCCTTGTCCCTGCGAAGAGCTTGTATGCGACTATGCGTGCATGTGCATAGGATGTACTTGGCCAGCACTTTGCTCGTTGAGCCAGGCCCTGCTTTGACGCACGATGCTGTTGCGTCCTCTCGGCATGCGTACAGGTGGAGCGCCGTGGGGCCGGCCGGCCGGCCAGCCTGCCATGCGCCGTCATGCAGCTTGCAGATTGATATGAGACCATATTTTTCACCGGAGGAGTAGGTAGATCTAGAGATTTTATTTGGCTAAATTGGATCTGATCAATAGAACTAAGAAATTTTGGAATTTGGATCTAATCTAATCTAAAGAACCGATCCGATCTTTGATCGAAACCGGGTGCCGCACCCCCGAGGAGAGATCTCCCGGGGGCGGCGCGATGCGAAAGTGGTGGGAAGACCTAGGATAGTGGCTGTGAGGCTAACCGCTCTGATACCATATTGGAAATATTAGAAACCCTAGAATTATGTATTGTATTTTCATGACCCTTTAGGGTATATACTAGCACACATGCCCGCGCGTTGCTGCGGGTTAAATTTATTAAATATATTTTTAGGCCATGATTTTTTTTACTATTGAAAATAAAAAATTACTTGATGACGGTTCTTGACCGGGACATGTGAAGAATTATGTTTGCTTCGTTGTCGGTCGTGAAACCGTAAAAAATGTCAGCCAACATGTGTAAGTTGATCTCTCTAAAGGATATGCGACTACATTGAATATATAATTAAGCACAGCAGGTGCTCAGGGAACAACTTATGAAAAATATACTACTATGTTTACCAACAAATATTGGAGCAAAAAAAAAAATTCAGTTGTATAAATCAGAATGTTTACTTACCTGGAGGATTATGTAATATCCCAGGTAATGGGGTTACAAAAATAGAGGAAACAGATGTGTGCATTGCATTCATGCATAGAAAATCTGGGGAATTTTCGCGCTTTAAAGTAAAACAGATCACGATAGCTGAAGTTTCACTTGACCTTGGTGGAATTGAAGTAGCACATCAAGTCAAGCGCTATAAACCTCAATGTGACTTTACTAAAACCTTGTTTTGGGTAGAGATGAATTGATCTAAGGGGTTAGATCAAATGGAATTAAAACCAACACCAGAACATATGAATCAAGGAACAATTACTTGATTCTATCAAAGATCATAACATTGAATTCCTTGCCATAATCTAAGAACATCAATCTATTTGGAAATCAAGTAACAATAAATGGAGAAACCATTCTTCACTTATCTTTTCCATGTCTTAAACAAATCCTTGATCCTACCATGAACCTCATGGTATTCCTTCTATCTCATTCTTGGAAACAAGACCAGGATATAAACTCTAGCAATGTATAATCCTCTCTACTACATATTAATAAACATCAAACCTAGAGAGGTGAGAGTTCTATTATAATTATTATAGAAGCATTAACAAACCTTGAGTAAACCTTAGATATGTATCCAAGTATTCAAATCATCATCTTTAAGAGAAACCCTAGGATATTATTCAAAACCTTCCCTAGAGAGAACCCATTTATAATAACCATAGATATTGGTGACCACATCAATATCTGTGGAGAATAACCCTAGGTCAGCATTGAAGTCCTTCTTAAATGGGAGAAACCATTCATACTAATCTTAGTTACGTCTATATAAGAACAAAGAACAACCTTGGAACTGAAGAATTAGGAGATTAACCATTTCATCTTGGAGTGGTGAGACAACCTAATATCACATGGAATAATACCATATCCATGAATTGATAAAGTAAGGAGGAGATTAATTCAACCAAGATAACCAAGTGGAATTTTAGACTTAATATTTATTGAGATATGGTGAGTACACCATAAACATTAGAATAAACCATTCCTTTATAAGAGAGCCCAAGCTAAGGTGTTACACTCAAGAAAGTAGAATAGAAGTGAGAAATCCATTTAATGAGAGATATCTTAGGAAGCCAAACCTTGATCATTATAAATTGAGTGATGATCATAAACCCTAAGAACTTGAGGTAGAGAGATTAAGAACAAGTTGATCATGCCTAATCCATGATCATGCTCTTGAGGTATGTGAGGATAAGTTAAACCCTAATAGGATAAGTATATCTCATTTCCACATGAAATAATAGAGAGATCACTAGTAAGCAACCATATGCTTATATTCCAACCTTAACTTGTGAATCACTTGTTGATCATAAGTAGAATCCTACCATATCTATATTCCATAGATTTAAGAACCTAAGAAAACCTTAGAGTTAAACTCTCCATTTTATATGGAAAAGAAACCATGTATCCATATGACCAAAGTTAACTATAAAAAGATCTATAACCAATGTAGTACTTAAATGATAAATTCAGGTTAATAATAGAAGCCCATTTGGTAGAAGATAAAACTAACTCTCAATATCATAGTAACTAGAGGAGAACATAAAATGATAAGTAAACAACCACTTTATCAAGGTTAGGGGAGATTAAACCCTAGCAAATGCAATATGATGTCATCCCAATTTCATAAACTAGAATTAAACTTCAACCCTAGTTTATGTATCACTATGGTGATCATAATATAAACCTAGGCCATAACTGAGATTCAAACCAAATGCCATTAGGTAAATATCATTAGAACCCTAGTATGGCACATTAATAAAATCTTAAAGCTATAATTATTAAACCTGGGAAAACTCTTGGGATACATCTTATAATTAGAACCATAAGTGTGATTAACAACCACTTATCTATCTAACCAAAGTCCACCCATGATGTGAGTAATATCTACTCTAGGTAATTCAAGATGCTATTAAATATAATCCTAGTGCTAACCTTGAGTTAGGATTATAATAAAACTTACAAGGTCTTAATAAATAGAGGATCACATAAAATTATATGCAGGGAACTAAATTCTCAATTAAGAGCTCAAACCCTAATGATAAATTCTAAACTACTTAGAGTAGAAATTATCAACCCTAATAATTCAAAATATATTTGATTACACAAGAAAAAGGAAATTAAAATGAGAGCATGAATCATGCTTAATTAAAATTTGCAATAAAGGTTCACATATATTAAATGCTCATTCAAAAACAATCCAGTGCTACAATGATCCTTTATTTAGTCCTAATGAAATTCAAATTATCAAATACCTGCAAAACAGAAAAGAATTCAAATCTGAATTCAAAATTGAATTATAAAACAGAAAATGAAAACAGAAAAAGGAAAGAGAGAAGAAAAACTACCGGACCTTACCTACCGTCGCAGCCCCACGAGCAGACCCAGCACCACGAGTCCACCAGCAGCCCAGCAGCATCGGCCCGGGGTCAGCCCGACGATACCGTTTCGCCAGGCCATCGTCTTCTTTCTCCTCCTCGCATGAACGCCACCGAGACGACGTGCAGGACTTCGCCGGCCACCTCACCGTCGTCGATAAGAACGAACGCGGACGCCATCGACCAAGCCAGAGCTGCCCATAACCTCTCTCGCGTCCACCTTATCCAGTATCGCCAAGATTCGTGCCCGAATCATGCACCGACATTGTCGTTCATCCCGGCCAGTCATCGCCGTCGAGCCGACGCTCTAAGCCTTGCCATGAGCTATAAAGTCTTTCTGAAACTCCCCGGCGAACCCTAGTGCCTCTCCGCTCACTCAATCGTCCTCTGAACCTCTCCTTCTCTCGCCATTCCCACCTACTGGCCGCCGGAGTCGAGGAAGAACCCGACGGTTGGAGCCACCCCAGCACCCGTGCGGAGGTCCGGGAGATGCGCCTTGTCGAGTAGAGCATCTAGGAGGAAGATAGCATCCGGGGAGCGAGTGAATGATGCCAATTTGGAGATTCCCTTTCACGAGTTCATCTCCGGCATACAAGAAATTGAGCTCGTCTCCGTCGACGATCGTCGTCGCCGACCACCTCATCGGAATCGTGGTACGAATACGCACCCGTGGCCCTTTTAATTGCATCAAATGGTCAACCGTAGCTCCATTTCGGCACTTGGCCGGAGCTACGCCGTCGCGAACATGATCTCCGGCGATGCTCCGGTGTGTTCCTCGAGATTCCAATACCACCATGGTGTTTATCGTGTCGAGAGGGTTTGATAGAGCTTAAACGCGTGTCCGGGAGGCCGTATATCGGCGGCGCCGTCCCAGGTGACCACCGGCGTTTAAACGCCGGCGAGGTCAAACTCCCGGTCAACTTTGACAAGTCGCCGCTGGCGTGGCAGCCTACGTGGTCTTGGCCCCACGGGTCAGTGACTAGGGTTAGGGTCTGCCACGGTATCAAACCGTTTTCTTTATTTTATTTCAATTCAATAATTACTGAAACTTCAAATAAATGTAGAAAATTCATAAAAGCTCAGAAAAATGCAAATAAGATATCAAAATTCTTATCAAAGAAAAATCTATCCAATAAAAATATAAAATGAAATTTATATTTTTAACTAGAAATTCACTATTTAATCCTTATTAAATAAGCCTTTTCTTTAATTCTAAATTGAATTAAAATTCAATAAATAGTAAAACCTTCTAAAACAAATAAAAACCAGTAAGAAAAATAAAGAAAACATTAAAGCTATTTTTCTTTATTTGTTATTTTGTTAAATCTTTATTAGTGGAAATTTAAACCCTAATTAATAATTACCTTAATTATAAATTCTTTAGAAATAATAAAATGCCAAATTCAATATTATTTTTATTCCAAAATTATTAATAACTTCAACTTTAATAATGAAGTTATTAATCCAATAATTATAGGGTAATTAAGAAACCCTAGTTCCATTATAAATAAAGTGATAACCTCATCATTTCATGTGGTATTCTAAAACCCTAATTCATTAGGAACCCTAGTTCCACTAATCCAATTGAACCTTAATTTGTTTCTAACCTAATCCTAGGATAGAATATGAGATCATGTTACTCAATTATCATAGGGCCATGATTAGCAACTAAAGACATATATATATTCACATAAAATGTAGAAGACCTATCACTAGCAAGATAGATAGCCCATGTGTTCATCTCATCAAACCTAGATGATCAAACAGAGAACACCTAAGTCTAAACCCTTGTTCCTATCATCAAAATATCAACCTTACTCATACCTATATGGAATCACACCATTGTGATGAACTCCAATAACAACCATGCTAATATTGACATCACATCCCATACACACTAAACCCTATTAGTGTGAGATAATTATTAAACATCCTATTTAGGAAACCACCATTCTTTACTTAGTGAAACCAATAATAAAACCTAGAAAACCTCAACCCTAATTGATATACTTCTTATTCCTTAAGAAGTATGTTCTTCAAAAGTTATTCTTTTGAAGTAAATAAAGAATCATCACCAACCCTGCTTATAAGGACCTATAAACCCTAGCCAGCTATCACTAGCAAGATAAAACAACCTTAATTATCATACTTGTTCTTTATTAAGAACATGTTCTTCAAAAGTTATTCTTTTGAAATATATGATAATTAACCATGCCATGTAGTGCTAAAACCAACCACTATTCATTACATGTTAGGATTATACCAAATGTTATAGTTGTGTGCTATTAATATTATTGTTATGATATATTACAACCTCTGTTTATGATACCATGTAATCACACCTTAATAAGAACCTTGTTTGTAAATCACTCTAAAAGTGCAACACACCCCGAATCAATCATTACAACTCACCGATCCTAAATCATCGGGGTTAGGTCACGCTTAGAGCGATTGCATCTCATTCCTATGCATTATTGCATCATTGCCAATCTTTTAAACGTCGTCCTTACCGGACGATGATGCTATTTCAGAATTTGGAGTTATTACGCACCGAAGACCTTGTCTGCATAATCTTGCAGTCAAGAAAGGCAAGTTCATCACTTGCTCATGTCATTCGAGTATTTCTATCAAATTACTTGCAAAGTATTATGGTTATCACTATTGCACAAAAATCAAAACCATTACTTTCATAATTATGAATATGACTAAGTGGTGGGCAATGGAACCATGGATTGTGTTGATATGGTGGAGGTTCCATTGCACGGGCTTATATCCATCTAGGATTAAACAACAAATGTCGCCAAGTGATTCTTGTGCCGTAATATCCGTGTTAACCATAAGATCCGGAGTGGGACGGAGTAGTCAAAAGTGTTTCCACCTCTCGTTCATCAACGGATGCGCTTTACCGTAGACACTTGTAACCGTCGGGGCAAGCGGTTGGCTGGGGAAGCCTTAAGTCCCCACGGCATAGTCCGTAGACACTTGTCGCTCGAAGTGCAAGCGGTGGGCTGCGGGAAGCCTAAAGTCCCCACGGTATTGCGGTCTATGATGGGTTGCAGCTACCGGCGAAGGAGTTTGGTTCGATCCCAAACTCGTTGTCGTGGTCGGGGTCCATCCTTAAGTGGTATAAGAGGACCGACGAGGACCCGGGGTCGGGGTATGCAACAAAGGGTGGGTGTTCGAGGTAGCGGAGGAACATGATTGGCTAGACCTTATACCGGGCCTCACACCAAAGGAAGTGTGGACGAGAACTAGACTCGGTTGGCACCAAGGTTAAGATCTCTTATGGGTAAAGCAACACACCTCTGCAGAGTGTAAAGAACCGTGACTCGTCACTCCTCGTTCCGGGATATGGAACTGCGAACGCTGCCGGAAAGGAGCTCCATGAAGTTCTAGTAAACCGGTGAAGGCCGACGGACATAGTTCTTCTGAATAAAAGCAACCTCTTGAAGAAATGGTTATGAAAACCTGCATTGGTATTAGACTTTCTGGTCTAATGCTGTAGCTAGTGCATTAAACACCTCTTTCCTATAATGAACTTGTTGAGTACGCTCGTACTCATCCCACTCTTAAATCCCCTGCTTAGATATGGAGGCCATGATGGAGGATCTACTGTGCAACTCGAAGGCCGAGGAGTCAACAGGTACTTCAAGAAACAGGACCTACCAGAGGAGTCAGATACCACATCCAACAAGGAGAAACCCAGATTAGCAATAGAAAGGAACTAGCTTCCTAAACTTAGCTCCTATTTAGCTAGAATCTATTCATAGCCTCTATAGCTAGTTAAATACTCTACAAATAGAGTTCGTGTTAGGATTAGACTACGAGTCGTTCTCCTGGAGTTCATTTGCAGTTTTACCTCATTGTAAAGTAGGAGGTCAGTGTTGATCTTATGTAACGAGTCCGTATGTAATTCTATAGACATGCCTTGGACCCGCATATGTTTCGTTGTACCACTCGAGCGATATAATACTAGTGGAACGGAGTTTCATTGGTGTTATATCAGACTTGCATACTACACCATGCAGTGGTATGCCGGGTCACCACAGCTGGTATCAGAGCAAATGCTTTGACCTTAGGATTAAAACCCTTTAAAGGAGACCTATAGGATTGGTAGTGTCTATAGGAAGTTGTCCTAGGTAAACCAAATCTTTTTATGACTTGAGATGGATATTCACTTGAGAATAATCCCGACACACTTGAGTCAACATTTCTTACCTATATTTCCTAAGTAATGTTAGCTAGCTAATCTCAAATTATGTAGGATACTCTTAAGACCCTAAAATAATTATGAGTAGACCACAGTTGGTATACAATACATGGTAGTCCAAAGAAAGGATACAACCATAAGGAAGATATCCTATTGGAAGATGTGTACCAACACATGTTATAGTTAAATAAGAATTATCCAGACCTGTAATAGGAATTATATCAATTGATGAAGATAATTAAGATATCCTAATAGAAGATGTAGACCAAGATAAGTAATGAGTAAGTAAAATTTTCTAGACGTGTGAAACAAATGATAGTAAGTGATACAAACAAGTGATATGAGTAGTATAGACCATGATGAGTCAATCATGGGAGATAAGGAAGAGAGATACGAATAAAATATGATTACTTACATGGTAGAGTTGTTAATCATATATGTTTCACCTGAGAATCATTATGTGATGGACTAAAACCTCATAATTAATTAAGAGGAGTACAATAAGAAGCCAAGTGCAAAACAATAGTGCAAGAATTGTGTTCCAAAAATATGGGAAGTGTGCCAAGCACATCATGACCATATGCTTAGGGTAGAAACACTTAGAAGTATAGGAACTATATCTTAATAAATATGTATTCAGAGTAACCATATTAGAACTAGAGGTATCATACAAAATAGTCCTCAATAGCACTTATATATGGTATAATACTAAGTTAAGGAGTACCTATAAAGAAAATTAGGTTAACTTTAACCATCCCAAACCACTTTATTTCAAGTTTATCTCATTGCAATTGTGCAATTAAGGTAAATGTTGAGACAAATAGTAGAGTCCCCAATAGTCGTGCTAAGTATCACGCTATAAACCTATCTTATGTGGTGTTATATACTACACATCGAGCCTGATGTTTAGAGATGTCTTACTCAAATATTATATTCGGAGCTTATGATGATGTGTATTATAAACACAAAGCTGAATCTTCTTGGATCTTCTTGGATTTTCATTGTTTGACTAGATCCATACATGAAGTTTGACTTTGATATGCAAATGCATGTTGCAATATCAAGTTATTACTTGATGCTATAGATCTAGAGGGTAAGGGTATTCGTGTGAGGAAGTGACGAATTTTGTATATTTTGAAGACAAGATGAAGGTTCATCAGATAAAGGAAACAAAGTTGTGGGAAGCAACCACAATACTCTGAAGGAAGTGCCAAACAACATTCATGCTTTACCTCAACAGAGGAGTACTTTAGTACATGAGAAGCATGAAGGTAAGAAATATGGTGATTATGGTGAAGTCGAAGCAGATCCATAGTCAACATAGAAGAGGGAATGCATGGGAAATCACTTAGGATACTATATTCATAGTGTCGGCTAGTGGTTTTCTTGCAAAATAACCCTGAATGAAGGAAAATGATTTATGAAACTATAGCAGTTATAAGAAGACCATAGTTGATATCAGAAGACCACAATTGGTATAGTATCAATACTGCGAGATAAAGTAGAAAATGTCGCGTCCAGTTGATCGAACCTATAATAGAATCCATTTTTAGATATCAAATAGCCACAGTTGGTATAATAACCACTGCTGGTATCAATTGGTATTACAAATAGTCCACGATTTAATTATTTGTAACAAAAGTTTGTGAACAAATAAAACCTTATTAACCAAATAACAATGACCTATAATCATTCAGTCGAAGGATTCTTGTTGGATATCCACAATTGAGTGGATACACCACAAGGATTCTTCACAAGACCTTAGAAGAATATAAACCATACGCTACACCTAGACCAATATTCTAACCATCAATCCAATGGTTGGAATAAAAGGAATTGAAGACCATAAGAAAACTCTAAGGGGTAGAGTAAAGATTGAGTTGGATGTACAATAACTCAATACTTTGAGCAAAATAGAAACAGAAGGTCTGAACTGAGAGGAAGTTCGATCTTATTTTCATAAGATTGTTGAACACTACTTTCAGAAGGGTGTCAGACCAGAAGCCGAAGTTTATACTTCGAGAAAGTAAGTAGTGGATTATAACTTGAGAAAGTGAGTAGTATTTACTCAGAAGTACGAAAGCTCAAGTCGACTAATGTTAATGAAGTTGGACGAAGAAATACCATAGACTAAATACAGCTCAAGAAGGCCAAAGACCGAACGAGATTGACCATATCAAAACTAAATCCTAATAGAATGATTCCTTTCATGGAACCTAAACAACCCAAAATAGTTATAGGTATCAACTATAAACCATGATTGGAGGGACTAAATGAGTCTAATCCATTCTTAGGACAATAAACCATCACGACCATTCCATGTGAAGTACCTTACTTAGTACCATTACTGCAATTTTGGTAGTAAGGGAAAACAAAGACCTATTTTATCAAATAGGAGATTGTTTTCCAATCAGTCCTCAATTAAGACTAATAGGACAAGAAGAAGTCCCAATCATTGAATAATCAATGAGAAAGGAAACAAGCTTATCGAGTTGAAAGAAATTAAATAATTAAAGTAAAGAACCATGGTTCAGAGATAGCTATTATTAGAATCCAGAGAAAAATCATAGAACTGGAATAAGAAACCGATGTTCGGAGACAAACCCTAATGGATTCCGGGAAGAATCTGGACAAGGGATATATTCAATTATATCCAAGTGAGATCACCGTGGAGTTCTAGAAAAGTTTAAGTCCGCACAAGTCGGATCCACACTCCGAAACGTGAGAGAGATCAAACTTCGAGGACGAAGTTTAGTTTAAGGGGTAGAGACTGTAATATCCCGGGTAATGGGGTTACAAAAATAGAGGAAACAGATGTGTGCATTGCATTCATGCATAGAAAATGCAGGGAATTTTCGCGCTTTAAAGTAAAACAGTCACGATGAATCGAAGTTTCACTTGACCTTGGTGGAATTGAAGTAGCACATCAAGTCAAGCGCTATAAACCTCAATGTGACTTTACTAAAACCTTGTTTTGGGTAGAGATGAATTGATCTAAGGGGTTAGATCAAATGGAATTAAAACCAACACCAGAACATATGAATCAAGGAACAATTACTTGATTCTATCAAAGATCATAACATTGAATTCCTTGCCATAATCTAAGAACATCAATCTATTTGGAAATCAAGTAACAATAAATGGAGAAACCATTCTTCACTTATCTTTTCCATGTCTTAAACAAATCCTTGATCCTACCATGAACCTCATGGTATTCCTTCTATCTCATTCTTGGAAACAAGACCAGGATATAAACTCTAGCAATGTATAATCCTCTCTACTACATATTAATAAACATCAAACCTAGAGAGGTGAGAGTTCTATTATAATTATTATAGAAGCATTAACAAACCTTGAGTAAACCTTAGATATGTATCCAAGTATTCAAATCATCATCTTTAAGAGAAACCCTAGGATATTATTCAAAACCTTCCCTAGAGAGAACCCATTTATAATAACCATAGATATTGGTGACCACATCAATATCTGTGGAGAATAACCCTAGGTCAGCATTGAAGTCCTTCTTAAATGGGAGAAACCATTCATACTAATCTTAGTTCTGTCTATATAAGAACAAAGAACAACCTTGGAACTGAAGAATTAGGAGATTAACCATTTCATCTTGGAGTGGTGAGACAACCTAATATCACATGGAATAATACCATATCCATGAATTGATAAAGTAAGGAGGAGATTAATTCAACCAAGATAACCAAGTGGAATTTTAGACTTAATATTTATTGAGATATGGTGAGTACACCATAAACATTAGAATAAACCATTCCTTTATAAGAGAGCCCAAGCTAAGGTGTTACACTCAAGAAAGTAGAATAGAAGTGAGAAATCCATTTAATGAGAGATATCTTAGGAAGCCAAACCTTGATCATTATAAATTGAGTGATGATCATAAACCCTAAGAACTTGAGGTAGAGAGATTAAGAACAAGTTGATCATGCCTAATCCATGATCATGCTCTTGAGGTATGTGAGGATAAGTTAAACCCTAATAGGATAAGTATATCTCATTTCCACATGAAATAATAGAGAGATCACTAGTAAGCAACCATATGCTTATATTCCAACCTTAACTTGTGAATCACTTGTTGATCATAAGTAGAATCCTACCATATCTATATTCCATAGATTTAAGAACCTAAGAAAACCTTAGAGTTAAACTCTCCATTTTATATGGAAAAGAAACCATGTATCCATATGACCAAAGTTAACTATAAAAAGATCTATAACCAATGTAGTACTTAAATGATAAATTCAGGTTAATAATAGAAGCCCATTTGGTAGAAGATAAAACTAACTCTCAATATCATAGTAACTAGAGGAGAACATAAAATGATAAGTAAACAACCACTTTATCAAGGTTAGGGGAGATTAAACCCTAGCAAATGCAATATGATGTCATCCCAATTTCATAAACTAGAATTAAACTTCAACCCTAGTTTATGTATCACTATGGTGATCATAATATAAACCTAGGCCATAACCGAGATTCAAACCAAATGCCATTAGGTAAATATCATTAGAACCCTAGTATGGCACATTAATAAAATCTTAAAGCTATAATTATTAAACCTGGGAAAACTCTTGGGATACATCTTATAATTAGAACCATAAGTGTGATTAACAACCACTTATCTATCTAACCAAAGTCCACCCATGATGTGAGTAATATCTACTCTAGGTAATTCAAGATGCTATTAAATATAATCCTAGTGCTAACCTTGAGTTAGGATTATAATAAAACTTACAAGGTCTTAATAAATAGAGGATCACATAAAATTATATGCAGGGAACTAAATTCTCAATTAAGAGCTCAAACCCTAATGATAAATTCTAAACTACTTAGAGTAGAAATTATCAACCCTAATAATTCAAAATATATTTGATTACACAAGAAAAAGGAAATTAAAATGAGAGCATGAATCATGCTTAATTAAAATTTGCAATAAAGGTTCACATATATTAAATGCTCATTCAAAAACAATCCAGTGCTACAATGATCCTTTATTTAGTCCTAATGAAATTCAAATTATCAAATACCCGCAAAACAGAAAAGAATTCAAATCTGAATTCAAAATTGAATTATAAAACAGAAAATGAAAACGAGAAAAAGGAAAGAGAGAAGAAAAACCTACCCGGACCTTACCTACCGTCGCAGCCCACGAGCAGCCCGAGCACCACGAGTCCACCAGCAGCCCGGCAGCATCGGCCCGGGGTCAGCCCGAGCATACCGTTTCGCCGGGCCATCGTCTTCTTTCTCCTCCTCGCATGAACGCCACCGAGACGACGTGCGGGACTTCGCCGGCCACCTCACCGTCGTCGATAAGAACGAACGCGGACGCCATCGACCAAGCCGAGCTGCCCATAACCTCTCTCGCGTCCACCTTATCCAGGTATCGCCAAGATTCGTGCCCGAATCATGCACCGACATTGTCGTTCATCCCGGCCAGTCATCGCCGTCGAGCCGACGCTCTAAGCCTTGCCATGAGCTATAAAGTCTTTCTGAAACTCCCCGGCGAACCCTAGTGCCTCTCCGCTCACTCAATCGTCCTCTGAACCTCTCCTTCTCTCGCCATTCCCACCTACTGCCGCCGGAGTCGAGGAAGAACCCGACGGTTGGAGCCACCCCGAGCACCCGTGCGGAGGTCCGGGAGATGCGCCTTGTCGAGTAGAGCATCTAGGAGGAAGATAGCATCCGGGGAGCGATGAATGATGCCAATTTGGAGATTCCCTTTCACGAGTTCATCTCCGGCATACAAGAAATTGAGCTCGTCTCCGTCGACGATCGTCGTCGCCGACCACCTCATCAGAATCAGGGTACGAATACGCACCCGTAGCCCTTTTAATTGCATCAAATGGTCAACCGTAGCTCCATTTCGGCACTTGGCCGGAGCTACGCCGTCGCAGACATGATCTCCGGCGATGCTCCGGTGTGTTCCTCGAGATTCCAATACCACCATGGTGTTTATCGTGTCGAGAGGGTTTGATAGAGCTTAAACGCGTGTCTGGGGAGGCCGTATATCGGCGGCGCCGTCCCCAGGTGACCACCGGCGTTTAAACGCCGGCGAGGTCAAACTCCCGGTCAACTTTGACAAGTCGCCGCTGGCGTGGCAGCCTACGTGGTCTTGGCCCCACGGGTCAGTGACTAGGGTTAGGGTCTGCCACGGTATCAAACCGTTTTCTTTATTTTATTTCAATTCAATAATTACTGAAACTTCAAATAAATGTAGAAAATTCATAAAAGCTCAGAAAAATGCAAATAAGATATCAAAATTCTTATCAAAGAAAAATCTATCCAATAAAAATATAAAATGAAATTTATATTTTTAACTAGAAATTCACTATTTAATCCTTATTAAATAAGCCTTTTCTTTAATTCTAAATTGAATTAAAATTCAATAAATAGTAAAACCTTCTAAAACAAATAAAAACCAGTAAGAAAAATAAAGAAAACATTAAAGCTATTTTTCTTTATTTGTTATTTTGTTAAATCTTTATTAGTGGAAATTTAAACCCTAATTAATAATTACCTTAATTATAAATTCTTTAGAAATAATAAAATGCCAAATTCAATATTATTTTTATTCCAAAATTATTAATAACTTCAACTTTAATAATGAAGTTATTAATCCAATAATTATAGGGTAATTAAGAAACCCTAGTTCCATTATAAATAAAGTGATAACCTCATCATTTCATGTGGTATTCTAAAACCCTAATTCATTAGGAACCCTAGTTCCACTAATCCAATTGAACCTTAATTTGTTTCTAACCTAATCCTAGGATAGAATATGAGATCATGTTACTCAATTATCATAGGGCCATGATTAGCAACTAAAGACATATATATATTCACATAAAATGTAGAAGACCTATCACTAGCAAGATAGATAGCCCATGTGTTCATCTCATCAAACCTAGATGATCAAACAGGAACACCTAAGTCTAAACCCTTGTTCCTATCATCAAAATATCAACCTTACTCATACCTATATGGAATCACACCATTGTGATGAACTCCAATAACAACCATGCTAATATTGACATCACATCCCATACACACTAAACCCTATTAGTGTGAGATAATTATTAAACATCCTATTTAGGAAACCACCATTCTTTACTTAGTGAAACCAATAATAAAACCTAGAAAACCTCAACCCTAATTGATATACTTCTTATTCCTTAAGAAGTATGTTCTTCAAAAGTTATTCTTTTGAAGTAAATAAAGAATCATCACCAACCCCGCTTATAAGGACCTATAAACCCTAGCCGCCTATCACTAGCAAGATAAAACAACCTTAATTATCATACTTGTTCTTTATTAAGAACATGTTCTTCAAAAGTTATTCTTTTGAAATATATGATAATTAACCATGCCATGTAGTGCTAAAACCAACCACTATTCATTACATGTTAGGATTATACCAAATGTTATAGTTGTGTGCTATTAATATTATTGTTATGATATATTACAACCTCTGTTTATGATACCATGTAATCACACCTTAATAAGAACCTTGTTTGTAAATCACTCTAAAAGTGCAACACACCCCGAATCAATCATTACAACTCACCGATCCTAAATCATCGGGGTTAGGTCACGCTTAGAGCGATTGCATCTCATTCCTATGCATTATTGCATCATTGCCAATCTTTTAAACGTCGTCCTTCACGGACGATGATGCTATTTCAGAATTTGGAGTTATTACGCACCGAAGACCTTGTCTGCATAATCTTGCAACCAAGAAAGGCAAGTTCATCACTTGCTCATGTCATTCGAGTATTTCTATCAAATTACTTGCAAAGTATTATGGTTATCACTATTGCACAAAAATCAAAACCATTACTTTCATAATTATGAATATGACTAAGTGGTGGGCAATGGAACCATGGATTGTGTTGATATGGTGGAGGTTCCATTGCACGGGCTTATATCCATCTAGGATTAAACAACAAATGTCGCCAGTGATTCTTGTGCCGTAATATCCGTGTTAACCATAAGATCCGGAGTGGGACGGAGTAGTCAAAAGT
This sequence comes from Lolium rigidum, assembly GCF_022539505.1. NCBI lineage: Eukaryota > Viridiplantae > Streptophyta > Magnoliopsida > Poales > Poaceae > Lolium > Lolium rigidum. The sequence goes on along the minus strand of NC_061512.1, from coordinate 193,929,009 downwards.
GTTTCCACCTCTCGTTCATCAACGGATGCGCTTTACCGTAGACACTTGTAACTGTCAGGGCAAGCGGTTGGCTGGGGAAGCCTTAAGTCCCCACGGCATAGTCCGTAGACACTTGTCGCTCGAAGTGCAAGCGGTGGGTGGGGAAGCCTAAAGTCCCCACGGTATTGCGGTCTATGATGGGTTGCAGCTACCGGCGAAGGAGTTTGGTTCGATCCCAAACCGTTGTCGTGGTCGGGGTCCATCCTTAAGTGGTATAAGAGGACCGACGAGGACCCGTGGTCGGGGTATGCAACAAAGGGTGGGTGTTCGAGGTAGCGGAGGAACATGATTGGCTAGACCTTATACCGGGCCTCACACCAAAGGAAGTGTGGACGAGAACTAGACTCGGTTGGCACCAAGGTTAAGATCTCTTATGGGTAAAGCAACACACCTCTGCAGAGTGTAAAGAACCGTGACTCGTCACTCCTCGTTCCGGGATATGGAACTGCGAACGCTGCCGGAAAGGAGCTCCATGAAGTTCTAGTAAACCGGTGAAGGCCGACGGACATAGTTCTTCTGAATAAAAGCAACCTCTTGAAGAAATGGTTATGAAAACCTGCATTGGTATTAGACTTTCTGGTCTAATGTCGTAGCTAGTGCATTAAACACCTCTTTCCTATAATGAACTTGTTGAGTACGCTCGTACTCATCCCACTCTTAAATCCCCGCTTAGATATGGAGGCCATGATGGAGGATCTACCGTGCAACTCGAAGGCCGAGGAGTCAACAAGTACTTCAAGAAACAGGACCTACCGGAGGAGTCGGATACCACATCCAACAAGGAGAAACCCGGATTAGCAATAGAAAGGAACTAGCTTCCTAAACTTAGCTCCTATTTAGCTAGAATCTATTCATAGCCTCTATAGCTAGTTAAATACTCTACAAATAGAGTTCGTGTTAGGATTAGACTACGAGTCGTTCTCCCGGAGTTCATTTGCAGCTTTACCTCATTGTAAAGTAGGAGGTCAGTGCTGATCTTATGTAACGAGTCTGTATGTAATTCTATAGACATGCCTTGGACCCGCATATGTTTCTGTTGTACCACTCTGAGCGATATAATACTAGTGGAACGGAGTTTCATTGGTGTTATATCAGACTTGCATACTACACCATGCAGTGGTATGCCGGGTCACCACAGATTAATTGCAGACTACATTGTTGTATTGCTCTGGTTAGGCGATGATGACAAACAGGATACCATGATATACCAATGTCGGATGAGTATCCATTGAATTTGACATGTTTGATGCATCAGCAGAACTGCAGAAGCAGCTCGATGTGATTAAACTGTAGCATTCCAAGGGCCATGCGTTGGATTCTGAGGCACATGAGCATGTGAAGTTGACCAGTTAAATCCAAAACTTGACCTCGAAGGGGGTTGTTCGATCAGATACAGATGTCGTTGCTGTTGCCCTTGAAAACCCTATTTTCCAAGTATTGGCCTCACTGTGGTAATGGATGCGTTGGGATTTCGTGCTTGCCTGGAGGTCGGAGTCACGCAATGACGCAACCGTGATACCGCGCGTCTCGGTGTCTCGAGGCTGAGGCCATGACGCCGCAGATCGCGCGCGTTGGCTGGAGCCGCAGCTGCTTGTTGTACGTTCCCCTGCCACCTCGGTAAGTCGCCATCGCGCTGCGCGCTGGACCTAGCAGGAGCACCACAGGTCTTCGTCTCTGTGTCGCCGCCGCTTCGTGAGGACGCGAGACGGTACAAGAAATAAATCGTCGACTTTTAGTAGCCTTGGCCCGTGTACAAGTTCAAAACGGATCGATCGTACTGTTTCCTTTGCATCTCCGTGCTGGACGCTGGCTCTCTCCTCCGGATGGATTGGCCATGGAATCGCTCATTGGGTAAGAGCATCCCCACTCGTTGGCGCTCCCCACGCTCAAATTCGGCGAAATTTTCGTCCGGATTGGAGGAAGATTTGGCGTGGGGAGTAGTAGTTTCCCAGCCGCGTGCCTGCACCGAAGTCGACGATGCGAATTTAAAAACGGAAACTTGGCAAACTACGGCTAAAAACGGGTGAATATAGACTAAATTTAATGATATTTATTATATTACGGGCGGAGTTCATACATAGAGGCCGACTCGACTATATTTCGAATTCGGCTAGGGGAATTCAAATGCTAATTTTAAAACACGGCGCTCTACATGCCGAAATGGCGGTAGAACACCGTGTAGTCGCCGCCGTCGTCGTCGGAGCCGTCGTCGTTGGCCTTCGGCTGCGCGGCCCGGCTGCCGCTGCCCTGCGCCGGCGTCTCCCCACCCCGGGGATGGCTTGTACCGGCCGTCGTCGGAGGACTCGAGGTCGACGACGGGGACAGCGACGCCGGATGGAGGTGTCGCAGCACGGCGGTACCGCGCGACATCGTCGTTGGCGGTTGGAGCGGCGCGGGCGGCGAGTTGGCGTGCGGCGGCCGAGTCCGGCGGCCCGCCGCTGGCGCTTCCGCCTCCTCGCGCTCCCGGTCGCGCCCGGCCCGGTCCGGTGCGGCGTCGTCCGCGCGCTTCTCCTCCTCCATGTCATGCGGCCGACACGGCGATCGCCTCCGCCATCGCGGCGTCCTCCGCGCGCTTCGCCTCCTCGCCGGCGAGGCGCTTGCGGCGGCCTCTTTCTTCGTCTTCTTCCGGCCGCTCGCGGCGCGGAAGGCCGGTTCGCGGATGACGAGGGCGCCGGCCGCTGCGCCCTCGGTCGTCGGCGGAGACGCCGGCTCCTTCTTGACGCGCACCGGCGTCGAAGGCGACGTCGCCTCCTCCCTCTTCACCGGCGCCAAGGATGACCTCGACGCCGATCCGGAAGACGACGAGGCCGGCAGCCATGCGCCGTGGCTGCGCGGGACGTTTCCCCGACGGCGGCTCGCCGATGCCCTCGATGCCGATGGAGGGGGCATCGTGAGCACCGGGAAGTTGCCGCCCTCGATGTGCGCGAGGACGTTCGCCAGCGTCCTTTCCGGCGCGCTCCACCACCGTCGGCGGCCCGCGGCGTTGTTGTGCGGAGGCGGAGGCGGCGGGCCGTCGTAGGCCGCCGCGCTCCCGCTCCCACCGCCGGAGGAAGTAGGAGTTCCACCGCGTGTAGTTCTCGGGGTGGTGGCGCGGGTCGGCGCGCTCCTCGTCGGTCATGGTCATCCTCGCCTCCTCGATGGCGACGTCGAGGGCCCGGCCCCGCGGCGGCGGCGGGATTGGAACGCCGCCGGCACTTAGCCGCCGGCCGCCTCCGGGAGGCCTCGTGTCCGGCGGGCAGGGGTACCCCGCCCGGTGGAGGAGGTGCCCCTCCCACGCGTGGAGCGACCGGCGGGGAAGCCGTTGTTGGCCGCGCCGTCGTCGTCGTAGAACGCCATCCGGAGAGTAGAGGGAGAGTGGAGGGAGAGTGGAGCACGGGGTAGCGCCTCGCGGCGAGCGGACCGACGTATATAGGCGAGGGCCGGCGCGGGGATTAAATGCCGCGTGGAATGCGACGCGTCCGCGGCGAGCCGACCGGCGGCAGCCTTTAGTGCGCGCGGAAGACGATGCGTGCGCGGAAGACGACGACATTAACTCGCCGCGTGGCCGGCGAATGCGGACCGGCGGCGAGGCTTTTACAGCGCGCGGAAGACGATGCGATGAGGACGATGATCGGTTTCTCTCGCCGACAAGTTGGGGCCACCAGACGCGCGGGAAGTTTCCTCGCCATTTCGCGCGCTTTCGTTTCGTCCGGAGTCCCCGAGCGCTCCCCGGGGGCCGGGGATGGCGTGGGATCGCCGGATGAATTTAGGCCCAAATTCGGAAGAAAACGAGAAACCGGGGGCGCGACTGGGCCGTCCGGATGGAAAAAAGGCTCGCCGGGGGCCTCGTCGGGGGGACGAGTGGAGATGCTCTAAGGCCTTCTTGACGCGGGCGATCAATCAGTGGAGTTTCACGACGCATGAAAACGAAACAACGGAAACCGGCGGCAGCTATGCCTGTAAATGGTCACGGGCCGTCCACGGGGCCGCCAGCCCAGCCCAGTTAAAACCTGTTATCGAACACCCACGGTCAGACTAAAAACCGAGATGGGCTGTAGCGGCACGTTCGCTACCGCCGCCTCGCAGGGTCCAGTCTCGCTGTCACTCCGCTTTCTCCGTCTCGACTCCTCGCTCTCCCTCGAAGTCTGGCGGCTCTCTCTCCCTCGTCCCCTTCGACCGGCGGCCTGTCGCCATGGCCGGAGAAACTCCGCCGCCTCGAGCCCTCGATTAGATAGGGTTCAGCCTCGGTAGTTGCTCCGCTCGCTCCCTCGCAGCCTCGCTCCGCCCTCCCTTGTCCCCTTCGACCGGCGGCCCGGCGCCATGGCCGGAGAAACTACGCTGCCTCTCCCTCCCCTCAATCGACCGCCCCTCCCTCCGCGCCCCTACTCCCTCTACGGCCAAGATCTGTGGGGAGCTACCGAAGAAGATTGGAAAGAAGGTATTGCGTGATTTGACCTCGGCCCTGTGTTGTGATTTACCTAGGATTCCTGTGGAATATTGTGATTTGCCACCATATTTAGCATTCTGTTTTTCTTTTGTTCACCAGATCCCTGCAGAAATATGGTCAACTCGTCATTGCTAGACACAAGAAAATTGAATCTGTAATCTTTTATTTAAGGTCCAGATTAAGTAAAAGTACAACACCACACCACCAATTGAATTGCCTCCATTTTGTGCGAAGGCCTATCAACACCATTGATCTGCTTTTATGCTTTTGATCCCACAAGAAAAGGTACAGCAAAACAATGTTCTGTGCCTTACTCTTAAATTTTTATCTTCTTTTATTCTTTATATGCTGCAACACATTTCGGTGTATAGCTGTATAACAGGCCTGTTCATTTGAAGCACAATCTGAAACTTAGCATTTAATTTTCAGTACATTTTGGATTATAGCTTTACAGCAGGCCTGTTCATTGAAGCCACGGTACAGTAGTAGTTAACTAGTTATGCTACTTGATATCATATAATCTTTGACATTTCATAGCAATAGACAAGCTGCGCCACCACCGGCACCGCCGCGCGCCATAGGTCACTATACTAGCCGCATTTTGCTTTAGCTAGGTAGCGCTTGCCGGTGTACCAGTAATGTAGCTTCAATTTGTCGAACAATGTAAGTTTCGATGCTCAATGAGAGCATCTATTTCATGTCGAACTATGATCATCGCCTAATTTACCTGCTCCATTTCGAATTCCGCTTTTCAGTTCCATTTTTGCGGTTTCTATTCTACGCCACTGCCAAAATCGAACTAACTTACGTTTTCGGAAGATTGAAAACCACTTTTTTTTGGTTTGCACTTTTTCGGGCTCTACTAAAGATGCTCTTATGACATCGTCTGTAATTTGAGATAACTTTACATGTAACTATTATGTAATGCTTACAGGGGCATTCAGTTTAATTGGAGCGTGCGTTGATGTGCATCGATTTCTTAGATTTGCATCGATGCGTTGTTGTATTGATGTGGTACTGTCGTGGTTCACGCACAACAGGAGAGGAAAAAAATGACTTTCCTGGACGCGCGTATACGGAGGCGTCTCTATCTAGCAATTTGCTACGCAGGTCCACGTCCCACGTCCCAAAGTTGGCGCCTGGCGGCGGTAATCGGGCAGGCGACCGGCCGCTACCTTGGGCGGGATTGTATGGACGAGCCACCTGATTCCATTTTATTTAAAAGGCCACAAACGGCATTGGGTGGGCGGCCACGGACGTGTCCATTTACAGGCATAGCGGCAGCCTCGCGCTCCATCTCCCCCATACTCGGCGTTGGCGCTCTGGCGGTGCTCGACCACGTACAGAGTCGATGGGACGGGCAGCTGGTTGACCATGGAGTCGACGGGCAGATATCGGCCACGGCTTCCACCGGCGGCGGTCGACCGCATCCAGCGCACGATCGAGCAGTCTTCTCCCTCTCGTTTTGCTGCTGTGTGTTCTTCTCCGTCGCCAGGTGACCTCGTCTTTGTCGATCTCGATCTATGAGCGTTTCAATTCAATAGGTGAAACGTACTCGATGTGGACTGTTTTTCGAGCTAGGAGATCAGAACATATACTGAAGAGACGACCGTACTCGATGTGTACTGTTTTCCTAGCTAAGCGCGAGAGATCATAACTTATACGAAAGAGACGACGGACGACGGGAAAGCGCCTTACAAGTTGGACGAAAATACAAAACGACGGACCAAACCACGGAAACATTAGCTCCTTTATTATTAGGTATAGATATAGATACTAGCACAATACCCGTGCGTTGCTACGGGTAGACAAGTGTTCAACACACATAATTTTAACAGAATAAATTAATTTTATTAGTATTGATAATAAATGATGATTGAAAACATCCTTTTATAACATTTCTACGGTAGATCAAATTTTGCATTTAGGCATGTAGATTATAATTTTATCTCTTAAAGCTGCGCAAACAAATTAAGAAATGCGCCGTCAATGGAGTCACTCTGAAGTTCAAAACTCGGTCAAGGGAGAATCTAATTGAAAGTTTATACACCAAATGTAAGGAGCTTTTAGCTTCTAGAAGCGTACAATAAGGTTTAAAGAGCGAGGCATTTTCAATAACCTACATGCTAGTACCACATGAGGAAGGTAAATCGATACAAGTAAAGGTTGAAGTGGTACATAAAATTTAGTATGTGTATTCTTGAAAATAAAGAACTAATAATAATACGACGCCACAACAAATGTTCTCTCGAATCTTAAGTGTGTGTAAATAAGTGTCATATCCATATCAGGCTGAATGAGTTATGTGTAATTTTCTTGGAGGCGGGATACGTGCCAGATCGAACGTCACCAGATCGATCTGCCAAAGTTCAGTGCTTGGGAACGTCTCTCAAAATGTTTGCATGCTAAGTCATTGCTAGGAATCAGATGCCTGTTGTATAGTATATGTACTTATTTGGTCAGCCCGTCCGGATCAAACTGATCTTAATGCTCATCAAATCAATTCTGTCACAGATGTGGAGAAACAAGATCAGAGAATCGCTGTACTCCTCTTCTGACCCATGTAAATGCTACATGTGAAACTGAAAGAACATAGTACGTAGCACGCTTGGTTTTCCTTTCTAGAGAAATCATCAAACAGATGTTCTGCTCTCAAAGAAAAAAAAAGATAACGTTGTATCTACAGAGAAAACAAACTCCTCATCTGCGGGTTGGAAAACCTGGTGGAGCGCCGCTCCAAGTGGCCGTCGGTAGAATGCAGCGCTGGACTCCGTAACAAATTTGCCCGTAAGCCCAGCATTATCGCTGGAGGCTGTCCGCTCATTTGGCGGCGATCCACTCACCACGATTACGTCGCGATCTAGTGCGGGAATCGTGGGTGTTGAGGAGGTCCGTGCATGCCGTAGGAACTACCCGCCTCGTCGATTGGCTCGCCAGCATGGCCGTGCACGCATGCAGGAGTGACCTCGGCGGCTCGGCCCCTTCCATTTCTTCTTCCTTGGTGATTGTACGCGGATAGGCACCGAAGGACATCGTGCCTAGTGAAGGTGCAGTTCATGAGCATCGTGCTCGGCGGCGATCTGGCGACCGCGGGGTGCAGTTGGTCGAGTCGCCGACAGAACGCAGTGGTGCAGCGAAACCCTAGCCGCTCGCCTTCGAGGAAATCGGATCAGGTGGGGTCTGTGCCGAAAATTTTCCTGCCATGATTGGGAAGGCACGGAGATGTAAAACGGCCGTGTGATGGTGTGGGCTAGTCGTCGTGCACTGGAACTTGTTGTCCATGGAGAACGTCCTCCCTGGCTTCCTTTTGCCGGCGCAGTAAGATGCACGCGTGGCCATTGGGGCCGGCGGCGATGCACGCGGCACGACCGGAGAAAGCAGCTCGACGGTCTTGCGGCTATGATCTTCCTCGTTAGACCTTCCCAATCCTGGCAGTAAAATCGGCGCAGCAGGAGGTGGAGGGGATCCGTCTGCTCAATCTCATGTGTATACGTAGGAAATCAAGTGGTAAACGATAGGGAACGTGCACGGCGTGGAATCCTTTTCTCGATGACTCAATGTACTCCATGATTTGCAAGTGACCACCGATTTAGCAGTAGTACAGAGATCGTTCGTGATATGCCATACGTGAGGCAGTTCCGGTTGGACACTCTAACCTGGTTGAGTTGTACTCGGTTATAGTCCACATCAATTGTGTCACGGTGGGACAAGTCGGAACCGGTTTTTATCAGCGGTTATACATGGGGCTCTCGGTGCGAGATCGTGGCGTGGGTTAGTTTGTGCCTGTTTTATTTGCTTGCGTGCGGTTTTTTTTACGGAAAAAAATTTAGTCCGGTTTTTTGACCTACCAACACCACCTATCCGTAACTTATTAGTAAAAATATATAGAGGTACAAAGAGGAGGTAGACTTTGAATACAAGATGGTACCAAATCCTAGTCTATCTCTATCCTAATATATCCGTATAGTCTAACATTGCCCTCTAATCTGGAGCTTCAGGTCCAACCCATAGAATGGTTTAAAACCGTCATTGCTCAGTGTACAAACCAAATGCTAGACCATGTACATTGTACTCCTTGTTACATGAAGAACTTGGTATGCTAGAAATGAACTCATGATAAAGCATTGACTCCAGTTGAAGGCTCCCGTAGATTCTTATGCAGCTACATTTGTAGCTCTACGAGCTTGCCTCGAGGGCCTAGAGCTTGCACTGCAAAATTGCCAGTTGCCCATCACCATCATCATTGTACGGATAGTTTCGCCGGTCACTGCTTCAACTACTAATCGTTCTTTTCAGATACATCTAGCTTCTGAGATCAAGGTTTTAGAGCATCTTCAGCCGCGTCCCCAAAACGTCCCCAAACGTATCCGGATCGAGCATTTAGGGGACGTGTTTCATTCGTACCGTGTTTAGCGGACGTCGCTCCCCAGCCGCGTCCCCTAAACGCCGCCCCCAAATTTTAAAATATTTTTTTCTTTAGTATATAGAAAAATGTGTAGGTTAAATAACGCTGCTAATATTTAAAGCGGTGCAACATACACAAATTACATATAAAAACTTCGAAAAATATAAAAAAATTACATATAAAAATTTAAACTACTTCTTCTTTGATGGCCCCGCCTCGTCGTCCTCACGGTGGCGCTTCCTGCTCGTCACCTCTTCCGAAGAGGCGGTGTCCTCCGACGCATCGGAGGAACTTGTGTCCTCATCGTCGTCGACGGAGCTCACCGGCTGCGGCTTCCGCTTCGCTTTCGCCCGGGCCGCCACCGCCTCCTCAGCCTCTTCCTCCTCCTCCTCCTCCCCCTCCTCCTCGGCCTCCCATTCCTCGCCGATGTCCGGCGGCGGGGAATCATCGCCGCTCCTGGGCGTCCGGACTCTGTCCCACCAGTGGCGCCATCCTGCAGGCTTGCCCTCTCTGGAGGTGTCTGATGGAAGCCCGGAGAGGTTGCTCATCGTGAAGCTTGGATGAATGGCGGCTGGTTGAAGATCCGAAAGCGTCTACGTACGGGTCTTATTGAGCGCGGATGAACGGCGGCACAGATATCCAAGAGACCGTCGGTTGCTCTTCCGCAGAGTTCGCGCTCCATTTCGCAGGTTCGCGCGTCGATCAACGCGGTTGCCAATGCGACGGTTCTACTTCCCGGCAACTGCATCGTCCCTAGGTAGGTGGCGGTTGAGCGTCCGTCCGTGAGTCGCTGACGCGTCGTTCCCGCCACACCTCGCCTCGCATTTCGGTGTGTCCGGCGTGCCCCGAGTGTCCTCTGTGTAGCGGGGACGGGCTCGGGGCGCCGGACACCGTATCGGGCCGCGCCGGACCAAAATAGGCTTTAAGAGACGTGGCTGGGAACGTTTTTTTGTCCGGCGCGCCTCAAATCCCTTTGGGGGACAATTTGTGGGACGCGACTGAAGATGTTTCTTTTAGTAGAACTTGCAAGTTTATAAAAGTTGGTCGATTACAGGTTAAGAGCAGTCACTGTCGACCGAATTTTGCTAGGACAGAGCATCAAACTGGTGTATGTTGTTAGATGTATATATTTGTCTATTGTAGTTTCCCCATATGTTAGGGGGCTTTCTGCAGATGTGCACCTGTACATGTACTATATATTGTGGCCTTTGGCCCCCTGATAATACAACACGCATATTTCCCTAACATGGTATCAGAGCCCAAGTTGATCCTCTAGTCTGTACATATACTCGGCCGTCGTTGCCGTTCCTCCGGCCGTGCGATTCCTCCGGCCGTGATCCTTCCATCTTCATTGCTCCCTGCTCAAGATCCGATCGATTCTGTTTCAGATTGATTCGGCCGCCCCGTCCAGTCTCCCCTGCGCCCCGTCGCCCGTGCAGTCTCGATCTCCCCGTCGCCCCGTCGACTCTCGATCTCCAGGCTCTCCCCTGCTCGGCCCGCCCCGTTGCCCCGTCGCCCGTGAGCCGACGCGCCCGTCGCTCGTGCGTGGATGCCCTGTCGCCTGCTCAGGCTCGGCTTTCTCCTTGCTGCAATCGCAGTCTCCCCTGCTCCCTGCTCTGATCGGCGTGCGTGGCTAACTGCTCCCTGCTCCCGATTGGATCTGCACCGGCCCGATTCGATCTCCCCTGCTCTCTGCTCTGATCGGCCCGCAACGTGCTGCAATTTTCGTGTGCGTGGCCGTGTTGACTTCCAGCTGAGGTAAAAAAAAAAAAAAAAAAAAAGCAAAAAAGAAAAAAAAGCAAAAAAAAAAAAGAGAAAAAAAAAGAGATATGTCTTCCTCGGGCTATGTTGCGATCCCTCGCTGCCCGGTGATCTTCGATGGCGCGAATTACCCTGATTTCGCTGCCTTTATGCGCGTCCACATGCGCGGTCTTCGTCTTTGGGGTGTGCTTTACGGCGAGGTCTCCCGTCCGCCGCGCCCTGTTGCTCCTACGGTGCCTCGTTGCCCCGCCACCTGTTGCCCTTGCCCCCGATGCTACTCGGGCGGATAAGGATGCAGCCAAGAGTGCCGATGACACCGGCTCGGCTGATTATGACCGGAAGGTCCAGGACCACTCTACCGCCGTTGCGACTTACCGGCGAGGATCCGACCGAGTACACTCGGTGGATTGATGAGGATGCTCGTGCTCGCCGCTGTTCTCACCTCCGAGTGTTCCGCCTCGGTATGTCGCTGAGTTTATGGGTCTTCCCACCGCCGCTGCTCGATGGGCTTTTCTTCGTCGGCGCTATCGCCCGTCCGGTGATGCTCTTTACTCGTCCGTGGTCCGCGAGAGCATGCCCTTCAGACAGGGTGATTCTACTATTGATGAGTTCTACACTCGGAGTGCTGCTATTTGGCGTCGGCTTGATTCTCTCCGTACATGCGTGTGTGTGCCACCCGTCCCTGCTCGTTCGACCGTACGCGCGGATCCGGAGTTTCAGCGCGTTTTTGAGTTCTTGTCGCGGCTCCGCAAGGAGTTTGAGCCGCGCCGGGCCCGGCTGCTTGCCCGTGGTCGTGTTCCGCTCTCCGAGGTACTTGCCGAGCTTCGTGCCGAGGAGACTCGTCTTCGTGGTGCTGGTCTTCTTGAGGTTCCCTCCGTTCTTGCCGCTCGTGGCCCTCCCGTGCCGTCTCGCTCGTGGACCTCCTATGCCGCCGACTTCGTTGCGGCCTCGGCACAGCCCGATACTTTCTACTCCTCCATTTCGGGGTCGGCGTCGGTCCCCGCAGCCTCGTGGTTCGACGTCACCTCCTTGCACCTACCGTGGCGGGCCCGGCCACACTATCTCTACTTGCCGGCGGAGGGATCCCAGCTTACGCCCGCCGCACCTTACTCGTCGTCGGCTGGTTCTTCGGGATCTTCTGCTGTTGCGCTATCCGATCGGGACATTATCCGTGGTCTTCGTGGTCCGCTCGCCGGTACGGGCTCTTCCTCGACGAGTACTGCTGGTTCCGTGCCCGGCTCTTCGGCACCGCGCGACCACCACCTTCCACACGATCGAGTACGTCATCCCCGTGGTATCCGGATTCCGGAGCTTCTTTTCATATGACTTCGTGTCTTCTATTCTTTCTGCTCTTCGCTCTCTTGTTTCGCTCTGTTCGTGTTATCACGGCCGATGGTACCTCTCTCCCTCGTTTCCGGCCGAGGCACCCTTTCTACTACCTCTTTCTCTGTTCCTGATGTTTCTCATGTTCCTAGTCTTAAGATGAACCTGTTTTCCGCTAGTCAACTTACTGATTCTGGTTGTCGCGTCATTCTTGACGCTGATTCTTGTGCTGTTCAGGACCGCCGTACACAGGCCCTGGTTGGAGCTGGCCCTCGCAGCCTTGAGTCCCCGGGGCTCTGGGAGTTAGGACCGGCTTCGCGTTCCTTCTACTACCACTTCATCCGCCGGTTCTCCCGCGGTTGTCGCTTCGTCACCTGGATCTTTTCAGCGGTGGCATCATCGGCTGGGTCACCTCTGTGGCTCCCGTTTATCGTCATTAGTTCGTCGTGGTCTTCGGGGTCTGTCTCGGGAGATGTGTCTTTGCATTCGTGTCGGGGTTGTAGGCTAGGCAAACAGATTCAGCTTCCCTATCCTACTAGTGCGTCCGTATCTCGGCGATCTTTTGATTTAGTGCATTCAGATGTTTGGGGTCCGGCTCCCTTCCCTTCGAAAGGGGGTCATCGATACTATATTTTGTTTATTGATGATTTTTCGCGATACACCTGGTTGTTTCTTATGCACTCTCGCAGCGAGGTGCTTTCTATTTATCAGCGTTTTGCAGCCATGGTTCGTACTCAGTATTCCACGCCTATTCGTGTGTTTCGTGCCGACTCTGCCGGAGAGTATATCTCCCAAGCACTCGCGTGGTGTTCTTGCTGAGCAGGGCACCCTTGCCCAGTTCTCGTGTCCCGGCGCCCATGCTCAAAATGGTGTCGCCGAGCGTAAGCATCGTCATATTCTTGAGACTACCCGTGCTATGATGATTGCTTCCTCTCTTCCGCCGCATTTCGGGCTGAGGTCGTCGCTACGTCGACTTACCTCATTAACATTCAGCCTTCTGCTGCCCTTCAAGGTGGCATTCCTCTTGAGCGTCTTCTCGGTTGCTCTCCAGATTACTCGACACTTCGTTTATTTGGTTGCGTTTGCTATGTTCTTCTCCCTCCTCGTGATCGCACCAAGCTGACCGCTCGGTCCGTTGAGTGTGTTTTTCTCGGATACAGTGATGAGCATAAGGGCTATCGCTGTTGGGACCCCGTTGGTCGTCGGATGCGCATCTCTCGTGATGTCACGTTTGATGAGACGCGTCCCTTCTATCCTCGTCCCACCTCGGGTACTTACCCGGTGGATGATATCTCTTTTCTTCCTTTTCCGGATGCACCCCCGCTATCCCGTCTCCTCCCCCTCCTAGTCCTCGATGCGTCCCCTTCGGCGCCATCCTCTCCTCCGTCTAGTCCACCTAGTACTCCTCGTTCTCCGGTTTCGGATCCTTCGATGTTGTCCCTTCTTCCTCTTCTTCGATGAGTTGTCCTCCGCCGATGACCTTCCCCCTTCACGGCCTCGTTCGTCGGCGTCGTGCTCCAGCCTCGTTACTCTCCTAGTCGGTATGGTCTTTCTATCGTTTCCGAGCCGACTTCTTATCGGGATGCCGAGCGTCATCCCGAATGGCAGCTTGCCATGGCTGAGGAGATCGCTGCGCTTGAGCGCACCGGCACTTGGGATCTTGTTTCTCCCCCTTCCGGTGTTCGTCCTATCACGTGTAAGTGGGTCTATAAAATTAAGACTCGCTCCGATGGATCTCTTGAGCGCTATAAAGCGCGTCTTGTGGCTCGTGGCTTTCGGCAGGAGCACGGCCGTGATTATGATGAGACTTTTGCCCCCGTGGCTCATATGACTACCGTGCGTACCCTTCTTGCCTGTTGCTTCGTTCGCCGCTGGTCCGTCTCCCAGCTTGATGTTCAGAATGCTTTTCTTAATGGCGAGTTGAGTGAGGAGGTTTACATGCAGCCTCCTCCTGGGTATTCTCGTTCCCGATGGGATGGTTTGTCGTCTTCGACGTTCTCTCTATGGTCTCAAACAGGCCCCTCGTGCTCGGTTTGAGCGCTTCGCCTCCGTGGTGACTGCTGCTGGTTTCTCTCCTAGTCTTCATGATCCCGCACTTTTCGTTCACACTTCTCCTCGTGGACGTACTCTTCTTCTTCTCTATGTTGATGATATGATCATTACCGGTGATGATCCTGAGTATATTGCCTTCGTCAAGGCTCGTCTTCGCGATCGGTTTCTTATGACTGATCTTGGTCCTCTTCGCTATTTTCTTGGCATTGAGGTTTCCTCCACTTCGATGGCTTTTCTATCTCTCGGGAAAAGTACATTCAGGATCTTCTTGCTCGTGCTGCTCTTGGGGATGAGCGCACGGTCGATACTCCTATGGAGCTTAATGTTAAGCTTCGTCCTACTGATGGTGATCCTCTTCCTGATCCCACCCGTTATCGCCATCTTGTTGGGAGTCTTGTTTATCTTGCTGTCACTCGTCCTGATATTTCTTATCCTGTTCATATTCCGAGTCAGTTTGTCTCAGCTCCTACCACTGTTCACTATAGTCATCTCCTCCGTGTTCTTCGTTATCTTCGTGGCACGATCACTCGTCGCCTTTTCTTTCCCCGTTCCAGCTCTCTCCAGCTCCGAGTGCTATTCGGATGCTACGTGGGCGAGTGATCCTACGGATCGTCGTTCGCTTCTGCTTACTCGTGTGTTTCTAGGTGGTTCGCTTGTTGCTTGGAAGACGAAGAAACAGGTCGCAGCTTCCCGTTCGAGTGTTGAGGCTGAGTTGCGGGCTATGGCTTTGTTGATTGCCGAGGTGACTTGGTTACGGTGGTTGCTTGCAGATTTTGGGGTTTCTGTTACGACACCCACTCCACTTTTGTCTGACAGTACAGGTGCTATCAGTATTGCACGTGATCCGGTCAAGCATGAGCTGACCAAGCATATCGGTGTTGATGCTTTTTACACACGTGCACAGTGTTCGGGATGATGTTGTTGCGGTTTATTATGTGCCTTCAGATTTGCAGTTGGCGGATTTCTTTACGAAGGCACAGACTCGAGCGCAGACATGATTTCTTACTCTCCAAACTCAGTGTTGTGGATCCACCATGAGTTTGAGGGGGGGTGTTAGATGTATATATTTGTCTATTGTAGTTTCCCCATATGTTAGGGGGCTTTCTGCAGATGTGCACCTGTACATGTACTATATATTGTGGCCTTTGGCCCCCTGATAATACAACACGCATATTTCCCTAACATATGTTTCCTTCTGGTCTCGAAATCATTTGAAGGAGTTGGAGCTGGAGCGTCTGTTGTTCGATGAAATCCTCTTTTACATGTAAAAAAACAAAAAGATTCGGGTTACTTCAATGCACACATCAAATCGAATCAACTTGTGGAGTGTAACTATGGATTATAAATCCAATTGATTGGTGGTAAATATGGATGAGCGCCAAATATTAATTTATATCAATTATTAAATCATGAGTAACCGTTCCAGGATAATGCACCCGCGGTTCTAATTTCTGCAAATCAAATCGTCAGTTACCGTTCAAATATTATGCATGCAATAACTATATGGTGGATCTACCGATATAGATTTGGTACTCCGCACCCGTAATCTTATGGTGGATCACTCCACAGCGTGGGCCGTTCACTAATTATGCTTGCAATAAATTATATTACTCCGCCAATTAAATTAAATCATATTAAAAATGCAATATATGCAGATATGCGACAATCAATACCTTCCCAGTGTGGCCAATCCAGTGTATTTAAATGCTCCCAAATTCCTCCTCTTCTCAACACAAGAAAATCCTAGTTTCTCTACAAACTCCATCTTACCATGTGGTAGACATGGTGAGCAACTAAACAATTGTTATACAAACAAACTCCATCTTAATGTAGCATAGCCGCCGCCAAGCAACAATGAGAACCAGTCTACTCCTCTTTGCCGGCGCTGCTGTTCTTTGCGCTGTTGTCGCGCCGACTGCAGCGGCCGATGAGGAATGGGAACCGATCCCGGACGCCGGCGCCCCTTATGTCCAAGATCTCGGCAAGTGCGCGGTGGACGAGCACAACAAGGTGGCAAAGTGCGACCTCAGTTTCGTCTATGTTATGAACGGCAAGATGCGAAAAACCACGAGGGGCTACACATACCTGCTTGACGTCGACGCTCTGCGGCTCGACCGTTCGCACGAAATATGTAAGGTGGAGGTGGTCGACGAGAGGTGGACGGGAAGATCCGTATGCAAGCTCGTCTCCTTCGGATGCAAGCCCGTCTCCTTCGCAGGAGATCGTCGAGCTTAAAGGTGTACATATTGTTGCATGATGTATGCGGATGCAATCTTTTCCCAGCCAACGGTAATAAAGAAATCCGTTCCGCACTGCATTAGTTCCTGAACAATGAATGTCATCATCACGTCACTTCGCGACGAACCAGGTTCTCGTGGAACCTGGAGGCGATGGAGTTTGTGGTGTGCGGCGGGGCTTTTGTGGCGAACAAACGATGGAACCCGATCCAGCCCGCGCGCCTAGTCCCCTCATGGCTATCGCTCCGGTGTCCTCCCTCTCTAAACTTTGTTCTATTTAGACGGCTAGGATCTGCTGATACTCTTTCGTGGGTTAACTTAACGTGTGTGTTTGGTTCATGGGCAAATATATACGGGATAGGATGGGATAAAATATGTTTAATTAACGATTAATAGAAAAGGATAAATATGCCATTAACACACCAGTTAATATGTAATTAAGGGGTCATTTTCTCTTCGTGGCAGATGCCGGACCTAGCGGGACGGCCGCCTACCCGTGCCTAGCAAGGTCACTGAACGCACGTATTTAGCGATGTCATTTCTGTCGACTGGGTGTGGCGCAAACGTAGCAAGCTCGCTGCTCACCAATGCCATGGAGGCCGCCGCCGCCGAGCTAGGGAGCCACGTTGAAAATCAAGCCCGCCGCTCACCGCGCCCTGGAGGCCGCCGATGCCGAGCTGGGGAGACACGCGGAAAAGCAAGCCCACCGCTCGCCGCGACATGGTGGCCGCCGCCGAGTTGGGGAGCCAAACATACGACGGTGGCAGGTGTCGGAGTCGCGTCGACGGCCATGAATTCTCAGGCGACTAGTGAGATTAGTCATGAAATTCACGGATCATATGGTCTAGCCTTTCTCATAATATTCAGCTTTTGGGATGGATCATCCATATTTTCTGGTCACGAACCAAACACACGTTTACCACCTTTAAATTTGGTTGGAAGGGGAGGACACCTATAGGCTCAGATTTATCGCACATGATAAATGATAGGGAAGCCGTATGCGTATCGGCGTAGAGCGACTGAGCGAGTGATTTATACCAACGTCACACAAGCATATTTTCTATGAAAAGTCGTTTGCGTCAGCTCTGTATTTGTAGTCTTTGTTTTTCTCTCTGCAATTATTTAAGCATAAATAAATTAAATAAATAAATTGACTGCACAACACACATAATTTATCTTGTAGAAGAGTTTATAATATATTTAGGCTTAGACCGGAAGGAAACATTGGAAGGGAACCAATCTAATATGGTTGCTCTTTCAGTTACAAAAAGACCCCGTTAACTTCACATTACATATATTTAGGGCTTAATAAAACCTTAAATGGCTATACTAAACTGCGTCCTCGACACCAGAGGAGAAGTCGATGGCGTCAATGCCATTCCTATCGATTGTGTCGGCCCCTTCACGCGGGGTGCCGAACGGGCGTGCCGGCGCCTCGCACCACGTAGGGTTCGGTGTGGGGCCGTCTTGGAAGCGAGAGTAGACGCATATTCATGATTAACTATCCACGTGGAGAAGGGCGGTCGTCATCTTCAATGGGCGCGATGGTTCCCGAGGCGGCGACAAGACGGCGATGCGACGGTTCCGAATGAATGTGACCCGCCACCCGCTATATAACGGTCGTTCCTCCCTGTCTTTTCCCATTCCACCACTCCCCTCCTCCGTCAAACCCTAGACGCTGCAGCAATCTCAGCCGCCGCCGCGATGGCGCACAATCACGAGGCCGGCAGCAGCGGCACCGGCGTCAGTGAAGACAAGCCGCACAACCTCAGTCTCAACGAGGCGGAGGTGTTTCACCGAGCCCACCTGCTCGTGATGCCGGAGTACCGCCTCCCGCTTGGGTGGCATATGTCGAATGCCGGCTATGCAATCCCGCCGTTGCCGATGGGACCGGATCCCCGTGCGCTCATTGACGAGCGCCGGGCACGGATGATGCCGCAGCAACGGGCGCAGCCGAGGTGGTCGCCAACAAGCCACGACTGGGTGGACGTGTTCCAGCGGGAGAGCGAGGCAGAGATCGCCATGGTTGTTGCCCCCAACGCCGGCAGGTACAACAGCATCGGCCGACGAGCGTGGCGGCACGGGGAGAGGCATTGATGCCACGCTCGTCGCACGTGGCTACAGCCCGCGACAGCCTTGGGATCTTCCTCGCCGGTCGGTGTGCTATCCACCATGTCCACCCCTCCCGCTGCGCTTTCAAGCTCGTCGTGCTCCGACTCAAGCTCAAGCGGCCGGCAGCGATCGGTGCCCTACCCTACGCCCAGACGAAGTGGATGGATCGTCATCCAAATGGGCCACGGTTGTCTTCGTTGGCACCGGCGCCCCTCCGCCCGAAGAAGGAGACGGCGGTGAAGAAGGTTCAAAAAAGCCTTGAGTTTAAAATACCAGTACCGCTTCTCTTATGTAACCTTCAGCAATTTATTCACTCGAGATGCGTTATAGACTCCTCCTGCTAGCATATGCATGAGGAAAGAGTTTTAAGGTGGAAGAATGCTTAATTAGCAATGCAACATCTTACCATTTATACGCTATTAGGATAAAAAGCTTTTGTTCCTCGACAATAACTGTAGAACCTTCGTCCAACCAAATATCATTAACAACATATTTCAAGGAGGGTTCTGCCTTTGCCTCTCCCTAATTCAAATCATGCCACAAATATATTTAAGATCAGATTACCGTATTTTTAGAAAGCTTTAGAAAGTGCACAACTAACCTTTTGAGCATCCAACCAACCTAAACACTAAGTGTACAATTTTCTGATTCATACACAAATTTCATGATTATAGTAAACCTGGTTTTATATCTTGCAAGACATGACCTAGGTTCTACCTTGACATGGTTTCAGAAACAACGCCATAACAAATTAATTAGTATCACCCATCACAACATATTTTGTACAATACAACTGCTTGAAACAAGGATGACGAAGCCACAAACCTAGCGAGTTTCTGCCTTCACTCCAGGAAGGACGGAAACAAAGAAGATGAAGTACATGAACCTACCGAGGTGCCGTCGACACTCCGAGAAGGCCCGCTTCTCGTCGCTGTCGAGATCCTTAGTCGTCATCTGTGCAGTCCATGGGGGCTTGCAAGGATTCCAATTCAATCCAATCATCACCAAGCATCCCTTATCACATTACGGGAATAAAAACAAGGTGATAAGCACTCTCTAAAGGCGCACCGTGAAGCCCGGTGCAGGGTCTTCTGCTCCTCCCTCCGAAGTGGTCTCTCCTTCCCCATCTTCCTTGTCCCATCCATGCAACGAAAATACATAGCACGAATGGTTTAGTAGACTGGCCTCTCAGAGGCTAACATTCAGAAATAACATAGCGCAGACGCATGAAAGGAAGCGGAACACAAGGGGCATTACCTTTGTTTTTGCAAATTGCAAGACTGGAACAGAGCAGCACTTCCAGTTTTAGTAGCAGCGGAGTGGGGGACAACACAACACACAAGCGGTGACTCACCTTATAGTGCAACTAGCGACACTGCAAAGATGTAATCTTCAACTGATACCCTCAATCGGTGAAAATGATTTTCTCCAATCTCAATTCACAGAGGTCAAAATTTTCTGATCACCGTCGGTGCTCCCAGGTCATCTTAGGGTGAGCCACCGTTGTAATCCATTCAATGGTATTGCATCAGCCTTCTCTCGCTCTTTTATAAATTTTATATACCTTCCCAGGATGTAGCCTAGGAAAAAATTCATAA
This sequence comes from Lolium rigidum, assembly GCF_022539505.1. Taxonomy (NCBI): domain Eukaryota; kingdom Viridiplantae; phylum Streptophyta; class Magnoliopsida; order Poales; family Poaceae; genus Lolium; species Lolium rigidum. Next base: position 193,909,056 of record NC_061512.1, on the reverse strand, counting down.
ACCATTTAAGTACCAATAAAATTTAGTAAAGAACTTTTACTATGAGAAAATCAAGTATCATACACAAAAGTGAGAAGAGGCTACTGTCAGTATAGAGATACTTGCCTCGAAGGACTGTAAAGACTAAGCTCTGAAACAAAATGGAAAGTACGTACCATCTTCTTGAGAGCATTCTTTAAAAGATAGATCGACATGTCGTAAAATGTCATGCGGACACTAACAGCTAGAAAGCAGAGCCAATCACATCGTTGAAAATGGTACCTCAGAAGCAGATTTTGCAATTTGGGAGCCCCACCCTGGGCAGCCGCAACAACACTCAGCATTGCCGCCGCTCACTGATCTACCTTGAGTTCTTGACAGCCACCACGATATTCGATGGCGGCGTCACTGGTCAGCTTCGGCAGAGCTGGCTCTAGCCTTCGTGTCATGTCAGCAGCGGCATGTCATGTCAGCAGCGGCAGTTGAGCATACCACCCTGGACCACTGACATGTTTTGTTCCAGATAATTATTACACACGGTATTTGCAATTCCCTTTATAGGTATGTCCATTAGATCTTTAGACGGGTTATGTTCCCCTGATCAAAATAGATATGCTACTGCACAACTACAAACAGATATGGCTTTGAGTACATGAGGGTTAAAACCAATGTAACTACTTGCTGGGAACATGACATTGAAATTATAATTCTTTCCTACACACTAGTGGAAAATAGACATTTAGTCCCGATGCGTTTGGGTATTTAGTCCTGGTTTTGCAACCGGGACTGGACATTCGGGACTAAAGGCCCTCCCCATTAGTTCCGGTTGTAATACAAACCTGCACTAAAAGCCCCGCCACGTGGGCGGCTAGCGTGCGCCGGGGCAAAGGACCTTTAGTCCCGGTTTGTAACACGAATTACAAACCGGGGCTAAAGGCTATTTTATTAAAAAAAAGTATTATCTATTTGGTTTTCTAATTATATTTCACTCGCTCTTTTTTTCTATTTTTTTTAGAATTTCTAGTATTTCAATTGTTGACCAAGTTTAGTCTATAACTACACTTAATTTCTAGTCGCTTAACTTCTGAGTTCCTTCCCGTTCCGCTTCCAAGTGCTTCGCGTGCATGTTGTTGATAGTAGTATCTTATCAATCCTATTAACATGTTGGTCGATATCATAGCACGTAGTACTATCAAACTTAAATACATCTTACACATAGATTTGCATTGAGATTCTACAAATCAATTAATATAATAATACTATGATAGTAGTACATGATACTATGCATTGTGGATATAATAACATGTAATAGTATCATATGCATGATACTTTTATATGATACTATGCATTATGATTAGTCTTCAAAAAATCGATGTTGATCTCTTTCCATATCAGCTGAATAAAACTTATACTCCCTCCGTTCCTTTCTATAATGCCTATTGTTTTTTCGCTTTTGTTTCAGAATATAAGAGTAAAGCTATATTTTTTTGCAAAGAACCCCTTCCACCGATCTGTTCCGTCCAGAAAATCTGAAAACAAATCTGTTCCCGTCCAGTAAATCTGGAAACCAATCCGTTCCCGTCCAGAAAATATGGAAACCAATCTGATTATGGAAAGAATAGCGGGAGGGAGGGAGTAGATGACACGATCGGTTATGGAAACAAGATTATTTTCTGAGATCTGATTTCAGTTTCCTATTTTGTTTCTAAGATCGCTTGGGGGTTTTGTGTCAAAAAAATGGCTTGCGCTAATTTCCGTGCCAAAATACAATAGGCACTATAGAAAGAAACGGAGGGAGTAGTGTATTAATGCATTCACTACAAAGGCCACACTCAACCGTGTTTTCCTTTCATTCTCCAGAACAACTCAGTTGTGTCTCGAGAGATCAAAGTATGGTGCTTCCGGATGACATGCTAGTATAAGGTTGTAATTTTAGGGTATAGCAGCGTAAGAACACACATCAAATCAAATCAAATCAACTTGTGTCCTCCGGGCCAGATTAACCGGCACCATTTGCAAAACATGCAGTTTCTTTTTCCTAGCTAGCTTAGGCGTGAAAGCATTAACTCTATTTAATCAACACGTAACTTTCTTCTCCTGCAGTTCCTTCCTTCACGTGTCGTGCGGGTGTGAACTTGGGCATGCAAGTCTGAACGGAGTTAAGCTATGCATGCAACCAATCCTTAGGCTGGTCGTCTAGATTTCTTCATAGTGGGTAGTAACTTATATGTGGTGTCATACATTGTATCATTTATTATGTTGTAGATTCATCTTGCCTTGAGTTGTGTGATGTTACGGTAACATAGCTAATTACCACCTCACTCTCTTTCTTCATTTATTAGCATGTCATGTCACCAAAATGTCTTGAGATGTGTGATGTTACTAGCTAGTATGTTACTCCCACTATGTGCAGTCTTAGTGTTTTTCTTTATTCTTTAGAGCGAGGAATACATGCAAAACCATTGGGACGTGGGCCTGTGCATGATTCATCGCCTCGCGTATTAATTTTCTCATCGTTTCGCGAGACAAACCCGTTCCTTCTCTCGTTTTTTGCAGCCAATAGGAGACTACCTTGGTCCCAGCGATTTTCCCAGTGCGCCGGTTAACCTAAGTCGGAGGAAGTAGTGTAGCTATGAGTTATGAATCCAATTGATTGGTAATAAATCAGGTAAATTTGGATGGGCACCAAATATTAATACTAATTTATATGATTAAATCATCAGTAACAGTTCCGGATTAGTGCATCTTCAAAGGTCCGGTGTATTTCAGACGCTAAAAATGACCTCATACATCCGTTTGTGTCAGGCCGTGGGCGCGGAAATGGTCGTCAGGCCATGATTATCCGTTTACGTCTGATGGTGCCCCACCAGCCCGAGGCATTCTGTCCGACGAGGCCGGCTTAGGGTTATTTGCACCGAAAATATGCAATATATGAAACAAATTAGCCATAGAAAACAGCGAAAATAGAGGCTCGAAATACTTTATTATTACAACCATAAATGCAAAAGTCTACATGCATCAAGCTTTAAAATACATAGAGCATAGTCCACAATTAACAAATAAAAGTAGATGAGATTAGCTACTCATCCATGTCTTGATGCCAGCCAATGCCCACCTAGGTGGAGTTCCTAAATTTGAACGTTGTAGTTTTGAAAGCAACATTTCCAGTTGCCTTAGGGTTTGGCTCCACCAACTCACCCCGAAAGTCCCATCAGTGTTCTTTGCGGCCATTAAGACGCTCTGTCTCGACGATCATGCATGTTGCGCATGATCACAGAACGAGTCATCACATCATACATAGTTTGAAGAGATGTTCTAGTTGGGTAACGGAAAATAGCCCACCAAGCTTGGAGCACACCAAATATCCGTTCCACATCTTTCTTGCAAGCCTCTTGTACATTGGGAAAGCTCTTATCTTTTCTGTTTGAGTATTATGGATTGTCTTCACTAGTGTGTCCCAGTTAGAATAAATGTCATCAACAAGATAATATGGCTTGTCATATGCATTGCCATTGATCCCATAGCTTACCTTAGGAGCAGTGCCTTCCATAATCCGGTTGAACACCAGAGAGAAGTTGACATTGATATCATTGTGGGAACTGGCAATCCCAAAGAAAGAGTGCCAAATTACAAATATTGTGATGCCACTGCCTCCAGAATAATAGTGCATCCCTCGGCATGGATGTTGTACTAACCCGGCCGCCATGCAAATGCATAGTTCTTCCACAGCCAGTGCATGCAATAAATGCTACCGTTCATGCCCAGGTAGCCTCACTGATCGACAACAGCCGTCTAGTGTCTTCAACTGTTGGGGCTCTCAAGTACAGTTTGTCGAACACCCCCCATTCACGGCTCGGCAAAACCGGTAAATGGATTCATGAAAGTTGATCTCACTCATTCGTAGGTGATACGTCTCAAACGTATCTATAATTTCTTATGTTCCATGCTACTTTTATGATGATACTCACATGTTTTATACACATTATATGTCATATTTATGCATTTTCCGGCACTAACCTATTGACGAGATGCCGAAGAGCCAATTGCTGTTTTCTGCTGTTTTTGGTTTCAGAAATCCTAGTAAGGAAATATTCTCGGAATTGGACGAAATCAACGCCCAGGGTCTTATTTTTGCACGAAGCTTCCAGAAGTCCGAGGGAGAGACGAAGTGGGGCCACGAGGTGGCGACACACCAGGGCGGTGCGGCCCAAGCCCTGGCCGCGCCAGCCTGTTGTGTGGGCCCCTCGTGACGCCTCTTGACCTGCCCTTCCGCCTACTTAAAGCCTCCGTCGCGAAACCCCCAGTACCGAGAGCCACGATACGGAAAACCTTACAGAGACGCCGCCGCCGCCGCCAATCCCATCTCGGGGGATTCAGGAGATCGCCTCCGGCACCCTGCCGGAGAGGGGAATCATCTCCCGGAGGTCTCTTCATCGCCATGATCGCCTCCGGATCGATGTGTGAGTAGTTCACCCCTGAACTATGGGTCCATAGCAGTAGCTAGATGGTCGTCTTCTCCCCATTGTGCTATTGATGTCTACGGGAGCTTCTATTCTTGTAGACAGTGTTGGGCCTCCAAGAGCAGAGGTTTGTAGAACAGCAGCAAGTTTCCCTTAAGTGGATCACCCAAGGTTTATCGATCTCAGGGAGGAAGAGGTCAAAGATATCCCTCTCATGCAACCCCGCAACCACAAAGCAAGAAGTCTCTTGTGTCCCCAACACACCTAATAGGTGCACTAGTTCGGCGAAGAGATAGTGAAATACGGGTGGTATGAATAAGTAGTAGCAACGGCACCGGAAAAGTGCTTTGCCCGGGACGAGTAAACAAGAAGTAAGAACGCAGCGAGTAGTAACACAGCAGTAGTAACGCAGAGAAACGAGTAAACAAGCAGCGATAGCGATATTTAGGAACAAGGCCTAGGGATTAGACTTTCACTAGTGGACACTCTCAACATTGATCACATAACAGAATAGATAAATGCATACTCTACACTCTTGTTGGATGATGAACACATTGCGTAGGATTACACGAACCCTCAATGCCGGAGTTAACAAGCTCCACAATTCAATGTTCATATTTAAATAACCTTAGAGTGCAAGAAAGATCAACACGACTAAACCAAGTACTAACATAGCATGCACACTATCACCTTCACGCCACGTAGGAGGAATAGATCACATCAATACAATCATAGCAATAGTTAACTTCACAATCTACAAGAGATCATGATCATAGCATAAACCAAGTACTAACACGGATGCACACACTGTCACCATTACACTGTGTAGGAGGAATAAAACTACTTTAATAACATCACTAGAGTAGCACATAGATAAATTGTGATACAAAACACATTGCAATCATAAAGAGATATAAATAAGCACTTCACTACGCCATTCATAACGAGTGAGTAAGTATTCTGTGAAATATAGCCTAAGAGACCCACACGGTGCACACACTCGTCACCTTTACACACGTGGGACAAGGAGTCTCCGGAGATCACATAAGTAAAACTCACTTGACTAGCATAGTGACATCTAGATTACAAGCATCATCATATGAATCTCAATCATGTAAGGCAGCTCATGAGATTATTGTATTGAAGTACATAGGAGAGAGATGAACCACATAGCTACCGGTACAGCTCCGAGCCTCGATGGAGAACTACTCCCTCCTCATGGGAGCAAGCAGCGGTGATGAAGATGGCGGTGGAGATGGCAGCGGTGTCGATGGAGAAGCCTTCCGGGGGCACTTCCCCGCTCCGGCAGGGTGCCGGAACAGAGACTACTGTCCCCCAGATCTTGGCTTCGCGATGGAGGCGGATCTGGAAGGTTTTCCGTATCGTGGTTTTTCGCATCAGGGTTTTCGCGGCGGAGGCTTTAAATAGGCGGAAGGGCAGCCTCAGAGGGGGCCTGGGGGGCCCACACCATAGGGCGCCGCGGCCCTCCCTCTGGCCGCGCCAGGGTGTGGTGTGGGGCCCCCAGGGGTTCCCTCTGGCGGCTCTCGGGTGTTCTGGAAGGCTCCGGAAAAAATATGGACCTGGGTCTTGATTTCGTCCAATTCCGAGAATATTTCTTTACTAGGATTTCTGGAACCAAAAACAGCGAGAAAACGAGAACCGGCTCTTCGGCATCTTGTTAATAGGTTAGTTCCGGAAAATGCACGAATATGACATAAAGTGTGCATAAAACATGTAGGTATCATCAATAATATGGCATGGAACATAAGAAATTATCGATACGTCGGAGACGTATCAGCATCCCCAAGCTTAGTTCTGCTCGTCCCGAGCAGGTAAAACGATAACAAAGATAATTCTGAAGTGACATGCCATCATAAACTTGATCATACTATTTGTAAACATATGTAATGGATGTAGCGATCAAAACAATGGTAATGACATGAGTAAACAAGTGAATCATAAAGCAAAGACTTTTCATGAATAGTACTTCAAGACAAGCATCAATAAGTCTTGCATAAGAGTTAACTCATAAAGCAATAAATCAAAGTAAAGGTATTGAAGCAACACAAGGGAAGATTAAGTTTCAGCGGTTGCTTTCAACTTGTAACATGTATATCTCATGGATAATTGTCAACATAGAGTAATATAACAAGTGCAATATGCAAGTATGTAAGAATCAATGCACGAGTTCACACAAGTGTTTGCTTCTTGAGGTGGAGAGAGATAGGTGAACTGACTCAACATAAAAGTAAAAGAGAATGGTCCTTCAAAGAGGAAAGCATCGATTGCTATATTTGTGCTAGAGCTTTTATTTTGAAAACATGAAACAATTTTGTCAACGGTAGTAATAAAGCATATGAGTTATGTACATTATATCCTACAAGTTGCAAGCCTCATGCATAGTATACTAATAGTGCCCGCACCTTGTCCTAATTAACTTGGACTACCGGATCTTTGCAATGCACATGTTTTAACCAAGTGTCACAATGGGGTACCTCCATGCCGCCTCGTACAAAGGTCTAAGGAGAAAGCTCGCATTTTGGATTTCTCGCTTTTGATTATTCTCAACTTAGACATCCATACCGGGACAACATGGACAACAGATAATGGACTCCTCTTTAATGCATAAGCATGTGGCAACAATTATTATTCTCATATGAGATTGAGGATATATGTCCAAGACTGAAACTTCCACCATGAATCATGGCTTTAGTTAGCGGCCCAAAGTTCTTCTCTAACAATATGCATGCTCCAACCATAAAGGTGGTAGATCTCTCTTACTTCGGACAAGACGGACATGCATAGCAACTCACATGATATTCAACAAAGAATAGTTGATGGCGTCCCCGGAAGCATGGTTATCGCACAACAAGCAACTTAATAAGAGATAAAGTGCATAAGTACATATTCAATACCACAATAGTTTTTAAGCTATTTGTCCCATGAGCTATATATTGCAAAGGTGAATGATGGAATTTTAAAGGTAGCACTCAAGCAATTTACTTTGGAATGGCGGATAAATACCATGTAGTAGGTAGGTATGGTGGACACAAATGGCATAGTGGTTGGCTCAAGTATTTTGGATGCATGAGAAGTATTCCCTCTCGATACAAGGTTTAGGCTAGCAAGGTTATTTGAAACAAACACAAGGATGAACGGTATAGCAAAACTCACATAAAAGACATATTGTAAACATTATAAGACTCCATACCGTCTTCCTTGTTGTTCAAAACTCAATACTAGATGTTATCTAGACTCTAGAGAAACCAAATATGCAAACCAAATTAGCAAGCTCTAAGTATTTCTTCATTAATGGGTGCAAAGTATATGATGCAAGAGCTTAAACATGAGCACAACAATTTCCAAGTATCAAATTATCCAAGACATTTTAGAGTTACTACATGTAGTATTTTCCAATTCCAACCATATAACAATTTAACGAAGAAGAAACTTCGCCATGAATACTATGAGTAAAGCCTAAGGACATACTTGTCCATATGCTACAGCGGAGCGTGTCTCTCTCCCATAAAGTGAATGCTAGGATCCATTTTATTCAAACAAAACAAAAACAAAAACAAACCGACGCTCCAAGCAAAGTGCATAAGATGTGACGGAATAAAAATATAGTTTCAGGGAGGAACCTGATAATATTGTCGATGAAGAAGGGGATGCCTTGGGCATCCCCAAGCTTAGACGCTTGAGTCTTCTTAGAATATGCAGGGGTGAACCACCGGGGCATCCCCAAGCTTAGAGCTTTCACTCTCCTTGATCATATTGCATCATACTCCTCTCTTGATCCTTGAAAACTTCCTCCACACCAAACTCGAAACAACTCATTAGAGGGTTAGTGCACAATAAAAAATTAACATTTTCAGAGGTGACACAATCATTCTTAACACTTCTGGACATTGCATAAAGCTACTTGGACATTAATGGATCAAAGAAATTCATCCAACATAGCAAAAGAGGCAATGTGAAATAAAAGGCAGAATCTGTCAAAACAGAACAGTCCGTAAAGATGGATTTTATTAGGCCACCAGACTTGCTCAAATGAAAATGCTCAAATTGAATGAAAGTTGCGTACATATCTGAGGATCATGCACGTAAATTGGCTTAATTTTCTGAGCTACCTACAGGGAGGTAGACCCAGATTCGTGACAGCAAAGAAATCTGTAACTGCGCAGTAATCCAAATCTAGTACTTACTTTACTATCAAAGACTTTACTTGGCACAACAAAACATAAAACTAAGATAAGGAGAGGTTGCTACAGTAGTAAACAACTTCCAAGACACAAATATAAAACAAAGTACTGTAGCAAAATAACACATGGGTTATCTCCCAAGAAGTTCTTTCTTTATAGCCGTTAAGATGGGCTCAGCAGTTTTAATGATGCTCACATGAAAAATAGAGTATGAAGCAAAAGAGAGCATCAAGAAGCAAATTCAAAACAAATTTAAGTCTAACATGCTTCCTATGCATAGGAATCTTGTAAATAAACAAGTTCATGAAGAGCAAAGTAACAAGCATAGGAAGATAAAACAAGTGTAGCTTCAAAAATTTCAGCACATAGAGAGGCATTTTAGTAACATGAAAATTTCTACAACCATATTTTCCTCTCTCATAATAACTTTCAGTAGCAACATGAGCAAACTCAACACTATAACTATCACATAAAGTATTCTTATCATGAGTCTCATGCATAAAATTATTACTACTCCCAACATAAGCATAGTTATTCTTATTAATTGTAGTAGGAGCAAATTCAACAAAGTAGCTATCATTATTATTCTCATCATCAAATATAGGAGGCATATTGTAATCATAATCAAATTTATCCTCCATAACAGGCGGTACTAAAAGACCACTATCATTATAATCATAAATAGGAGGCAAAGTATCATCAAAGAAAATTTTCTCCTCAATGCTTGGGGGACTAAAAAGATCATGAAAACCAGCTTCCCCAAGCTTAGAACTTTCTATTATTATCAACAATGGTGTTCAAAGCGTTCATACTAATATTACTACCAGCATGCAAATAAGATTTCATAGGTTTTTTAATTTTCGCATCAAACCATCCATGTCTTAAATCAGGAAATAGAATAAGAAGCTCATTGTTGTCCATTATGCCAAACTAGTGTAAACAAGAAACAAAAAGATGCAATTGCAGGATCTAAAGGAAATAGCTTCGAGCACAAACACAACGGTAACAGAAAAGTACTTATGCCTGGGACCGGAGTATGAGAGCCTTTTACCTTTCCTCCCCGGCAACGGCGCCAGAAAAGTACTTGATGTCTACGGGAGCTTCTATTCTTGTAGACAGTGTTGGGCCTCCAAGAGCAGAGGTTTGTAGAACAGCAGCAAGTTTGCCTTAAGTGGATCACCCAAGGTTTATCGATCTCAGGGAGGAAGAGGTCAAAGATATCCCTCTCATGCAACCACTGCAACCACAAAGCAAGAAGTCTCTTGTGTCCCCAACACACCTAATAGGTGCACTAGTTCGGCGAAGAGATAGTGAAATACAGGTGGTATGAATAAGTAGTAGCAACGGCACCAGAAAAGTGCTTTGCCCGGGACGAGTAAACAAGAAGTAATAACGCAGCAGAGTAACGCAGTAGTAGCACGTGATGAAACGAGTAAACAAGCAGCGATAGCAGTATTTAGGAACAAGGCCTAGGGATTAGACTTTCACTAGTGGACACTCTCAACATTGATCACATAACAGAATAGATAAATGCATACTATACACTCTTGTTGGATGATGAACACATTGCGTAGGATTACACGAACCCTCAATGCCGGAGTTAACAAGCTCCACAATTCAATGTTCATATTTAAATAACCTTAGAGTGCAAGAAAGATCAACACGACTAAACCAAGTACTAACATAGCATGCACACTTGTCACCTTCACGCCACGTAGGAGGAATAGATCACATCAATACAATCATAGCAATAGTTAACTTCACAATCTACAAGAGATCATGATCATAGCATAAACCAAGTACTAACACGGATGCACACCACTGTCACCATTACACCGTGTAGGAGGAATAAAACTACTTTAATAACATCACTAGAGTAGCACATAGATAAATTGTGATACAAAACACATTGCAATCATAAAGAGATATAAATAAGCACTTCACTACGCCATTCATAACGGTGAGTAAGTATTCGTGAAATATAGCCTAAGAGACCCACACGGTGCACACACTTGTCACCTTTACACACGTGGGACAAGGAGTCTCCGGAGATCACATAAGTAAAACTCACTTGACTAGCATAGTGACATCTAGATTACAAGCATCATCATATGAATCTCAATCATGTAAGGCAGCTCATGAGATTATTGTATTGAAGTACATAGGAGAGAGATGAACCACATAGCTACCGGTACAGCCCCGAGCCTCGATGGAGAACTACTCCCTCCTCATGGGAGCGGCAGCGGTGATGAAGATGGCGGTGGAGATGGCAGCGGTGTCGATGGAGAAGCCTTCGGGGCACTTCCCCGCTCCGGCAGGGTGCCGGAACGGAGACTCTGTCCCCGGATCTTGAGCTTCGCGATGGCGGCGGCTGCGGAAGGTTTTCCGTATCGTGGTTTTTCGCATCGGGGTTTTCGCGACGGAGGCTTTAAATAGGCGGAAGGGGCAGCCTCGGAGGGGGCACTGGGGGCCCACACCATAGGGCGGCGCGGCCCCCTCCGGCCGCGCCGGGGTGTGGTGTGGGGCCCCGGAGGCTTCCCTCCGGCGGCTCTCGGGTGTTCCGGAAGGCTCCGGGAAAAATAGGGACATGGGTCTTGATTTCGTCCAATTCGAGAATATTTCTTTACTAGGATTTACGGAACCAAAAACAGCGAGAAACGAGAGCTGGCTCTTCGGCATCTTGTTAATAGGTTAGTTCCAGAAAATGCACGAATATGACATAAAGTGTGCATAAAACATGTAGGTATCATCAATAATATGGCATGGAACATAAGAAATTATCGATACGTCGGAGACGTATCAGCTATCATGTTAGATCTTGTGAGCTGCCTATCATGATCAAGATCATCTATTTGTAATCCTTCATGTTGTGTTTGTTGGGATCCGATGGATATTGAATACTATGTCAAGTTGATTATTGATAGGTCCAAAACGTATCTACTTTCCCGAACACTTTTGCTATTGTTTTGCCTCTAATTTGTGTATTTTGGATGCAACTAACACGGACTAACGCTGTTTTCAGCAGAACTGTTCTGGTGTCTCGTTTTTGTGCAGAAATCCAACTTTCGGGAAAAACCTCGGGATTTTGACGAAAGGCCCTATTTTCCCAGAATGCGACGGAGCCAGAAGGACAATTCAAGTGGAGGCCCGAGGGCCCCACACCATAAGGCGGCGCGACCTAGGGGGGGCCCGCGCGGCCCTATGGTGTGGCCCCCTCGGCTGGCCTCCGACGCCCTCCTTCGGACTATTTATCGGCCTCGACCTAAAACGCACGGGGAGAAGTCGAAGTCGCCAGAAACCCTCCAGAACGCCGCCACATCGCGAAACTCCGTCTCGGGAGCCAGAAGTCTCCGTTCTGGCACTCCGCCGGGACGGGGAAGTGGAGGAGATCATCGCCGCCATCACCGCCAACGCCTCTCCATCAACCAGCCATGTTTCCCCCATCCATGTGTGAGTAATTCCCCTGCTGTAGGCCGAAGGGGATGGTAGGGATTGGATGAGATTGGTCATGTAATAGCATAAGATTGTTAGGGCATAGTGCCTAGTGTCCAGTAGATGTTACTTTTATGATATTGTTGCAACTTGTTATGCTTAATGCTTGTCACTAGGGCCCGAGTGCCATGATCTCAGATCTGAACATGTTATTGTTTCATCATGATATTCATTGTTTATGGTCTTACCCGCAAGTTGTATACACATGTCGTTGTCCGGAACCAATGGCCCCGAAGTGACAGAAATCGGGACAACCGGAGGGAATGGCAGTGATGTGAGGATCACATGTGTTCACGGAGTGTTAATGCTTTGCTCCGGTACTCTATTAAAAGGAGTACCTTAATATCCAGTAGTTTCCCTTGAGGCCCGGCTGCCACCGGCTGGTAGGACAAAAGATGTTGTGCAAGTTTCTCATTGCGAGCACGTACGACTATAATTGGAACACATGCCTATTGATTGATTAGTACTTGGATACCGTTTTATTATTATCTGCAAATTCCCTGCTATGATTGTTACATGAGTTTCTCTCATCCATGCAACGCCTGTCATCCGTCCCCGTGCCTACAGTATTTTAATCCTGCTGTTTACTATAATCACTACAGCTGTCTTTGTTACTCTGCTGCTGTTATTTTACTACTGCTACTACTATAAAACTGTTACTACTGATAAACTCTTGCGAGCAAGTCTGTTTCCAG
>NC_061512.1:193884960-193896128 GCF_022539505.1 Lolium rigidum | reverse complement strand
GTGAACCGGCTGAGTAGGTGATTCCTATACACCGCTCATTGCGGGAGCGAGCGGGCGCTCCGCACACCCCGTTGTCTATGGGCCTGGCCCAGGTTCGGCCGGAGTCGCTTCTTTCCACCAACAGAGACTTCCGTTCCTTCCTTTTTTTCTGGTTTTTTTTAGGTTCTGCTGGTTTTTCTCTCTAATTCCTGGTTTTATCGATCGGTTTTCCTGAATTTTTAAAATGTCGAACTTTTTCGATTTTTGAACATTTTTGCAAGTTTGTAGTCTTTTTTATTTGAAGTGTTTTCGAATTTGAACATTTTTAAATTTGAACATTTCTTAATCTGAACAATTTTTATGCTTGAACATTTTTCGAGTTTGAACATTTATCAGATTTTCTTAATCTGAACAATTTTTATGCTTGAACATTTTTCGAGTTTGAACATTTATCAGATTTTAACTTTTTCGAATTTGAATAATTTTTAATTAAACATTTTAGTTTTGAAGATTTTTTAATTTGAATTTTTTTTAATCTAAACATTTTTAAAGTTTGAACAATTTCCGTATTGAACCTTTTCGAATTTAGACAATTTTTAAATTTCAACATTTTCAAAATCTAAACAAAAGAAGAAAAGAACGAGCGAAACTGTACCTGCGTGATTGGTTTCGTATGATATGTACGTACACGTAACATGGGCCGAGCCCACTTAGTTAGGGACACCTGATTCTTCCCGGATTTCTTAAGCGGGCGCGAACAAGATCACCGCTTAAAGCGTTGTATAGGGGCTCCCGGCTGAGTAGCTCGTAACGTTAATACGTGACCAGGCTAAACTGACAAGTTAATGGGCTATGCTTTTCCATACATGGGCTTTGAAAGCAGACCAGAAAAACTAAGTAGTGGGGCCAAATGTATTGGGCTGAGTGGGGGCAACTCCCTATACTATGGGCCAAGCATAAGGGGCATTCGCACCCCTGGGCTTGTGCCTGGATCCGCCCGTGGCGCCCGTGTCAATGGGCTGCAACATGAGACCGAGTGTATCCAAGCCGGAGGCGTTGGAAGAGGTGAGGTCAAGAGGGGAAAATATCTAGTGATACCATCTCTTACATGATACCATGATACCACTTCATAAAATTTGAATTCTAAGTGTCGAAAAATTTAGAAACAAATTTGTGGCTGTTGACAAGATGTGTGTTTACATTCTCTAGATTTTTCACAACCAAATTTAAAATACACCAAGAGAAATAAAAAAAGACAAATGCTATGTGAATAGTGGCATTTTGTGTTTTTGTCTTTATGTGACACTATTCATGTTTGATTTCTCATTTTTGTTTCTCTTAGGGTATTTTGAATTTGGTTATGAAAGTTACAGGGGCAAGTAGAGACGCATCTTGTGAACACCCAAAATTTTGGTTTTAGATTTTTTGACATTTACAATTTAAATTTTAAAAAGTGGTATCATGGTATCAAATAAGATGTGGTATCACTAGATATGTTCTCAGGTCAAGAGGTCAAGTGCGGTTCCACTACCTGGATATTTAGATCGGTGGTACTGTAGCTTACGATGTAATCAAATGATTAAGGACATAGTTTCAAAAAAAAAAAAACGATTAAGGACATTTTTCTTAGTTGCAACCCATGTGTAGCTAAAAAAACTTCAGTTGGAAGTCATGCACAACTAATAATTACTCAGTTATAATCCACCGTGTGTAACTGGTAATATGTCAGTCAAGCATTTGATCCACACCTTTTTTCGAAGGACTGAGTCGTTACGCACAAAAAGAAGCAACAAAGACAAAAAAGCAAGATACGGTCGCTCCCCAGGCGATGCTGGGAGCTACCCTCGTGCCGCCGCCGCCAGAGGCTCTCCTGCGCCGCCCTCCGCCGCCGCCGCCGGCGCCATCGCCGCGGTGGCGGCAGGCCTCATCTCCAAAGGAGGTGGGGGGATCCCGTGCTCGCTCGGCTGGGGGAGGCCGGCCCGTGTGGGGCGTCGCCGGCAGGGAAGTGGGAGCCCAGGCGGCGGCCTTGGAGCTCCGTCTGCTGCGGCGACGGAGGTGTTGCGCGGCTGGGCGCTATGGCTTGCGGCGGCGCGGGCGTGGCGCTGCAGCACGGGTGGCGGTCGGTGCGGGCCGTCCCGGGCCCGATCTGGGCCATGGCGGGCAGGCGCGGCGGTGCGGGTGGCGGGCGCGGCAGTCGGCTGCTCGGGGCAGGGTCGACTGGCGTGCTGCCGGACGCGGTGTTGGTCCTCGCAGCCGGCGGGGGTCTTCGGCGCTGGCGTCTGCGGCGTCTTCTCGCCGGCATGCGGCTGCCGGCGGCGGCCTTGGCCCATGGTGGTCCTCTACCACCTCGTTTCTACGTTTGGGCGCGGGTGACGACGGCTGGGAGGCCGGGGCGGCGGCCCCGGGAACACGGTGGTGTTGGTGGGCGGCAGCCGGGTGGTGCCTCGACGCAGAGGTTGCGTGGAGGTCGATGGATCTCGGGATGCCTCGACACGGTGGTCGTGTGGTAGCTGCCCCAGATTCGTCGGCGACCTGGCGGCTTTGGTGGGCCACTGCGTGTGGCAGGTTGCCATCGCTGGAACCTGCACCCATGGTGGTGTTGGGATTCTTAGCATAGAAAACCAAAAATTTCCTACCGCGAGAACGAAATCCAAGCCAAGATGCAATCTAGTAGACGGTAGCAACGAGGGGATAACGAGACTAACCCTTGAAGATTTCCAAAGCCTACGAGATTAGATCTCGTTGTTGCAGAAGATGATCACTTGCCGCTTTCGAAAGCGCGTAGAAGATCTTGACGGTGCCACAATCGGGCAGCGACCTCCGTACTCGGTCACACGTACGGTGTTGATGAAGACGACGTCCTCCTCCCCGTTCCAGCGGGCAGCGGAAGTAGTAGATCCTCCTCGGAATCCCGGCAGCACGACGGCGTGGTGGCGGTGGTGGTGGAGAACTCCGGCGGGGCTTCGTCTCATGCGCCGCGGGAGTAGTATGTGGAGGAGGGGCGCTAGGGTTTGGGGAGAGAGAGGGGGTAGGGCGCCGGCCATGGGGGGCCCTAGGTGGTGCGGCCAAGAGTGGGCAGCCCCCTCCCTCTCCTCCTCATTATATAGGTGGAAATCCCCAAGTGTTGGTATCCAAGTCTTCGAATAAGACCGAAACCAAAACCTTCCATAGGGACAAAACCTACCCAAGGGGGGAATCCCACTCAAGGTGGGACTCTCACCCCTTCCTTGGGGGGGTTGGCCGGCCACCCTTGGGGAGTCCACCTGGGACTCCTCCCCTTTAGGGTTGGCTGGCCATGCAAGGTGGAGTCCCTCCGGGACTCCACTTTCCATGGTGATTTCTTCCGGACTTTTCTAGAACCTTCTAGAACCTGCCATAAATGCACCGGATCATTTCCAAACTTGGAATATGACTTCCTATATATGAATCTTATTCTCCGGACCATTCCGGACCTCCTCGTGATGTCCTGGATCCCATCCGAGACTCCGAACAAAACTTTGAACTCCATTCCATATTCCATATCTACTTAAACGACATCAAACCTTAAGTGTGTCACCCTACTGTTCGTGAACTATGCAGACATGGTTGAGACTTCTCTCTGACCAATAACCAATAGCGGGATTTGGAGATCCATAATGGATCCTACATATTCAACGATGACTTAGTGATCGATTGAACCATTCACATACGATACCAATTCCTTTTGTCACGCGATACTTTACTTGTCCGAGGTTTGATCATCGGTATCTCTATACCTTGTTCAACCTCGTCTCCTGACAAGTACTCTTTACTCGTACCGTGGTATGTGGTGTCTTATGAACCATTCATATGCTTGCAAGCTAATTAGACAACATTCCACCGAGAGGGCCCAGAGTATATCTATCCATCATCGGGATGGACAAATCCCATTGTTGATCCATATGCCTCAACTCATACTTTCCGAATACTTAATCCCACCTTTATAACCACCCATTTACGCAGTGGCGTTTGATGTAATCAAAGTACCCTTCCGGCATAAGTGATTTACATGATCTCATGGTCGAAGGACTAGGTAACTATGTATCGAAAGCTTATAGCAAATGAACTTAATGACGTGATCTTATGCTACGCTTAATTGGGTGTGTCCATTACATCATTCATCAATGACATAACCTTGTTATTAATAACATCCAATGTTCATGATCACGAAACGATGATCATCTATTAATCAACAAGCTAGTTATACAAGAGACTTACTAGGGACTCCTTGTTGTTCACATAACACACATGTATCAATGTTTCAGTTAATACAATTATAGCATGGTATGTAAATATTTATCATAAACATGAAGATATATAATAACCACTTTATTATTGCCTCTTGGGCATATCTCCAACAGTCTCCCACTTGCACTAGAGTCAATAATCTAGTTTATATTTGTAAAGATATAACACCTTGGCCTTCCGGTGCTTTATCATGTTTTGCTCACGGGAGAGGTTTTAGTCAATGGATCTGACATGCTCACAAATGTATGTATTATGCAATTCATTTACGTCTTAACGCATCACTCATTTTTCAAATGAGTCGGCATTAAATATGTTTGGTCTTCTGGTGGAACCTTAATTCCGCGGTCTGAAATATGTCACTAATATTGTCACACACAATATAGCTTCAAAGTTCTGACACTATCGGAACTACACCAAGTTCTCAAAGAACTTCTTGACTTAACATCCTCAGTCATTGTCAAAACAATGACATGCTCTGCCTTCTTCTGTAGAATCCGTCACAACATTTAGAACACATCTAAATCTAGCATAGTCTTATTCTAGCTCATTGTGCTACCTTTTAAACAACACTTAGCCTAATTGAGATTGAAATTTATTTTCATATGTGACCAAACTAATATCGGTGCAACACATTACAGCGATTTGTTTGTCATTACCCCATACAAAATTATATATATATATATACTTGGTTCTTCTAAAGTACTTAAGGATATTCCTACTGTTGTCCAATAATCATCACATGAATCATTCTGGTATATGCTCCTAACTCTTTAGAGCATAGAACATATGTTTATGTACATATTATTCGTGATCTAAAATCACTCATGTGGTTTTACTCATTGATTGTCAAATATACTCAAGTCTTGTTAAACCTTCACATGAAAAGAACACCTTCTTAATATTTCTATATTGAACTACTTCAATATTCATTCTATGTACTTTGACTTAAACTTATTATGTGTTTCAATCTATCTTCATAGATCTTGACACTAAATATGTTTTAGTCCATATCCTTTCATTGAAGTTAATTCTCAATGAAACCTTGTTAATCAATTATATAATTACATTATTTATAATCAACGATATGTCATCTACATAAAGTATTACATATGTCTCAGTGCTCCCACTTAATTTCTTCAAAATGCAAGCATCTTCATCGTCTCTGATGAAATCAAAAAACTCTTTGACTATTTCATCCGGTGAAGATTCCAACTCCGCGATACTCACTTCATCCAATTGAAGTTCGTATACCTATCTAGTATTCTACGGACTAGCAAAACTCTTGGTTTGTATCTTGTATACACCTTTAATACACACTTCTGTTAAGTAATGTATTTTGCCATCCTACTAGCATATCTCATAAAAGAAATATGTAGTGATTACTAGAATAATCCACATAGACTATAAGCATTGCTACGGAAGATCTAATCTTATCGTAGTCAACTCTTTGAACTTTGTTGTAAACAACTTTTCGACAAGTCGAGCTTCTTCTAGGATATTCCATCCAAGTCCATCAATTTTATAGATCCATTTACTTTCAAAAAGTATTCATCTATCATGGATTTCATGGCGCATGGCCATTTTAACGGAGTCAGGGCCCATCATAACTTCTTTGTTTGTAGTTGGTTTATCATTGTTCAAAATCAATCCTTTGTCCACAAATCATTTATTTGATCACAAAGTAAACCATACCTACAAGGTTCAATAAGTACTTCGATCTCCATGGCTAAAACACTTTGTAGTCATGGAAGCCATGATCGTCGTGGCCGCTTCCGGAACCAATTTCTGATGCTGCGCTACTCTGATCATTATGCTCAGGCTCATAAACCTTATCAAGTTCTATTATCCGCCCACTCAAATACTTCGCTAGAAAACAATTTCTTGGAAATAAGCAAGTAACATTAACAAACACTTTTGTCTTTTACTTCATAGTGAAAAGAATTCCCAATCAATTCTTTGGGATAACCAACAAAGACATTCATCCGATTTTGGTTGTAAACTCTTAGACCAAAATTTAAAGAAAGGACTATTAAGGTTTATACCCATGCCATAACTTGTATGGTGTCATTTCAACGGATCATGACGATGCTCTATTTAGTGTAAAAGCGGTAGTCTCTAAAGCATAATCCACAAAAATATAATGGCATTAATATTTTATCTCATCATTGACCCAACAAGGTTTGGATACATCTCTCGGATACTTCATCATCACTATGATACTCCAAGAAACGTGAGTTGTAGAACAATTTCATAACTCTCTTAGATGTTCGCTAAAACTTGTAATTCAAATATTTCCACCATGATCCAATCATAGATATTTGACTTTTCTATTACGATGATTTCCACTTCATGCTTAATTTTATTTGAATCCATTCAAATGTTTCAAACTTCTTCTTATCGAATATATCCACATTTATATACTCAATTCATTGTTGGAAGTTTTCATGAAGTAGAAGAATCTCCCGCACACAACTATGCCCAGTGAACCACATACATCATCATGTATGTTTCCACTAAGTTAGTTGCCCGTTCAACTCTTGGCCTATGAACGGTATTTTAGTCATTCTCTTTTAGGAAAGATTTGCAAGCGCCAAACGATTCAAAAATCAAATGACTCCAAAAATATATTTGCATGGAGTTCCTTCATGCGTTCCTCTCTAACATAACCTAAATAGCGGTTCCACAAATAAGTGGAATTCAAATCAATTGCCTTATGGCATTTTAGCGTCAGTGTTATGTATGTGTGTTTCACCATTAAGATTTATAATAAATTATCCATCGTACATGGAGTAATGTCATAATTTGAACAACTCATTGTTTTCATTTGACCAGAGCAAAATAACAATTATTAAGTTCTTTATTATAAATTCTAAGGGCTAGATAGAATGCCAACGACAAGCATAATAACACTTTATTATGTTCCAGACGTGCATTATTACCATATTCCTTATTAGTCACTTAGGCCATCATATTCTTGTATTGCGTTATATTGTATGACATCTCATACCAACCAATCTGGTACAAATACCCAAGAATTTCATTATGTGACCAAACAAGGAATACATTCATAACATGTATATCATTTATATACACCTGAGCTAGACTTTCTAGTCTTTTCTTTCTTTCTGCCAAAATATCTTTTGTAGTTTCTCTTTTAGCTTTCCTCATTCTCAGAAAAGCACTTCAACATCAATAACTTCTAGGTTTGTTGGTCAAATACCAATAACCTTGAGGTTCTTTTTTGAAGTTGATCATCATATGACAAGTGTTCCGCATTTCACTATTAGTAACTTTCTAATATGATGAACAATTTCACTCATAATTTTATCCATCATATCATGACGACTTTCCGAGACCATGTCTGTACATGCTAGGCTCGTAAAGTTTAATCTCAGTATTCGCATGTGCAAATCTGGCTTGCATCCGTTGTATGCACACGTAGAATCTATAACACCCGATCATCACGTGATGCTTGATGGCGTGTATTTCACACGTTCGTTGGGCAACCCCAAGAGGAAGGTATGATGAGCACAGCAGCAAGTTTTCCCTCAGAAAGAAACCAAGGTTTATCGAACCAGGAGGAGCCAAGAAGCACGTTGAAGGTTGATGGCGGCGGGATGTAGTGCGGCGCAACACCGAGATTCCGGCGCCAACGTGGAACCCGCACAACACAACCAAACTACTTTGCCCCAACGAAACATGCTGAGGTTGTCAATCTCACCGGCTTGCTGTAACAAAGGATTAACCGTATTGTGTGGAAGATGATTGTTTGCGTAAAAACAGTAGAACAAGTATTGCAGTAGATTGTATTTCAGGAAAGAGAATTGGACCGGGGTCCACAGTTCACTAGAGGTGTCTCTCCCATAAGACGAACAGCATGTTGGGTGAACAAATTACAGTTGGGCAATTGACAAATAAAGAGAGCATGACAATGCACATACATATCATGATGAGTATAGTGAGATTTAATTGGGCATTACGACAAAGTACATAGACCGCCATCCAACCGCATCTATGCCTAAAAAGTCCACCTTCGGGTTATCATCCGAACCCCTCCAAGAGATTAAGTTGCAAGCAACGAGACAATTGCATTAAGTATGGTGCGTAATGTAATCAACAACTACATCCTTAGACATAGCATCAATGTTTTATCCCTAGTGGCAACAAGACAACACAACCTTAGAACTTTTCGTCACTCGTCCTGGTGTCAATGCAGGCATGAACCCACTATCGAGCATAAGTACTCCCTCTTGGAGTTAAAAGCATCTACTTGGCCAGAGCATCTACTAATAACGGAGAGCATGCAAGATCATAAACAACACATAAGCATAACTTTGATAATCAACATAACAAGTATTCTCTATTCATCGGATCCCAACAAACGCAACATATAGAATTACATATAGATGATCTTGATCATGATAGGCAGCTCACAAGATCCGACAATGATAGCACAATGGGGAGAAGACAACCATCTAGCTACCGCTATGGACCCATAGTCCAGGGGTAGACTACTCACACATCACACCGGAGGCGCACCATGGCGGCGTAGAGTCCTCCGGGAGATGATTCCCCTCTCCGGCAGGGTGCCGGAGGCGATCTCCGTGATCCCCCGAGATGGGATCGGCGGCGACGGCGTCTCAGTAATGTTTTCCGTATCGTGGCTCTCGCACCGGGGGTTTCGTCACGGAGGCTATTTGTAGGCGGAAGGGCAAGTCAAGAGGCGGCACGGGGCCCACACCACGTGGCCGCGCGGCCGAGTGGGGCCGCGCCGCCCCTAGGGTTTGGCTCCCCGTGGCCCCTCTTCGTCTCATCTTCGGTCTTCTGGAAGCTTCGTGAGAAAATAGGCCTCTCGGGCTTTTATTTCGTCCAATTCCGAGAATATTTCTTTACTAGGATTTCTGAAACCAAAAACAGCGTAGAAAACAGTGAACCGGCACTTCGGCATCTTGTTAATAGGTTAGTTCCGTAAAATGCACGAATATGATATAAAGTGTGCATAAAACATGTAGATAACATCAATAATGTGGCATGGAACGCAAGAAATTATCGATACGTTGGAGACGTATCGGCATCCCTCAAGCTTAGTTCCGCTTCGTCCCGAGCAGGTAAAACGATAACAAAGATAATTTCTGGAGTGACATGCCATCATAATCTTGATCATACTATTTGTAAAGCATATGTAGTGAGTGCAGCGATCAAAACAATGTGTATGACATGAGTAAACAAGTGAATCATAAAGCAAAGACTTTTCATGAATAGCACTTCAAGACAAGCATCAATAAGTCTTGCATAAGAGTTAACTCATAAAGCAATAATTCAAAGTAAAGGTATTGAAGCAACACAAAAGAAGATTAAGTTTCAGCGGTTGCTTTCAACTTGTAACATGTATATCTCATGGATATTGTCAACATAGAGTAATATAATAAGTGCAATAAGCGAATATGTAGGAATCAATGCACAGTTCACACAAGTGTTTGCTTCTTGAGGTGGAGAGAAATAGGTGAACCGACTCAACATTGAAAGTAAAAGAATGGTCCTCCATAGAGGAAAAGCATCGATTGCTATATTTGTGCTAGAGCTTTGATTTTGAAAACATGAAACAATTTTGTCAACGGTAGTAATAAAGCATATGCATCATGTAAATTATATCTTATAAGTTGCAAGCCTCATGCATAGTGTACTAATAGTGCCCGCACCTTGTCCTAATGAGCTTGGACTACCTGGATTATCACCGCAATACATATGCTTTAACCACTGTTCAAAAAATCGGCCGAGATACCGATTTATCGGCCGATTTATCGTGAATCGGGTGGTAACCGATAAGATTTTAGCATATCGGCCAGTTTATCGCTCCACCGATATTTCGGCCGATTTTCTGCACGAGAGCCGATGTTTCGCCCGATTTTCACTCTCATGGCCGATATTTCGGCTGGTTGTTAGTGAAATTTTAATGAAATTCGGTATGGCTGGCGATATTTTCGTCCTATGGTTTTGTAGAATTATGCATTAACTCAAAATTTCCAATATTATTTATTCAAATGCAAGGAATCAAGGTAATACTTATGTGCAATGCTCAAATATTATCATTTTTCATAACATATTATAGAAAATTTAGTGTCGAAAATTAGGTTTTATATAAAAATAAGCCGATAAATGGCTGACCGATAAAATCGATTAATCGGCCGATAAGCGATTAATCTTCATTTTAAGGCTGACCGATAAGTTAAGATAAACGATTTCTTGAACATTGGCTTTAACCAAGTATCACAAAGGGGTACCTCTATGCCGCCTGTACAAAGGTCTAAGGAGAAAGCTCGCATTTGGATTTCTCGCTTTTGATTATTCTCAACTTAGACATCCATACCGGGACAACATAGACAACAGATAATGGACTCCTCTTTTAATGCTTTAAGCATTCAACAACAATTAATTCTTTTCTCATTAGAGATTTGAGGATGTTTGTCCAAAACTGAAACTTCCACCATGGAACATGGCTTTAGTTAGCGGCCCAATGTTCTTCTCTCACAATATGCATGCTCAAACCATTCAACTCAGTGTAGATCGCCCTTACTTCGTACAAGACGAACATGCATAGCAACTCACATGAAATTCAACAATGAGTTGATGGCGTTCCCGCAAACATGGTTATCGCACAACAAGCAACTTAATAAGAGATAAAGTGCATAATTACATATTCAATACCACAATAGTTTTTAAGCTATTTGTCCCATGAGCTATATATTGCAAAGGTGAATGATGGAATTTTAAAGGTAGCACTCAAGCAATTTACTTTGGAATGGCTGGAAAATACCATGTAGTAGGTAGGTATGGTGGACACAAATGGCATAGTGGTTGGCTCAAGTATTTTGGATGCATGAGAAGTATTCCCTCTCGATACAAGGTTTAGGCTAGCAAGGCTT
>NC_061512.1:193838494-193884860 GCF_022539505.1 Lolium rigidum | reverse complement strand
AGTTATTGTTGCTGCATGCTAAGGTTAAAATAATTTGCCTGTGACAGCACCCAGAGATTGAGAAGTGGAGACTCCCCTTGCAGCCGTGTCTTGATCTCCCCGGCAACGGCGCCGTAAAATATGCTTGATGGCGTGTATTTCACACGTTCGTTGGGCAACCCCAAGAGGAAGGTATGATGAGCACAGCAGCAAGTTTTCCCTCGTAAAGAAACCAAGGTTTATCGAACCAGGAGGAGCCAAGAAGCACGTTGAAGGTTGATGGCGGCGGGATGTAGTGCGGCGCAACACCGCAGATTCCGGCGCCAACGTGGAACCTGCACAACACAACCAAACTACTTTGCCCCAACGAAACAGTGAGGTTGTCAATCTCACCGGCTTGCTGTAACAAAGGATTAACCGTATTGTGTGGAAGATGATTGTTTGCAGAAAACAGTAGAACAAGTATTGCAGTAGATTGTATTTCAGGAAAGAGAATTGGACCGGGGTCCACAGTTCACTAGAGGTGTCTCTCCCATAAGACGAACAGCATGTTGGGTGAACAAATTACGGTTGGGCAATTGACAAATAAAGAGAGCATGACAATGCACATACATATCATGATGAGTATAGTGAGATTTAATTGGGCATTACGACAAAGTACATAGACCGCCATCCAACTGCATCTATGCCTAAAAAGTCCACCTTCAGAGTTATCATCCGAACCCCTCCAAGTATTAAGTTGCAAGCAACAGACAATTGCATTAAGTATGGTGCGTAATGTAATCAACAACTACATCCTTAGACATAGCATCAATGTTTTATCCCTAGTGGCAACAGCACAACACAACCTTAGAACTTTCTCGTCATCGTCCCAGTGTCAATGCAGGCATGAACCCACTATCGAGCATAAGTACTCCCTCTTGGAGTTAAAAGCATCTACTTGGCCAGAGCATCTACTAATAACGGAGAGCATGCAAGATCATAAACAACACATAAGCATAACTTTGATAATCAACATAACAAGTATTCTCTATTCATCGGATCCCAACAAACGCAACATATAGAATTACATATAGATGATCTTGATCATGATAGGCAGCTCACAAGATCCGACAATGATAGCACAATGGGGAGAAGACAACCATCTAGCTACTGCTATGGACCCATAGTCCAGGGGTAGACTACTCACACATCACACCGGAGGCGACCATGGCGGCGTAGAGTCCTCCGGGAGATGATTCCCCTCTCCGGCAGGGTGCCGGAGGCGATCTCCAGGATCCCCCGAGATGGGATCGGCGGCGACGGCGTCTCAGCAATGTTTTCCGTATCGTGGCTCTCGGTACGGGGGGTTTCGTCACGGAGGCTATTTGTAGGCGGAAGGGCAAGTCAAGAGGCGGCACGGGGGCCCACACCACAGGGCCGCGCGGCCAAGGGGGGCCGCGCCGCCCTAGGGTTTGGCTCCCCGTGGCCCCTCTTCGTCTCGTCTTCGGTCTTCCGGAAGCTTCGTGAGAAAATAGGCCTCTCGGGCTTTTATTTCGTCCAATTCCGAGAATATTTCTTTACTAGGATTTCTGAAACCAAAAACAGCAGAAAACAAAGAATCGGCACTTCTGGCATCTTGTTAATAGGTTAGTTCCAGAAAATGCACGAATATGATATAAAGTGTGCATAAAACATGTAGATAACATCAATAATGTGGCATGGAACACAAGAAATTATCGATACGTTGGAGACGTATCAATGCTTCGAAACGACGAGTCTTAGCAACGGTGCATACTAAGGACGATCACTTCATGGATATGCGAATATCGTTAGTGCCCCAATAGTTGGAGGATTGGGACGCCTTGCGTCTTCAACCTTCATACATTCCCATAAAACTTATGAGTCTATGTAGTCTCACCAAATTATATTCTATCACCTTGCAACAAGGTCTTAGATATCACATATATCTCATACCTCGCTTATTTCTGAAAACAAAATTTTCAGCTCCTTACTTTTCAAACAGATTTGAACTTCAAGTTTCACAGAGACAAGATGATTCTAGGTACTAATTGAAACCATTGTTCTTTGAATCAGTAATGTGAGGTTTACTAAAAGTTTGCATTAGGTCTTAATCATTTCTTGATTCTTTAACAATACGGTACCAGTCCGTAAAGTTACTTGTCAGACTTAACAGTATTTCTATCTCAATTACAAGACTAGCGTATGGTAGAAAACGGATGCCAATTCTACAAATTAATTCAAAATACTATTCAGACTATGTTTATGATAATTAGTTCATGTTTTAATCTAATTACTAATGAACTCCCACTTAATACAACATCCCTCATAGTTGTTAAGTGGCACACGATCCATATCCACTACACCAAAACCGATCATCACGTGAGATGATGTAGCTTCAACGGTGAACATCAACATGTTGATCATATCATCCATATGACTCATGTTCAACCTTTCGGTTTCCTGTGTTCTGAGGCCATGTCTGTACATGCTAGGCTCGTCAAGCAAAACCAAGTATTCCGCGTGTGCAAACATGGCTTACACCCGTTGTATGTGAACGTTGAATCTA
This sequence comes from Lolium rigidum, assembly GCF_022539505.1. Classification (NCBI taxonomy): domain Eukaryota; kingdom Viridiplantae; phylum Streptophyta; class Magnoliopsida; order Poales; family Poaceae; genus Lolium; species Lolium rigidum. Next base: position 193,882,312 of record NC_061512.1, on the reverse strand, counting down.
TCACATCCGATCATCACGAGATGCTTAGAAACGACGAACTTTGGCAACGGTGCATACGAGGGGAGAACACTTTATTATCTTGATATTAATGTGAGGGATCATCTTATAATGCTACCGTCGCGGTCTAAGCAAAATAAGATGCATAAAGGATTAACATCACATGCAATTCCTATGTGATATGATATGGCCCTTTAGTATTTGCACCTTCGATCTTCATCTTCAAAGCACGGACATGATCTCCATCATCAATGGGCATGATCTTCATCATCGTCGGCGTAGCGTCAAGGTCCATGGCGCCGTCTTCATAGTTGTTCACCTCATGTAGCAACTATTACAACTACTTTGAAATACTACTCAACATGAAATTTAAAGACAACCATAAGGCTCCTGCCGGTTGCCACAATACAATAATGATCATCTCATACATATTCATCATCACATCATTACCATATCACATCACCAAACCCTGCAAAAACAAGTTAGACGTCTATAATTTGGTTTGCATATTTTACGTGGTTTAGGGTTTTCGAGTAAGATCCAATCTACCTACGAACATGAACCACAACGGTGATACTAGTGTTGTCAATAGAAAAGTAAATTGAATCTTCACTATAGTAGGAGAGATAGACACCCTCAAAGCTACTTATGCAATACAAGTTGCATGTCGAGCGTGGAGCAAATCTCATGAACGCGGTCATGTAAAGTTAGCCCGAGCCGCTTCATCCCACTATGCCACAAAGATGCAAAGTACTCAAACTAAAGACAACAAAGCATCAACGTCCACAAAACAATTGTGTTCTACTCGTGCAACCAATCTATGCATAGACACGGCTCTGATACCACTGTTGGCATTCGTAGCCTAGAAAACAAAAATTTTCCTACCGCGAGAACGAAATCCAAGCCAAGATGCAATCTAGTAGACGGTAGCAACGAGGGGATAACGAGACTAACCATTGAAGATTTCCAAAGCCTACGAGATTAGATCTCGTTGTTGCAGAAGATGATCACTTGCCGCTTTCGAAAGCGCGTAGAAGATCTTGACGGTGCCACAATCGGGCAGCACCTCCGTACTCGGTCACACGTACGGTGTTGATGAAGACGACGTCCTCCTCCCCGTTCCAGTGGGCAGCGGAAGTAGTAGATACTCCTCGGAATCCCGGCAGCACGACGGCGTTGTGGCGGTGGTGGTGGAGAACTCCGGCAGGGCTTCGCCTATGCGCTGCGGGAGTAGTATGTGGAGGAGGGGCGCTAGGGTTTGGGGAGAGAGAGGGGGTAGGGCGCCGGCCATGGGGGGCCCTAGGTGGTGCGGCCAAGAGTGGGAAGCCCCCTCCCTCTCCTCCTCATTGTATAGGTGGAAATCCCCAAGTGTTGGTATCCAAGTCTTCGAATAAGACCCGAAACCAAAACCTTCCATAGGGACAAAACCTACCCAAGGGGGGAATCCCACTCAAGGTGGGACTCCCACCCCTTCCTTGGGGGGGTTGGCCGGCCACCCTTGGGGAGTCCACCTGGGACTCCTCCCCTTTAGGGTTGGCTGGCCATGCAAGGCGGAGTCCCTCCGGGACTCCACTTTCCATGGTGATTTCTTCCGGACTTTTCTAGAACCTTCTAGAACCTGCCATAAATGCACCGGATCATTTCCAAACTTGGAATATGACTTCCTATATATGAATCTTATTCTCCGGACCATTCCGGACCTCCTCGTGATGTCCTGGATCCCATCAGAGACTCCGAACAAAACTTCGAACTCCATTCCATATTTCATATCTACTTAAACGACATCAAACCTTAAGTGTGTCACCCTACGGTTCGTGAACTATGCAGACATGGTTGAGACTTCTCTCTGACCAATAACCAATAGAGGGATCTGGAGATCCATAATGGCTCCTACATATTCAACGATGACTTAGTGATCGATTGAACCATTCACATACGATACAAATTCCTTTTGTCACGCGATATTTTACTTGTCCGAGGTTTGATCATCGGTATCTCTATACCTTGTTCAACCTCGTCTCCTGACAAGTACTCTTTACTCGTACCGTGGTATGTGGTGTCTTATGAACCATTCATATGCTTGCAAGCTAATTAGACGACATTCCACCGAGAGGGCCCAGAGTATATCTATCCGTCATCGGGATGGACAAATCCCATTGTTGATCCATATGCCTCAACTCATACTTTCCGAATACTTAATCCCACCTTTATAACCACCCATTTACGCAGTGGCGTTTGTTGTAATCAAAATACCCTTCCGGCATAAGTGATTTACATGATCTCATGATCGAAGGACTAGGTAACTATGTATCGAAAGCTTATAGCAAATGAACTTAATGACGTGATCTTATGCTACGCTTAATTGGGTGTGTCCATTACATCATTCATCAATGACATAACCTTGTTATTAATAACATCCAATGTTCATGATCACGAAACGATGATCATCTATTAATCAACAAGCTAGTTATACAAGAGGCTTACTAGGGACTCCTTGTTGTTCACATAACACACATGTATCAATGTTTCGGTTAATACAATTATAGCATGGTATGTAAACATTTATCATAAACATGAAGATATATAATAACCACTTTATTATTGCCTCTTGGGCATATCTCCAACAGGTGGAGGTGTGCCATGGCGTTTGGACGGCGGCGCGGCGGTGCCGCTCTTCGGGTGGTCGGGGCGCTGTCCGGCGCCCTGCGGCGGGTGGCGAGTCGATATGAGGTGTTCGCTCTGCTTCTGCGCGTGAAGGCCGGAGCGGCAGCTCCGAGATGTGGAGGTCTCTTGTAAACACCCGAATTTTTAAGTCCGGGTGCCCTATTACATCATTCATCGCAATCCCGGGAAGATTGTTTTTGCGAGACATAATAGTAAGTAGTTCAGAGTCATCATTTATTACAACACATAATGTCTTACAACAAGGGATCACATGATCCAATATTACACAAATAGATTGTTCAACATCACAAATAAGTAGCGGAAGCGTAGTAGTAGTGGACTATCTATTCCACAGGGCAACGCTTGACGTTTAGAAGACGATCCTAGTTATCGTAGACGTCCCGTTGTCCGTCATCCTGATACTGTTGCTCCTCTTCAAAGTCTGGCATTTGAATAGCCAGGGCAAAGCCATGAGTACTTTAAAGTACTCGCAAACTAATACTAAGGTAAAAACATATTAAGTGTAGTAAGGGGTGCTAAGCTCTAGGTTTATTTGCATAAAGCCAAGTTTTAATTTGATAAACATTTAGTAAAAACCCATCAGTTGCTAGACTAACTCAAGTGGGAACATTAGTATCATTCCCACAATTCATTTGGGATCCAAGTCAAATCACCATTCAAATTCATCATTCCTTTTCAAAATTCTGATAACGGAAATAGTATGGCCTTTCCAACCGTCCATAACCGCGGACACGGCTATTCGAATAGGTTTAACACTCTACAGAGGTTGTACTCTTGTGCCACAACTTTTGATTACATCCGTCGAGGATAACCCCGAATCATCGTAACTCAGTACGCGGATCATCAACCTTAACCTTTCACTTATATGTCCTAGTATAGGCACCTCTCCCCATGAGCTTGGCCTCCCGGTGAAAACCAAGCGTTAACCCGGGAATCGCACGGAGGCTTGGGTCGTACATTCACCTCATATTCACATCATTTCTCATATACGGAGGCAGCATCGGCGTAACCCCTATGATGCTTGTTTAGAGGGAACCCATACTAAAATACACAAGTTTCTAGTTAAGCCCTACCCATAATCGAGTATTGTGGGGGTACTTGTATAATTGGAAGGGTATCGCATTCAAACCCATATCAGTTTTATATCAAAAATCACCATCTTCTCTTGGTCATATTCACCTTCAAAGTCATTCAATGGAATGAATCGTCATTCCAAGGTTTCAAATTTATTTCAAAGTCACATGTTCCCATCTAGAGTAGTCAAATTTTATTTGATTAGCACTAGCAACTATCTCATGAGGGGTGCTATCTAGATTTGAGTGTTTCTAAGCTAACCTTTAATCTTGTTCTACTCTATACCACGTGAATCATAAATCAAAAAGTACTTTGAAGTAAATAAGCAAAAGTAATTGCAAGGTAAAAACATGGGATAGGTAATACATAAAATTAAATGGGTGATGGTGCCTTGCTCTTGTAGAGCTTTGAATCATGGTGGTTTAGCAAGAGTATTAGCTTGCCTTGAGCTGAGTAGTTATCGAAGTTCTCTTCTTCTTCCTGAGAGTAGGCCTCCTCCTCTTGGTATTCCTCGTTACTAGCGTCTATATACGAATACGAGGTATAAATACTCAACCAAGCTCACATACTAAACTAGAAACACTCAAAAGAGTCCACACACTAATCCTATCATCAATCAAACATGGCATGGTGGATTATTTGATTAATCTTTAATTAAGGGAAAATAATTTCCTCTCATTATTCCTATTTCTTTAATTTGGTATTTAGATCCTTAGAGAAAATTTATTTCTTCTCAATACATCTTATTAAGATTTAATCTCTTCATATAATACTCAGGTATGAAATATAGGTTGACCAAAGTCAACATTTCATATCTATTATATGTGAGTATAATTTAATTGAAGTGCTACACTTCACATAGTTGAATACTAACATTTAAATGAATTAAAATCTCTAAGTAATACTTATCAAGGGTTCATTAGCCTAAGTCTTTCCCCCTGGTTATATTACTTAGGATCAAGATTTAAATGAGAGAGTAGCTCTCATACTATTTGTTAAATTTGGAATTTCAAGTTTAATTGCTCTAGAATTGACTACATAGCCATTTAATTGATCCAGTCCATGATCATACAAACAACTGGTCTATGTTATTGCATAGTCAAATAGAGGACATCATTTGTGATTTATTAGAGTTGGAATTAATTCAAAATCTATTATGGTTGAATTTTGAATAAAGTTTGAATGTACAAAAGTCCATGTCTTGTTATTTTTATCAGGTTAATTCTACTTTGAAATTGGAGGTGGGACCAGTGGAATTGGTTAGATAAATTCATGGGCTTTCCAACGGTATAAAGTTTGCTAATTTTGGTTTGGCAGAGTTCAAACTATTCAAATTTTACTAAACCATCTGCAGAACAATTTGAATTAAGATTAAAACCAGATTTGAATCGTGGGCTTAGGCGGGAAACACTACTGGGCCGAAACGGTATTTAAACCCACTGCGCAGCCCAGCAAGCATCTGGTGCGCTTGGGCCGCACTGACGAGGTGGGGGCCACCCGTCAGTGTGTTTTAACACAACGAAACGGTATGAGCAATTTTGGCCGTAGGATTAGAAATGAGATCGACGGCGTGTGAGCGTCGTCGTCTCCGACGAGAGGCGAGCTCACTGGCGGCGAGCCTAGGGGGTCGGGGAGCCTACCAGGCCGTTGCAGGTGTCTGGCAGTGTGCGCGGAGAAGTGGTTGTCGACGAGGAACAGCTTGGTGCAGCGGCGGCGCTCGGGGAGGCTCCAGGCGAAGCAGAGCTTCCGCGGGCTCTGGCGGACTCGAGCTCGCAATTCGAGCAGCTCCGGCGGTGAGAGGTGAAATTGGTTGGGGGAGAGTGATCAGTGAGGAGAGGGGAGTGAGTTGTGTGAAGAGAGGAGGAGCCGATCGTCTCTATTTATAGCGGGCGGAGGTGGCCGTGGGGTGCTGCAAGGGCGCGTCGACGGCGTGGCCTCTCCGGCGATCGAAAGGGAAAGGCGAGGACAGCATCTTGTAGGAGGCGTTCTAGCGATGCTCCAGGACTAGCTAGCGCAGAGAAAGGGTGAGAGGATGGCTCGGGCGCGTGTGATGAGTGCGGCAGTACCCGCGGTACTTCTCCGGCGAGGACGACGGTGACGAGGCCTCCGCAGTCGCTCGAGTGTGGCTAGGTGGTAGAGGGCGTGGAGTAGATGCTCGACGCAGTGGTAGGGATGCAGGGGAAGGACGGAGGCGATCGAGCGCGCGACGTACTGGCGCGTCCAGAGCGCGCTCACCGCGTTGGCTGGCATGCTCTGGCATGATTTTGGACGCGGGCGTTCCAGCCAATGGCATTCGTTGGTGATCGAGTGCAAGGTACTGGCGCGGTCCTTGTGCTTCCAAGATGCTCCAGGACAAGGAGATGGGTTGAGAGAGAGGCCAGAGAGAGTTGGGCCAAAGGTGGCCGGGTGTGCTTGACATGGTGGTTTTCTCCATACTTTTCCATTCTACCAAGCCATAGCATGTACCAAGCTTGATGCAGGGGAGCCAGAGGTAGCTAATGATCACCAGAGAAAGTTGGTTTAGGCAAGAACCCACTGGACAATAGCATGTAACACAATTTGCAAACTATGCCTGCCAAGTGTTCGGTCAAATGGCCGCAAGAACTTTGAATTTGAATTTCGAAAATCTTTTTGGTAGAACTCAAACATATTAATTATAGGTTGGTTTGGTGGTGGTAGGGTTCAATTTGGAAGAGGATTGCAAATTTTCAAAAGTGGGGTGATCTTCTTCTGTCTCTCGGGTTCCATCTTTGCACCCATATTCTGGTCAACCTAGTCAACTCTAGGGAGGGTGGTCAACATGAAAGTTGTAGACCTTGACATGGTCTTGGATGACATGGCTTTGGTTGACTAAGTTTAGTTTAGGATTTGAGAGATAAAGAGGTGCAAAGTAGTGAAGAAAATAAAAGGGTGACATATGACCATTATCATATGTGTTTGAAATTTGAATTTTCCCTTGATTTGAATCTGGTTTCTTTTAAGCATTTGTGTTTGTTTTTGCTATATATGAGTTTTAGGAACCATAGGGCAAGCAAGGGTGGCCTCATATGAAGATTTGCAAAATTGCCCTTAGTGTATGTGAGAGAGAAATGGACTTTTTCTCTTTTTTCTTTTATTCTTCTCAATTTAGGGTTAGGTGATCTTAGTTTAGGGTTTAACCACAATTGATCATCACACTAACACACATCATGGCAATTGCACAAAAGAAAATTACTCAAATGCATGAAACTATATGTGGCACTATATGCATATAATTTTTTTTTGTTTGTTGCAAATTTTGAATAGTTGAAACTCTCTCTTGCTTTTATTATTGTTGAAACTTGGGATGTTACATCTCTTCTGCTCTGTCCTGGCCGTGCGGGCGGCAGGGCACGACTGCGTGGGCGGCCGAAGGGCTTGTCTTGAAGCACCGTGGCATTATGGCACGGTTGGCTTCGTGTGGCGGCGGTGGCGAGCTGCGACGCGGGCACATCTTCTCCGCCTTCGTGGATAGGCTTCAACGACTTGGGTTTAGCTGAACTCCGCGCGAAAGCACTGCATCCACTTCGGTTGGTGCCGGCGATGTCAACGTCCTCGGACGTCGTTCCCCTCGGTGGAGGCATTGTCGAGGAGCTCCTTCACCTCCCTCGTCGCGTGAAGTTTCAGACTCTCCGGGTGAAAACCTGAGCTTTGGCTTTCGCTAGAGCGGGCATCGGCGGCGTCTTCGTTGTCTCCCCCTTGGGGGCGATGTCTTGGAGGTCTGGTACTCCGCTAGGCAAGTTCTGGTTTGCTTTGCATGGCAGCTGCTTTGCCGGCTAGGCGGGTGCGCGGTCTCGTGACCGGTGTGGACCTCGGAGCAGCGGCTCCGAATCTCTTGTCGAGTGTCGTCCCTTCTTGCTTGGGATGAAGTGTCATCGGCTCGTAGTGTGCGCGGCCTCGGGGCCGGTGTGTTGTGTTTCGGTTGTTTTTCGGTTATCGCCAGTGTGCGCGGTCCCGGGACCATTGTGGATGTCAGAGCGGCGGCTCCGGGAGCCTTCATTGAGTGATGCCTCTTGCTAGGGCTGGAGTGTTATCGGCTCGTGTGGTGCGCGGCCTCGGGGCCGGTGTGTGGCGTTTGGTTGTACGGTTTTCGGTCAGTTTCTCTTATAAACAGACCAAATTTTCCTCTTCTTAATGAAAAAGCAGTGCTACTGCCGGTTGCTCGAAAAAAAAAATACAAAATGCCCACATGCTACCAGGCACTGGGAGAAACAAATCAAAAAGCCACAGCGGAGCAGATGGAGCAGCCCACGACAAAAAAAAAACAATTCAGCGTACACTCGCACGCGTAGGGAATGTGCCAGCCAAAAAGCGCCAGCCAAAATGGTAACAGGCTGCACAAATGTTAACGTTAAATCTAACCGTTAATTAGTGACTGAGACATAATAAAAATCAGCCGTCTGATTTTTAGCTAATCTGATATATATCTCTACTAATAAGTTACGAATAGGTGATGTTGGTAGGTAAAAAAACCGAACAAATTTTCGTCCGTCTAAAAGACCGGTCGTCTGTATTGCCCCTGCATCGTCGTGCACTTATCCCGCCTCCTTGTCCTGATTGGTAACCACAGGCGTGTTGGGTTCGGTCTCTCCCGAAAAGAGTCCATATCGAATATGATTGCCGTAGAAAAAAGTCCACTTTTGGTCCTTGAATTCTAGTGGAAGTTCACTTTTGGTCCTAGAACTTTTGTTTGATTCAAAACGACCCTTAAACTTTAAGAATGGTTCACTTTTAGACCTTACCTCGGTTGAGCTAGGCAATTATCTGCCACGGGTGGCAGAAGACTCAAGGTGACGCTGCATGAGCACAGAGGCAGGACGATGTTGATAGGCAAAGCAAGCATGCCATCAAGTGAATTGGGAGAGAGAGAGTGTGTGTGTGTGATATATATCAAGCGAGAGACTGGTTCGGGGGCACAAGGGTTTCTATTTTTTCATTAAGATGTTGGTTTCAACATTTCAACTAGCTTGGGCTTGGTCTAGTTTAAAAACAATTCAGTTGGTTGATTGATTATTCTTTTCATGTTAGCGATTTTCTCAATTAAACCAAAAAAGGATGAAAAGTGAACTATTTCGAGAGTTCAAGGTCCGTTCTAAACTAAAGATAAATTTTAGGACGAAAAGTGAACTTCCTCAAAAGTTCAAGGACGAGAAGTGGACTTTCTTCATTGCCGTATGTGACATAGGGTATGTTGCCGGTGGCCAGTAAATCCAGCTCCCTACGGAGCGAAGAACTCCAGATCGGTTGCAAAAGAAACAATTGTAAGCAATAATCACATGTTCCAGGTAGACGCCGGAGACTGCACGCCCAGACTACGTCCTCTGCCCCGTAGACTATACGCATCCTGCCTTCGAGCTGGAGTTGCAGACCCTGGAGCAGTGCCCGACGGCGGCCACGGTGCCATGCACTATCCACGTTTCTATCTTTATCCTAGAGTCCGGCACTCTGGCGGGCAGCAGAGTCCTGCTCGAGACGTGGTTTACTAATCCTTAATTAGTTCGCTTGGCCACCATCGTCGATCGAACAAATACTGACGGGTCTCATGGGCATGGCAAGCGACAATGATTGCTACGACAAGGACGAGGAGCGATTGGAGCCGGACGGGGTCGACGTTGGGCTGCTCACAGCCGGGGGATTTCCTTGGTAAGCGGCAACGAGTTCTCAGACGAGCACAAGTAGGGACTGGAGCCGGACACGAGGACGATCATGGGCTGCTGGACAAGGCCACAATGCTGGCGGCTCGCCATGGCCAGCGACAACAAGGATTCGATCCAGGGCGGCGCTGGCTCTCCGGATTTTCTCCGGCGGCGGAGGTGATAGCTACGTGAGAAGAGAGCAGTACGGGCCGCATCCCATGTGTGTATGTACGAGTACGACGGCAGCACCCATGGAACCTGCGTTCGCATGCTTTACTCGTTGGCGACCGCCCCCATGCCGATCAGCCGATGGCCCTCGCGGCGGACCGCGCTCTAGGGTGTTCTTCCAGTCCTCGCTCGCGCACGCAAGTACCGGCCGTCGGAGGTGTAAGCTGCAGCCATCGTTGCTCGAACTTGTTGTTGGTTCCTGCACCATCCATGTGATTCTGGTTTAATGCTTCTTCAGAGGAATCAGATTTTACTACCGTAGACGAAATACATCGTCGACCATATTATAAGACGATCAATCGGCTATGCTCTTGTACAGTTGTATGCTGCGATAATGTAATACGAAGTACTCGGATCGGCCGCCAGGTCTGGCATTTTTCCGGATGATGTGATTACAAATGTTCATGTAGTGTGCATCGGCAATTCGACATAATTGTGTTTATGTTGGTGAAGATAACTCTGTCAAGTGTAGCTCAGAGTGCAGGTATCATGTCAGAATGGTAGAATCCATCTTCGGCCTAACACTGAACCAAGACAAGATTTCACAATTAAGGGTATTCTTGCTAGATGGAAGATCCGGGACAGCTATCATGTCAGAATGGTAGAATCCATCTGCTGCTCATATTGATCGATACATTCAGTACTGTGTACATGCAGGAACTCCCAAGTTCTGAAGACTGCCCTACTAGCTAGCTCTATGGGAAGGCCACCGGCTAGATTGAAATATTTAATTCATCACCAGGCTATACAGGTATACCGGATAGTCAGATATTTTTTTATTATCTTGTTAAATATCAAACATAATCAGTTTTTGGTTCTCTTATTATTAGGACTAGCTGTAAAGAACAGAAGACCTCTTTGAATAAACCTCTTTCATATTTAAAGAACTATGTTAGCTACTGATTTGTTATACTAAAGAGTAAATATATTGGTTCCGTGTAAAAGGTGTAGTAGTGAAATGCTGTTGGGGCTAAACTAAAACCATCATGTTCTACTCTTTTTATTTAATGCGTATGTTAGTTTATATGGATTTTTCAAAGATATATCTTGTTATTAATACTCCCGCCGATTCATATTAATTGATTTCAATATGGATGTATCTAGAACTAAAATGTGTCTAGATACATCCACATTAGAGTCAATTAATATGGACCCGTAGCAACGCATGGGTATTTTGCTAGTATATATATATACGTATACAAAATCGGATTGCGGCCTTCGTACGTCGTGGCTCCCGTGCCGGCCGGCATTGATCGCAAGCTGGTACGGGATCGAAGGCCAGCCTCGGACACGATCGAGGCGAGCCTCAGAGTCGACCTGCACGAACCCTTCCACCATGGCTTCGACATGGCTGCCACGGGTTAAGGACATAGTCGGCGGCGCTTGCTCTAGATTCTTTCTACCGTCATGGCTCGTGATCTGTGCTACGTGGATGAAGAGATGGCAATAAGGGCTGAGCTTGACGAGTTGAACTGTTCTGATGCGGCGATGCTTACCAACCCGTGCTCATGTAGGTTGTGGGAAACAGGGACAGGAAGCAGATGCGGAGGAGTACGGTGCCGTGCCGCCGCTGCATGACGGTCCATCCACATATGCTGAAACCCTTTTGACGTGCATCGGTGCATGTATGTAGATAACTGTACTACAGTATATACCAGCGTGTTGTGTTTGTATGCTGCTCAACCGCTGCATTTTGTTTGCTCCAATGAATTAACATGGAGGCAGGTAAGAAACGAGGAGACACCAAGTTTGATAATTTAAGAAATAAATGTAGGCTCAGATCAGCCTCGCGGTGGAATTTTAATGCAGGATTATTACTGTCATTCAGTTTGCTATTGGTAAAGTAGGACGACTCCTAAACCTTTGCAAATGAGACGAGATTAGAATGCTACATTGATTCTGTTTGGAATCAATAGAATACTGAACCGTGCCGTCATAAGCTTTCATGGGAGAGAATGATGGTGCAAGTAAAAGAAATTTACAAGACAGATTCACGAGAAAAGACATCAATTCCGACCTTGCCAAAGGCCAATGCATACTGCTATCAAAAAGGCGACCCAAAGTTCCTTGACCTGGGTATCCCCTCCTGTAGGGTGACTCAAAAGTCAAAACTAATGTGGATGGCTCTTTTCTTTGGTGGGTGCCATTATTTGCAATCACGAGTGTCGAGTCATAGCTGATTTGGGCGGATGTGGACGAATAGGAGCTTGCTTGACTAACTAACAACCTAGGGTTGTCACCAAGATAAATTTATTGTGGATGCATCTAAACCGGAGATAGGCGGGTTTTTTTTTTCCGATAAAGAGCATATATTAATATATATTAATATCCAGGAGATACTTGAGTTAAAAGTGATTATTAGTACAAAAGCTCTCAACAATACAAAAGATAAGCAAGAAAGTGAATCCATAACAACCCATGGGCATATATGCTATATATATCAAATATATGAAAACAAATAATAACAAGAAATGTCTGGCAATAGTTGTTGTTACGTAGCAACGCGCGGGCATAGTGCTAGTATCACTTAAGATATTTAGTCCTTGCTAGCTCAGGTCTGAACTGAAACTGGTTATACTGCAGTTTGTCTCTTTGATTTGACCAAAGTAATTTTAAATACTTATTTACCTCTTTGAAAAATACATTCTAGTAAACTAGATAATTGATATAAGTAAAATTAATATTTTTATCAGTTACTTCTCTTGTCTAAAAATACAACACTTTTGTTCGAAGACTTACTAAGACACTTAAATTAGACCGAATGATTTATCCACTTTAAAGTTTCCACTTTATTTAAGATCCAATATTTTTTAATGCATTTTAGATAATGCTTATGATGCACAAACAATTTCTAATTAGAGTTTGCTAAAACAGGGTTGTTACAGTACCCATGAACAGGTAGAGGCTTTGGACGTTGAGGCCGGGATCGCCGTACTGCATCATGTGGGAGCCGAGGTTGTACGTCTCATGCGCCGATGTGCGATCCTTCACAACGCCGTAATTGCTGCCTAAGGGACTCCATGTGGAGGTTGTGGGCATCGCTGTCCATCCTAGATGGAGGACAGCGATGCCCACAACCTCCACATGGAGTCCCCATGTGGACGATGTGAAGGTCACTAAGGCAGGTGTCATACTCGGCTAGAGGGGTGCCCTCATCGTAGCCAGGGCAGTAGGATTTTCGGATGGGGGGGGGGGGGGGGCAATGGTCCCCTTTGTCCCTATGGAAGTTCCATCACTATGATGTGTGACATGTATTCATGGCGGTTTTCCATCAATAGGAGCATACCAAGGACAACCACTCTGATGCGGCAGATTACTACGCTTTCGTGGCATTCTGTCCTATAGATTGCGGTTGATGTGCATTTACGTCAGAGGCCCGCACCGCTCCTCTAACCTCTGCACATGGAGTGGAGGCAGTCTCGGTCCTCGACGAGAGGCTGCCCCGTATGATACGTATGACACGTGCTAGTAGTACATGAACAAACGTAATTGTGTGTGCGCTTGTGTAAGTATTTGCGGCTTATGACTGCGCTTTGATAACGGCGCAGTAGAAAATGAAATCTAACTTTTCGGTAATATATTTTAGAAAGATTAATTGGATTTGTCAACTACCATATACTATTAGGAGCTTCGATTGGTGGCATATAGAATGAAGAAAAAGCGCGGAGTCATTCAAAGAATGGCTCCAGTCTAAAGTTCTTCGATTTTAAGAGTTGCTCACTCACGTGAGTGATGTTTTGGAACACGGGAGCATATGCTTCCTTTATTTTGAAATATATTTTAGAAATATTTTGAAATGTTAAAAAAAATTAAACAAAAAATTTGCACGCATATCTTCATGTGCTACTGCTCACAAAGTCGTTTCATGAACAATCAGACTTATCGTGTGGCGCGTGTGAAAATATAAAATTCGGTGCTGAAAATAAGACTTTTCACAATATAAATTTTCTTTTTTTACGTAGGTCACAAAATTTATCATTGTTTCTCGAAACTTCAGAAACACACATATATTGTGGATATGTATATGTAGAATTTTTCGTCAAAAGTTTTGGACGCTTTAAATATGCTATTTTGGTAGAGGAAGCATATGCACCCGGGAGCCGAATTGATTTTCCACTCACTCTTTCTCTTGTATCCTTTTAAACACTGTTTACCTTTCAAAAATAGTTCACTAAAAATCGTCTTGTTCAGTTACTTGTTCCGATTGGATTAGTTTTCTCTTAGCATGTATGCTGCCATGGACCATGGTTAGCATTGAACGCATAACGTGCAGACTAGCCATAATGAAAGTATCATAAGTAGTATCATGCATATCATGTTGGCAAAAATCTGATGTGGCGTACCAATTAATGAGGCCAGAGATGGGAGTGGTATCATAAAAGCAATTCCAATAGTGTAGCCAGCTGCTGGCTATAAGCCAAGTGTCATGTTATCTATAGACAACTTAGAGCCAACATATATAATAGTGAGCTATAAAAATGTAGTACTTTATCAATGTATGGCCCACATTTCACTCTCACAAAGTGTCTATGAGCAGTGCTAGAGCTGGCTCTTGCATAAGACCCCACTCTCCTTCTCTCTCCTCATCTCTCTCCTCCAACTAAGCAATATTATACTATTTTAATCTTTATAGCCAGCTGACTAGAATTTATTGTACTTGCTCTAATATGATACTATATCATAGCACGTAAAACTAGAAAACTTAATGGCAAACATAGCATGTACACAAATTTACATTGAGATTGCACAAAAATTAAATATAACAATACTATGATACTATCTTATAACATTATGCATTATGGGGGTAGTATCATAAACTAGTATCATGTGCATGATACTAGTATATGATACTTCTCATTGTGACTAGTGATGTCTACGTTCCCCCTCCTTTCCTGTAGACAGTGTTGGGCCTCCAAGAGCAGAGGTTTGTAGAACAGCAGCAAGTTTTCCCTTAAGTGGATCACCCAAGGTTTATCGAACTCAGGGAGGAAGAGGCCAAAGATATCCCTCTCATGCAACCCTGCAACCACAAAGCAAGAAGTCTCTTGTGTCCCCAACACACCTAATAGGTGCACTAGTTCGGCGAAGAGATAGTGAAATACAGGTGGTATGAATAAGTAGTAGCAACGGCACCGGAAAAGTGCTTTGCCCAGGACGATAAACAAGCAGTAGTAATGCGACAGTAGTAACGCAATAGAAACAGTAAACAAGCAGCGATAGCGATATTTAGGAACAAGGCCTAGGGATTACACTTTCACTAGTGGACACTCTCAACATTGATCACATAACGAACGAGATAAATGCATACTCTACACTCTTGTTGGATGATGAACACATTGCGTAGGATTACACGAACCCTCAATACCGGAGTTAACAAGCTCCACAATAATGCTCATATTTTAGTAACCTTTAGTGTATGATAGATCAAAAGACTAAACCAATTACTAGCATAGCATGCACACTGTCACCTTCATGCATATGTAGGAGGAATAGATCACATCAATATTATCATAGCAATAGTTAACTTCGCAATCTACAAGAGATCATGATCATAGCATAAACCAAGTACTAACACGGTGCACACACCTGTCGCCTTTACACACGTGCGGGAGGAATAGAACTACTTTAATAACTTTGCTAGAGTAGCACATAGATGAATTGTGATACAAAACTCATATGAATCTCAATCATGTAAAGCAGCTCATGAGATTATTGTATTGAGGTACATGGGAGAGAGATGAACCACATAGCTACAGCGAAGCCCTCAGCCTCGGGGGTGGATTACTCCCTCCTCATCATGGAGGCAGCGATGGCGGTGAAGATGGCGGTGAAGACGGCGGTGGAGACGGCGGTGGAGACGGCTCCGGGGGCAATTCCCCGTCCCGGCAGGGTGCCGGAACAGAGACTTCTGTCCCCCGAATTGGAGTTTCGCGATGTGGCGGCGCCCCTGGAGTCTTTTCGGAGGTTCGTGTTTTCGTCGATGTTTTTAGGTCACGACGGCTTAAATAGGCGAAGAATCGGAGTCGGAGGGGCCACGGGCTGCCCAAACCATAGGGGGGCGCCCCCGGCCACGCCGGGGTGTGGTTTGGTGGCCCCGTCCCCTTCTCTGGCGGTTCTCGTGTGTTCTGGATGGTTCCGGGAAAAATAGGAATCCGGGTCTTGATTTCGTCCGATTCCGAGAATATTTCCTTACTAGGATTTCGAAACCAAAAACAACGTAAAACGAGACTGGCACTTCGGCATCTTGTTAATAGGTTAGTTCCAGAAAATGCACGAATATGACATAAAGTGTGCATAAAACATGTAGGTATAATCAATAATATGGCATAGAACATAAGAAATTATCGATACGTCGGAGACGTATCAAGCATCCCCAAGCTTAGTTATGCTCGTCCCGAGCAGGTAAAACGATAACAAAGATAATTTCTGAAGTGATATGCCATCATAACCTTGATCATACTATTTGTAAACATATGTAGTGAATGCAGCACTCAAAACAATGGTAATGACATGAGTAAACAAGTGAATCATAAAACAAAGACTTTTCATGAATAGTACTTCAAGACAAGCATCAACAAGACTTGCATAAGAGTTAACTCATAAAGCAATAAATCAAAGTAAAGGTATTGAAGCAATACAAAGGAAGATTAAGTTTCAGCGGTTGCTTTCAACTTGTAACATGTATATCTCATGGATAATTGTCAACATAGAGTAATATAACAAGTACAATATGCAAGTATGTAGGAATCAATGCACAGTTCACACAAGTGTTTGCTTCTTGAGGTGGAGAGAGATAGGTGAACCGACTCAACATAAAAGTAAAGAGAATGGTCCTTCAAAGAGGAAAGCATCGATTGCTATATTTGTGCTAGAGCTTTTATTTTGAAAACATGAAACAATTTTGTCAACGGTAGTAATAAAGCATATGAGTTATGTACATTATATCTTACAAGTTGCAAGTCTCATGCATAGTATACTAATAGTGCCCGCACCTTGTCCTAATGAACTTGGACTACCGGATCTTTGCAATGCACATGTTTTGACCAAGTGTCACAATGGGGTACCTCCATGCCGCCTGTACAAAGGTCTAAGGAGAAAGCTCGCATTTTGGATTTCTCGCTTTTGATTATTCTCAACTTAGACATCCATACCGGGACAACATGGACAACAGATAATGGACTCCTCTTTAATGCATAAGCATGCGGCAATAATTATTATTCTCATATGAGATTGAGGATATATGTCCAAACTGAAACTTCCACCATGAATCATGGCTTTAGTTAGCGGCCCAAAGTTCTTCTCTAACAATATGCATGCTCCAACCATGAAGGTGGTAGATCTCTCTTGCTTCGGACAAGACGGACATGCATAGCAACTCACATGATATCCAACAAAGAATAGTTGATGGCGTCCCCGAAACATGGTTATCGCTCAACAAGCAACTTAATAAGAGATAAAGTGCATAAGTACATATTCAATACTACAATAGTTTTTAAGCTATTTGTCCCATGAGCTATATATTGCAAAAGTGAATGATGGAATTTTAAAGGTAGCACTCAAGCAATTTACTTTGGAATGGCGGATAAATACCATGTAGTAGGTAGGTATGGTGGACACAAATGGCATAGTGGTTGGCTCAAGGATTTTGGATGCATGAGAAGTATTCCCTCTCGATACAAGGTTTAGGCTAGCAAGGTTATTTGAAACAAACACAAGGATGAACGGTACAGCAAAACTCACATAAAAGACATATGGTAAACATTATAAGACTCCACACCGTCTTCCTTGTTGTTCAAAACTCAATACTAGATGTTATCTAGACTCTAGAGAAACCAAATATGCAAACCAAATTAGCAAGCTCTAAGTATTTCTTCATTAATGGGTGCAAAGTATATGATGCAAGAGCTTAAACATGAGCACAACAATTGCCAAGTATCAAATTATCCAAGACATTATAGCAATTTACTACATGTATCATTTTCCAATTCCAACCATATAACAATTTAACGAAGATGAAACTTCGCCATGAATACTATGAGTAGAGCCTAAGGACATATTTGTCCATATGCAACAGCGGAGCGTGTCTCTCTCCCATAAAGTGAATGCTAGGATCCATTTTATTCAAACAAAACAAAAAACAAAAACAAACCGACGCTCCAAGCAAAGTACATAAGATGTGGCCGAATAAAAATATAGTTTCGGGGAGGAACCCGATAATATTGTCGATGAAGAAGGGGATGCCTTGGGCATCCCCAAGCTTAGACGCTTGAGTCTTCTTATAATATGCAGGGGTGAACCACCGGGGCATCCCCAAGCTTACAGTTTTCACTCTCCTTGATCATAGTATATCATCCTCCTCTCTTGACCCTTGAAAACTTCTTCCACACCAAACTTTAAACAAACTCATTAGAGGGTTAGTGCATAATCAAAAACTCACATGTTCAGAGGTGACACAATCATTCTTAACACTTCTGGACATTGCTCAAAGCTACTGGAAGGTAATGGAACAAAGAAATCCACCCAACACGGCGAAAGAAGCAATGCGAAATAAAAGGCAGAATCTGTCAAAAACAGAACAGTCCGTAAAGACGAATTTTAAAATGGCATCAGACTTGCTCAAATGGAAAAACTCAAAACTAATGAAAGTTGCGTACATATCTGAGGATCACTCACGTAAATTGGCATAATTTTCTGAGTTACCTACACAGAATTAGACCCAGATTCGTAACAGACAGCAATGCTGTTTCTGCGCAGCAATCCAAATCTAGCATCAACTTTACCATAGAGACTTTACTTGGCACAAAAACATGATAAGGAGAGGTTGCTACAGTAGTAAACAACTTCCAAGAAACAAATATAGAACAAAGTACTGTAGCAAAATAGCACATGGGTTATCTCCCAAGAAGTTCTTTCTTTATAGCCATTAAGATGGGCTCAGCAGTTTTAATGATGCATTTGCAAGAGATAGTATTTGAAGCAAAAGAGAGCTTCAAGAGGCAATTCAAAACACATTTAAGTCTAACATGCTTCCTATGAAGAGGAATCTTGTACACAAATGAATTCATGAAGAACAAAGTGACAAGCATAACAGGATAAAACATGAGTAACTTCCAGATTCTCAACATAAAGAGGGAAACTTAATATTATTAAGATGCATATAACCATATTTCCCTCTCTCATAATAACTTTCAGTAGCATCATTGATGAAATCCACAATATACCCATCACTTAAAACATTCTTATCATGGTTCATATGCATAGAAGTATCATTAATTTTGGCATAAGGAGAGTTCTTTTCATTAATAGTAATTGGAGCGAGGATTATTATCAAGAATTTGAACATGGTAAACAAGTTGCATATTAAGGGAATTGTTTTTGGTAACCCAATCATGACTATGACAAGTTTCATAAGGATAGTTAGAACCTATATCATAGCATTCTTTGTAATGATCATCGGAGATCGGAGGCACGAGTGTCATCATAAGAAATAGAATAGTTATCTTTCACAATCGGTTTATCCGTGTCCACACCATTATTGTTATTAGAAGGAGATGTATCAAGAACATAATGACCAGTAGCTAAAGGATTTTCAAACACCTCTTCCCCAAGCTTAGAGCTTTCTATATCATTATGGGAGGAAGCATGGACAGATGCGACACTATGGCAATTATTATCATCATTTTCAGAATTAGTTTCCCGGAGATTTGTAATATCAAAAGTAGTGTGCTCATTCAAATCATGATCACTAATGTATGTAAAGGGCATAGGAAGATCATCGTATTCAGATTCATTGTCACAATAATCATTAGGAGCAACATACTTACGGTTACCTAGCGTTATCTCATTCACGCGGGATACGCCGTTACCTCTTTCTTTTTATTCTCCTTCTTCTTCTTCTTCTTCTTCGTTCCCTTCTTCTTCTTCTTCTCTTCCTTCTCCTCGTTCCCTTCTTTAGGAGGAAGAGGTTTGAAGGGTGGCTTGTCCGCATAACCTCGCTTTACTTTCGAAACAATAGAAGAAACTTGGGAGGATCCCTCCTTTTCATTAATTAGTTGAAAACACACAGCGGTCCTATCATATTTTGGCAAGGTGTCATCTTCTAAAATATTTTGTATGTAAGTATTTGTATGGCTATTATCAATGCAATAAGAAAAACACCCATGAAGGACATCATCAATATCAAGATCACTCATATGTAACAAAGAGATTTTTCTCGACAGGTTCTTCACACCCCAAAAATAAAGTAAGTTCATCATGTCTGATTAGGAGTAATTTCATCATCACAATACAAATTTGCAGCACTCATTGGGTTCAAATTATCATTGGAGGAGCATTGAAAATTAAAATGACCCACTTCATGGCAAACTTCACAAATAAAAGGATAGAGGGCACAAACTTTTTTACCAAGATCATCTAGAGCCCTAAACCACTTTCTAGTTTTTTCATTAGCATGATGGATACAATATTCATCTTTGATTTGATTAATTCCACAAGGTCTATGTATTCCACAAAAATTAACATGCTTATAGGAAATAACATTCTTAGGAGTTTGAGCATGCTCATTACAATAATTAACAACAATTTCATTCTTCATACAAGCCTCTTTAAAAGGTTCATGATACTTATCAAAATTCTTTTTAGGCAATTCAAAATGAGAAGCAAAGGCTTTATAAAAATTTGCAGCAACTTGAGAGTCAAGACCATAAGTAGCACTCATATTTCGAAATTTATCGGTATCCATAAAAGTTTCAATGCATTCATAATCATAATTTATACCTGACTCTTTACCTTTGTCGTTCTCCCAATCTTCAGCGTTCTCCTTAATCCGATCAAGAAGGTCCCTTTTAAACTCTTCTTTGTTGCGCGTGAATGATCCAGAACAAGTAGCATCTAGCAAGGTCTTATCTTGAAAAGAGAGTCTTGCATAGAAATTATCAATAATGATATTACCTGGAAGCTCATGATTGGGGCATTTTAGCATTAAAGACTTCAATCTCTCCCATGCTTGGGCAATACTCTCTCCATCATGAGGCCAGTAAATTATATATTCGGTTTCGGTCTTTGTGAATTTCACTTGGAGGATAGAATTTAGAATAAAATAGAGGCACAATATCCTTCCAATCAAGAGAATGCTCATCTTTTAGCACTTTATGCCAATGCGCCGCTTTACCGATCAACGACATAGAGAATAATTTCTTCTTCACTTCATCCATAGAGATACTCGCACACTTGAATAACCCGCATAATTCATGCAAAAACAATAAATGATCTCCAGGATGCACAGTTCCATCCCCTTCATAGCGGTTATCCATAACACGTTCAATAATTTTCATAGGTATTTTATATGGGATACTTTTAGTAGGTGCATTTAAAATATCACAAGCATCATTAGAGTTATCGCATATGGGAGATAAAGTGTTATCAGAGCAAATTTTCTCACCTGAAGATGGGAAGCTAAAAAGTTCACAAAAACTAGCTTCCCCAAGCTTAGACTTCTCCATAGCATTAGCGATAATTGCATTTATACTAATAACATCGCTACTAGCATGCAAATGAGGTTCCATTGGTTTTTTAATGTTTGCACCAAACAATTCTAAATCAGGAAAAAGATTAAAAAGCTCACTAATTTTTTTGTTGTTTTCCATTATGCCTAACTAGTGTAAACAAGAAACAAAAAGATGCAATTGCAGGATCTAAAGGAAATAGCTTTGAGCACAAACACAATGGCGCCAGAAAAGTACTGTTACACTCGGAACCGGAGTATGAGTGCCTTTTTACCTTTCCTCCCGACAACGGCGCCGGAAAATAGCTTGATGTCTACGTTCCCCTCCTTTCTCGTAGACGGTGTTGGGCCTCCAAGAGCGAGAGGTTTGTAGAACAGCGACAAGTTTTCCCTTAAGTGGATCACCCAAGGTTTATCGAACTCGGGGAGGAAGAGGCCAAAGATATCCCTCTCATGCAACCCCGCAACCACAAAGCAAGAAGTCTCTTGTGTCCCCAACACACCTAATAGGTGCACTATTTCGGCGAAGAGATAGTGAAATACGGGTGGTATGAATAAGTAGTAGCAACGGCACCGTAAAAGTGCTTTGCCCAGGACGGTAAACAAGCGATAGTAATGCAGCGATAGTAACGCGATAGAAACGAGTAAACAAGCAGCGATAGCGATATTTAGGAACAAGGCCTAGGGATTACACTTTCACTAGTGGACACTCTCAACATTGATCACATAACGGAATAGATAAATGCATACTCTACACTCTTGTTGGATGATGAACACATTGCGTAGGATTACACGAACCCTCAATGCCGGAGTTAACAAGCTCCACAATAATGCTCATATTTTAGTAACCTTTAGTGTAAGATAGATCAAAAGACTAAACCAAGTACTAGCATAGCATGCACACTGTCACCTTCATGCATATGTAGGAGGAATAGATCACATCAATATTATCATAGCAATAGTTAACTTCGCAATCTACAAGAGATCATGATCATAGCATAAACCAAGTACTAACACGGTGCACACACTGTCGCCTTTACACACGTGCAGGAGGAATAGAACTACTTTAATAACTTTGCTAGAGTAGCACATAGATGAATTGTGATACAAAACTCATATGAATCTCAATCATGTAAAGCAGCTCATGAGATTATTGTATTGAGGTACATGGGAGAGAGATGAACCACATAGCTACGGCGAAGCCCTCAGCCTCGGGGGTGGATTACTCCCTCCTCATCATGGAGGCAACGATGGCGGTGAAGATGGCGGTGAAGACGGCGGTGGAGACGGCGGTGGAGACGGCTCCGGGGCACTCCCCGTCCCGGCAGGTGCCGGAACAGAGACTTCGTCCCCCGAATTGGAGTTTCGCGATGTGGCGGCGCCCGGAGTCTTTCCGGAGGTTCGTGTTTTTTCCCGATGTTTTTAGGTCACGACGGCTTAAATAGGCGAAGAGTCGGAGTCGGAGGGGCCACGGGCTGCCCAAACCATAGGGGGGCGCCCCCCCCGGCCGCGCCGGGTGTGGTTTGGTGGCCATGTCCCCTTCTCCGGCAGTTCTCGTGTGTTCCGGATGGTTCGGGAAAAATAGGAATCTGGGTCTTGATTTCGTCCGATTCGAGAATATTTCCTTACTAGGATTTCTGAAACCAAAAACAGCAGAAAACAGGGACTGGCACTTCGGCATCTTGTTAATAGGTTAGTTCCAGAAAATGCACGAATATGACATAAAGTGTGCATAAAACATGTAGGTATAATCAATAATATGGCATAGAACATAAGAAATTATCGATACGTCGGAGACGTATCAACTAGTCTAAGCCCTAGAAGGAGAACATGGAAGCGTGCCAGTGCCAACTTGGAGGAGATCTACAGATCCTTCATACTACCTCCATATCGGATTAATGGGCAATTACGTATTTCGAGAAACAAGTTTGACTACTAATTTGGTCAACAAAATATGAGATATATGCCACAAAAATTATACCGTTGAATTCGTATTCAAAAAATGTTTTCAATAATATTTTTTTTTTGATATATATCTTATATTTTATTGAACAAATTAGTAGTCAAACTTGTTTCTCGAAGTGCGTAATTGCCCATTAATCCGGTATGGAGGTAGTAGAATATTACTCACGGACAACTCATGAGCATTCAAGTAGTATGAATTAATTACTAGTTTAGTTAAGTACAAAAAGGCAATCTAGAATTCAACGCACGGGCAAAGCACGGGACGCTCAGTCGCATAGCCTCTCAGAGCAAGTTTAATAGTATAGCCAGCTGAAGGCTATAAGCAATATACCACGTCATCTATAGCTAATATATAGCTAACATGTATAATAGTTGGCTCTAAGAATGCACTGTTTTATCAATACATGATCCACTGTTTAGTCTCACAAAGTGTCTAGGAGCACGTGCTAGAGTTGGCTCTTGCATTATAGCCCACTCACCTTCGCTCTCTTCTTCTCTCTCCTCCAACTAAGCACATATATTATATTTAAATTCTTATAGCCTGCTGACTAAGCTTTACTGTACTTGCTTTCAAGCCCTCCCGATCGAGCTCTCTCTGCGGCCAATATCGGCAGCCATTATCTTATCTAGGAACCCATGTTTTCCTGAAAAATTGGTTTACCTACATCCGCTGCTCATTTCGATGACCTCCCTTACCTTTCCACACTCCTCTTGTTGATGGAATAATTCTCGCCTTCGAGCCTGTGTTCCGGCACCATCGAACGAGATCTCCTTCTCTTTTTTTCTGACAGAAACAGAAAAGCCACTTGCTGCTACCACGATAATTCCTTTCTTCTCATAGGACCCAAACTTTCTAGAAAGCCAATAGTAATCCGATCAAACACATCCAACCTGTTGTGCCAAATCAAAGTCTATACATACAAATAAGTAAACACTACTCATGCAGAATGTTCACTGAGCAGGGCCTTGAACTTGAGACCTCTTGACTCTGATATCATGAAAGATTGTTGCACTAGCCAATTGAAACAAAAGTCCGAACTGATGGAAAGAAACTAGGCAGTGTATTTATATTCAACACTATCTAGACGAACTATAAAACAGTCAAAATCCTTGATATATTCATAATTTGTTTTCGCCATCCATTCATAAAACCCAATATAGCTATATTTCTATTTATATTTTCCTTTTTGCAATTAAAAGGCGACGAATTGGTATTGGACAAAAGGTCAAGAGAATAGGTGTATCTCGAAGATGGCTATAGGAATATAGGACACTCCATTGTTTATGTTGATCATGCATGTCACTTATATGAATTAATTACTAGTTTAGTTAATTAAGTGAAATGACCATACACTTTACAGACTATCAAGCTAGTGCGACAATGTACACCAAACCACATACTATTCGTATAGCATATATTTACAATTATCATGATATATATTTATGCATATTGATAACACGAAACATTCAGTGATTGATGCGACATGATTCGATTAAACAACTTGATCTGAAAGTGGAAGAGCATTAATAGTGCACGCCTGAGACGCAGACTTGTCCATGGCCTCCTCCCGGACACCGGCGTATCAAATGTTGGCTACCGACCACAAGTGTTTCATCAGGGATGAAATAAGCGGCTCGCACCGCTCCTCAAATGTATGCACCATATATTGGAGGCCCAATCGTTGACCAGAGGCTGCCATGCCGACCGGACGGCACTGAGGACCTTCCTCGAAGCCGAAGAGGAGGTTGCCGATCAACTCCACGCTACTATTTCCTCTATAGTAAACTTGGTATAGAGGAAATAGTACGAGAAACGGAAATTTCACTTGTACATCTTCACATGATACACCAAAAAATTTCCATGAAAAATAGACTTGTCATTTGGGTGTGTAAAAAAGATTTTTTGTGAGACATGTTTTGTGTTTTTTACATCGATCACAAAAATATCATCATTTCGTGAAACTGTACAAACACACATTGATTATGTACATGCGAATTTTTTATTGGATTTTTTTCCAAATAAAATTATGGTTTTTGGGTGTTGGGAGCATATGCATCTGGGAGCCAAATTAAATTCCCGAAATAGTTCTCCCTTTTGTTCTTTCTAGACTCATTAAACCCGCGACAAATATTTAGGACCAGAAGGAACACTTATATCTTATCTCGGCACAATATACCCAATTTATTAATTATTTGTTTCAACAAATGTTTGCAATTTCATTAGACTTTCAAAAACCAATATAAGACCATAAATTCAAACTCCCCCTTTGGCCAAAATCCTCTCCGTTTGTCCTTATGGTTTTTTACTTCTATTGTATCTGTGGAGATCGGAGGGGACTATCCCGAATCCTCGAAAATCGCCAATTGTTTTGTTCATTTGTCCGGTTTTGGACAGAATAATCTCAGAAAAGCCTGGCAAATTTCCACATTTTTTTACTTCGATTAAATCTTCCCTATCACACTAGTTTATTTATGGGTAGAGTATTTAAGAGGCTGGGAGAGATTGGGTGAACACTAAGTTCTCTCTAATCCGCAAACTCCTTAGTGTAGAAATAGGAGAGAAATAAACAAGGGTCATGCTAAGTGTCTCCTAGGGGATCAAATCCCCAATCCCCAAGTCCACAACCGTTCGATGACCATGCTAAAAACCATTTGATCTAGCTAAGAGCCAGTCGACGTTGCTTTTCATTGCAATCTAGGTGGACCCCAGTTCATGTCTCTTTCACCATCTATTTTCAATCGCTTTTGTCCCCTCTCTTCTTGTAGGGTTCATGATGCATAGAAATCCCCACCGGTATTTTAGTCTTTCACAATCTCTCAGATAAATATGTCGGTGTAGCTCCGATGACTTGGCCTTGCATCAGCGCCGCCTCCGCTTGTGGCACCGCCGACTAACCCTCGCAGCACTAGTGGCTAGCTGTCGCGCCTTGCTCATAGCGGCTAGTTTTGCAGCACCAGGAGTTTGCGCTTGCTGTCTCCGCTCACCGGATGTAGCATCACTTCCTACGTTGCCTCTTGTCCATAGATCTTGCTCTTAATGGTAAATTATAGCTTAGATAAAATTAAGCTAACATGTTGGGATGTTAGGTGCTGATCATATGAAATACTAACTAATTACGTATATACTTGGTGTGCATGTAAGGAGGTGCCAATATACTTTTTTCTTGCTAGTCCAATAAGCTTTGAGATGTGCATGTAAGGAGGGTTAGCATATGACAAACTTGAACCTCTACTGACAATGGTAGGTATTCATTCTCTCACAGGCGGGCTCTCCATACGCTAAAGCCCAACAGAGGAGAAGCAGTCTTGTGTGTGTGGTCCAAACAACAACCCAGCAGAAAAATACAAGATGGTGTTGCATTATGTTAAGAAAAAAGATGGTATTACAATTTTTAGTCCCACATTGCTAAGCTAAAAAGACTAGTTAAATGTCCATGCGTTGCAACGGATCCGTAAGTTCTTAAACGTAATGCACTTGACTATGGTCAATGATTTGAAGATCCAAATGAAGATACATATTTAATTAATATTTCATCACTGTCAACACCATCCATAGGAGCATGCACTCTCACTTACTATCTTAACCGTTGCACCCTGAAGCACACATGTTTGTTTCACATTTCTCTCTCTTGCTCACTCAAATCAACATTTAAATGCAATGCACTTGAATATGACCGATGACTTGAAGATGCGAACGAAGATACATATTTAATCAACATTTTATCATTGTCTACACGAGCATGCACTCTCACTCACTATCTTCACAGGTGCAACATGAAGGACACATTTGTGTTTCACATATAGCTCTCTCTCGCTCATTCATCCTCGCTGTGTTGTAGATTTTGAAGAAGAAAATACATGCCAGAAGCACAATTTATCTCCCTCAATCCCAGTTTTTTCTTAGTGTATCAGAAAAGGTGGATACAACATTATGATAGAGGGTTGGACTAATTAACTACTGGTTGATCTTTAGTCAAAAGAATCTATTGTATTCAAATCATGATTTGAAGTACTTATGCCAATACTACAATGCAAAGTGAATTCTGATAAATCAAAATATACAACATACAGTGATACAGACGTGGAGAATTTCCCTACAGGAAAATAAGATCAGCAGACAAGGCATATTTGCAAAACAACCTTGAATCGGCATTGTAGAAATTACAGGGAAAAAAGTTTTTTATAATCATGAAAAAAATTCAATAACTAACTCATCTAAATTATTTGGCGTAAAGTCAACCAAGACAAATAAACTAATGATATCTAAACCTAAATTCTCATAGTAATTTGTTGTCATGTGTTGAAGCTACCATTGATGTAAAAAAAAGTAAAACTTCGATACTCTGATTCATATTAATTGATTTCAATATGGATTGCAATATGGATGTATCTAGAACTAAAATGTGTCTAGATACATCCATATTAGAGTCAATTAATATGAACCAGAGGGAATAGTTTATTTGCATCATAGATATCATCTAGCAGATGGTGTGGTTTAATAATCTACATCATCACAATTAACTAATTGGCACATTGCCTAATAATCGTACGTCTGTAGTCCATAGCCTGCCACAACTTTGCATTTGAAACATCAAATTAATATGTATTATGAGCAAATAAATTGCAGGGATTGGAAATCATCATACCTGAAGATCTAGGGGAGCACCGAAGATCACAATCTCCATGATTACCTATTCCGGGACAAGTATGACACCTACAGATCACGTTATGACAACAAGAACAGCAACAAAGTAGCAAAAATAGCATTGTAGTCATCAAATCTCATCTTACTTTTCACGCAAGCAATAATCTGAGAGTGGGGCTACACCGCTATTTACGGAGAAGCCATCCATCTTCGCGAGTAGCTAGTTGCTTGCACAAGTTTACAAATTGGCTTGCAAATTATTGGTTGATTTTCCAAGCGACAATTATCGGGGGCACATCAACCAATAAAGGATATGAAGGCAACACAGTAGAAAACTGAATTTGCTCCTCCTGAGTACTATTACAGGCTCATTCGGTAGTTGATCGAGCTAGCTATCTAGAGTCTGTTTTCATAATTTCTGCAAAAAAATTCTTCACGGGGAGAATGTTGCTGGCGAAGATTTCATAATTAATCAACCACAAGCTTGAAGATAAGGGGAAAACATTACCTGGAACTTCTGAGAAAAAACCCAAGTTAAAAGTTCCATGATGGAAGTGATACTACAACCACTAACTCATGATCCCAAAAACCAATACTTACTGTCAACTTCTCTAGAGTTCTCAGAGTGTAACTCAGTGCTGAATATTTCCTGAAAACAACACCAAGCCCGCGCTTACCATTCAGTATTATACTTTTCAAGTCAGTTCTGAGAATTTTGACAATTAGAACTCTTTGACCAGATATCATCAAAAGCAAAACTATAATAAGTGTAAAGCATTCCAGACCAGGAAGTTTACAACATATAACCATAATCGATTGCTGCATCATGAAAAAAAAACACATACGATGCAAGTTCCTTTCAACAACAACTTTATTGCAGCTGGAACCTTCAGGAACAAGGTGTGTCCTCATAGCAAACAATGCAGTTCACAGTAAATCAAAATAGTGAGAAATCTTTGAACTGATCAGTAAATAAAATGAGTAAATTATTTATAATGTTGTAGGTACAGAGAAATCATGCAGTTCACAGTAAACCATGCAGTTCATAGTGTGTGTCCTCACACCAACCATGCAGTTCACAATAAATCCAAATACTAAGAAATCTTTGGAGTGATGAGTTAAATAAAAATGAGTAAATTATTTATAATTTTGTAGGTACAGAGAAATACAATACTTTTGGGGGAGGAGGGGACTACAGATGGCATGGAATCATTTTGTTAATACCAAAAACTGCAAGTGCAAATAAGTGTAGGGCCCTGCATAGTGGAAGGTCTATATCTGTTGTGCACTTGTGCATATACAAAATGGTGTCCTAGAATAGGAAAGAAATGCAGAATCGGGTAAGAGGTGTCACTCCTATGTAATGAAATAGTCATTGATAAGTCAGCACATAACCGAAATATGGATCAGAAAAGCTTGTAGTTTAACCCTATCTAGCATGAAGTAAATATATTTCAGTGCCAACTGAGTAGGAACGTATGCACGCCAGCTATACATCAATACAAAGGAAATTCCTTTTAAGATTGTCATGTGGAAGTTTAGAGAAGACTAATGCAAGCTTAGCCTGCTACATCAAGGTACAATTTCGTTAACAAGTTAAATTTACAAATTTAGGGAAATACTTGCAAACTGACATTGATCCTAACCCATATTATAAAAGCAATGCATTGGCTTATACTCTATATATGAAAGAAAGAATTATTTTCAGGAATCACTCCCATGACGTGGCATGGCATCACCGAATATGCATCCACAATGATTCTTAGCTTTGTGCTGAATCATTAAATAGATTTCAGCAGTAAGATTGCGAGAAAATAGATTTCAGCAACATGATTGCGGGAAAATGTGCTACATTTGCAATTTATTATTTACTCCACTGATAATTATTACCTCCTAAAAAGTTCTTTATTGCGTATTTTATAGCTTGCACTTGTGGTGTATAACTGTATATCCAGCTTCCAATCTGTGGACCGGGCTCATCCTCGATCTACATTACGGAACAAACTAAGAAAGGCAAAGCAGAGTACCAAACCAATCAACTAACGGGTTATTACTACAAAAACTCTGGAAATGGGAGACATGGAAACAAGTGGATTATTCACATATGTAGTGCGGATAGGAATTTTGTTATACATGAGGTTGAGGGGGAGACGTGGATGTGTGAGCACTTCTCTCTGAAGCTTCTGCACTACTTCCGGCTCTTTATTGTTTTACCGCTAATTGAGTCCATATTTGTTGCGTTGTTGGTGATGGCGATCGCAGGAGGCCAACTTCTGTGCGGTCGCCTGTCAGAAAGGAAAGGGCAGCCAGCGTTGCCAGCGAGAGGAAAGGGAGAGCTCACAGGCGTTTACGGTACCTAACCTCGCACACGTCAACCTGGCTGAGCGTGGAGGAGCGGCGTGGAGGTCGCAGTCCAACTTGGCGCCACCGCTGCAGTCTTACAGCACGGAGGTTGCGGAGGTGGTCGTCTGACTTGGCACCGCCAGCCAGTACATCGCTGCTTGGGGCGACTTACCGTGAAAAGCAATCGTTGAAAGATAGCTCCACCCTTTGAGTATTGGTCTTTCCCACGCCAAGCCGGGCGATTCAGCAGCAGCATAATGCACATGCCAAATTCCTTTGACCATACCTTCTGTCACCTCGATGGCGTTCTTGAGGGGTCGACCACGGTGCCGGACATGGAGTTGGACCAAGGTTTTAAATAGCGCGCTATTTCATTTAGCGAGGACCTTCTCCAAACGCTATGCACGTTATAGCGTGTTATAACGCGCTATATATAAAATAGCGTTTTGTAAAAAGACATGCAAATGTTAAGTATTTCGGCAAATAAAATCTTGTCCAGCAGACAAATTGCATAACCAGATCGTTCAAAGTAGATTCCCAGGACCAAATTAAAGATAACATTTTTTAACACATACTAACATTATTATTTAGAGCCAAGGAGGCAACAACAAAGATGGAATCACTCATTCAGAATCGGAAGAACTACAGATCAATAGTTCAATACATCTACGCATATACAAATTAGGATGAGGAGGAGGTTCTAGTCAGCTCTAACCTAGTGGGTGATTTTTCTAAGGCGTCTTCGACATTCGAGCTGAAGGAAATAGCCGACAGAACTCTGTGGAAGGAAGCAACGGACGCCGACGTCACGTTGGAAGAGGCAGCCGCCGCCATCGCTTCCGTGCGAAACTGCTAAACTGGGATTTAGGCTAGGTTTTGCCGTACGTATACGGGCTTTAGGTATTTAGCTTTGTTGGGGAAATTGGACTTTTGGGCGGATGGGCTGGCATGCAGTTTTGGACCTTTGTTTTTTGCAGCTAAACGTTTTAGCGCCGCTACGTGTTATGTGTTTTAGCGCGATTTAGCACGATTTAACGTGTTATTTCATGTTTAGCACTGTAGCAACCATTTTCTGTCAAATATAGCGTGAAGGGTCCAAATCCGCTATTACGCGCTAAAACCGGCGAAATTGTGCGCTATTTAAAACCTTGAGTTGGACACATCCACATCGTTGGGGTCTACCTTGAGATCGATAGCATCCATTTATCGCAAGATGCAATGGAAGGCTATCTCGGAGCAGAGCATGGTCGCCCGTGTCCACAATGCGCTCGAGGTCGACGTTGTCCGACAAGGGCGGAGTTTATAGAAGGATCAAGGATCTCGTGGTGGCCCAGATAGTCTTGTGCACCGATGTCGATCTCCATGTTGAAGCGGCCGACGCATCGGGTAGAGGCGCTGATGGCCATGAGCCCATGCGACACCACGCCGCGCTCCAGTGAGGCGGGCAGTGAGGCTCGGGCCGGGGTTGCGCGTGCGGATAGTGAGGATATGGTGCCCGCAGGCCAAAGAGGGTGGCCGGCGCGCCGCGCGTCAGCGAGAAGATGACCAATCTCCGCCAAGTATGCGAGTGTGAAGAGTTCCATGGAGGATGGGAGAGAAGAGAACCATCGCCCGAGGATTTTTTGTAATTGACCCGAGAAAGAAAGAAGTCCAAATAGCCCCCATAAGTTTGAGGATCCGGACGCTAACCCCCCCTAACTTTAAACTGGAGCAAATTACCCCCCTAACTACACAAAACCGGGCAAATTACCCCCAGACGCTAATTGGCTGTTTTGACTCTGGTTTTGGACACGTCGGACACTGGTTTTGGTCCACGTCGGATACTGATCGAGCCGAACCAGGTCGAGGCGCACTCCCCTTCCAGACGCGCGCGATCGAGCGATTGAATCGATCAGAACCTGGTCTGCACCTTCACGCAGCCCTGCCCCACGCAAAGATTGCGGAACTGCCATCGCTAAGCGCCGCCGCCGCGCGAGGTCGACGGCAAGGAGGTGAAGTCTGCGCCCAGCACGTTCGTCCGCCCTATCCTCTGTCGGATGCACCTCTCTAACTCTGGCTGGTTTCGACAGCAGCTTCGTGGACTGGATCTCTTGGACGGCAGCGACGGTAACTTCTCGACGACGGCGACGGGGACGATCGGCGGCATGATCTTATGATTGCAGTGCGGCACCAAGGACAAGCAGGTATTCACTTCCCCAATCCTGTGGCACAAATGTTTCAGCATGCCAAACCATTGCATTAGCCAGGCAGTTCTGGTTTGTGATTCGGTTTTTATTCTGTATACACGTATGGTTACAGCTTGTGTCTCGTAAACATAGGCATTCACCAATTTTAATGGAGGATATGTAGTTCCCTAACCTGGAGATGAGATGAACAGCTAACTGAACTTTAATCTCTGTATAAACTTTGCATCTCAGAACCTGGTTGTCTTCATCAGGAAAATCAAGGTCTAGCGAATCCGGTCCAGCAAGGAGAGTAAAAGGTCGAACGGCCCACTCAGCCTTCTCCTAGTTATCGCAGAACAAAACCTCCGCCGCCGCTCCTCAACTAGCCGGCATAGTAGTAATACTGTAAGCAGATGTGCAAATTCATTTGAAGTGATATGCTGATAGTAAAAATGAGTGTTTTTGAAGTGACAAAATTTGATCTTTTTTTGTAGGATGGAGACGCTTTCTGTTCGATTCCATTATCGTGGGAGAATGGAACACGATGGGAAGGAGTGGCAATACATAGGGGGAAGGACAGGCTGTTCAACCGTGCCCGTTTCAGGCCTATCACTACGAGAATTGAAGAGGCATTTGAGCGATCATATGAAAATTACAGTTGAAGAGTTGGAGAAGGTCAATCTATCTTGGAGGCTAATTGAGAAGAAGAAAAATTTGAAATTCATGTGTAGTATTGATGACAACACATCTGTCAACAGTATGGCTCGATATGTGATAAGAGAAGCAGATGGTTTTGTTGAAATATTTGCAAAAATGCCTGAGAAATCCATGTTTGATAGCTCAGAAGAAGAAGATGCAATTGAGGAGCAAGAAGCACAGGAATTTCAGCAAGAGCAGCAAGAAGAACAAGGAATTGAACAAGAATTTCAGCAGGAGCAGCAGGTTGAGCATGACCAGCAAGAAGGGCGGCTAATTGAACAGCAAGATGCAAGTTTTCAGCAAGAATATTACCACCATCACCAGCAAGGGCAGCAACTCCAAGTGCAGCCAAATGTAGCAAGGAAATTGGCAGTTGTGAGGGCAACATTGCATGACAAAGGCAAAGGAGTTCAAGATAGTACTACCAATGAAGCTGAATATGGTCAAGACAGCTCAGATAGTGACTATGATGATGTTCATGAAGAAGACAGTGGAGATAGTAGTGCTGATGATGAAGAAGCCATGTGTTACAGAAAACATGCACAAGAACTGAAGGAGAGAGTGAGAAAAAAAATGCTTGGGGAGGAACATGTGAAAGCAACCATAGTACCAGAAGAATTCATTGTTCCCGAGAATATTGCAGAAGAGAAAGAAAGTGATTGCTTTGACAGTGAGGATGAACTTTCATTTGAAGAAGATAGTGATGGAAATGTTAAAACAAGAAAGACAAAACACGAGTGTATGATGAGAGTGCAGATGTGAAAGAGTTCGAGGTTGGTCAGGCTTTTCATGATAGTAGACAATTCAAACAAGCATTAGTCAACTATGGATTGAAACATTTCAAGCACTTAATATTTCCCAAGGATGAGAGGACAAGAGTGTTGGCGAAATGCAGTTGGATTGGTTGCCCATGGAGCATATACGGCTCGCTAGTACCTAGCAGGTCAGAATGGTTCACTGTTAGCAGGTACCACAATGTGCACCATTGTGTCCCAAGGAGGAACAATAAGTTGGTTAGTAGTACGGTGATAGCAGAGAAATATTTTAGGGAGATTAAGGATAATCCGGGTTGGAGGATTGAGAAGATGCAGGAGGCAGTGCTAAATGATTTATTGGCAGATGTTAGTGAATCAAAATGCAAAAGAGCAAAGAAGATAGTTATGGATAGGATTGTAGATGGAACAAATGGAGAATATGCTAGAGTGTATGACTACCACTTGGAATTGGTCAGAACCAATCCTGGAAGCACAGTGGCTGTAACTTTAAATCCAGATGTAACTGACAGGCCGGTCTTTGAACGAATGTATGTTTGCTTGGAAGGTTGCAAGCGAGGTTTTCTTGCTGGCTGTAGAAGAGTTGTTGGTCTTGATGGATGTTTTCTGAAAGGTGCGGTTAGTGGTCAGATCCTATGTGCAATTGGCAGAGATCCTAACAACCAAATGTACCCAATTGCATGGGCTACAGTCGAAGGGGAAAACCATGACAGTTGGTACTGGTTTTTGTCTCTTCTTCAAAAGGACATACAGATCAATAACCAAGGTGATGGTTGGGTTGTCATATCTGATCAGCAGAAGGGCCTTATCAAGGCAGTCAGCGAGATTATCCCAAATGCAGAACACAGAATGTGTGCAAGACATATATATGCAAATTGGAGAAAGCAGCATAGAGACAAGATTTTCCAGAAACTGTTTTGGGCTTGTGCCAAATCAAGTGACACAATTCAATTCAACTACAATAGGGCCAAACTAGCACAGAAAACACCGGATGGTGCAAAGGACATGATGAAGACTGCTCCTGCACATTGGTGTAGAGCCAATTTTAGGCTAGGTTCATACTGTGATTCGGTTGAAAATAATCTGTGTGAGTCATTTAACAATGCTATTATGCGAGCAAGATTTTTTCCAGTAATTTCATCAATGGAAATCATGAGGAGAAAGGTGATGGCTAGAATAGCAGAGAATAAGGCAAAGTCACGAGGTTGGCATGGTACAATATGCCCCAATATTTTCAAGAAACTCAAGTTAAATGTGAAACGATCCAACATTTGCACAATACTGTACAATGGAGATGAAGGGTTCGAGGTCCAAGAAGGGGAACACAGAAGGTTCACTGTGAACTTGGAGAGATTTACATGTAGCTGCAGATATTGGGAGCTCTCTGGTTTGCCATGTTGCCATGCTATTAGTGCTATTTACACAGTGGGCAAAGAATTGGATGACTTTATTGCACCTTGCTACAGGATTGATTTGTATGACCAGGTGTACAACCAAGTACTACAACCAGTGGAGGGGAAAGAGAGTTGGCCAATAGCTCCAAACCCTAGGCCTTTTCCACCAGTAAAAAAGAAAATGCCTGGGAGGCCAAAGACAGAGAGAAGAAGAGAAGAGCAAGAGAAACCCAAGAGTGACAAATTATCAAGGAAAGGATGCATAATTAGGTGCTCAGCATGTGGAGGTGAAAATCATAACAAAAGAAAGTGTACAAGTAACCCAGATGTTGTGAGGGAGCATGCTCAACAGAAGAAAGCAGCCATGAGTGCTAAGAGAAAGAAGGATAAAGCAGCAGCTAAGGTTAGTAATATTTTGCTATTATCTCTACGTTGTTGTTTTTTGCCTGGTAAAAATGATTGCTAAAATGATTGTTACAGGATGCTACTACTGTTGCGCCGCAGCAACCTACTGCTCAGGTTCCAGAGAAGCATGTGTTGTACTTTGAGAAGAAATCTAGATCAAGGAAGAAAGGCAGTGCACATCAAGAAGCTCCTTCCATGCACCAAGATCCTGGCCAGCAACCAACTCCAGCCATGCACCAAGATCCTAGCCGTCGACCTTTTGTTCCACCAAAGAAAAAGCAAATGAAATCGTCCCATGCAATTGGACAGTCCACTTCTCGACCAGATAGTCAACCATCTACTCAACGAATGAGAGAAACAATTCCAATGACTGATGTTGTGACAGAATCAGTGCCAAAGGAAGGGAGACTTAAATGGTTCATATTGGGGAATGAAAAGAGAGGTCAACAAGGAGGAGAAGAATAGTGCAATTTTCTGTTTAATTTTGTCACACAAGTTTTGTGTTTAATTTGTGTTTAGTTTTGTCACACAAGTTATGTTTAATCATAGAATAATACTGTTTTCCTAGTGTGCAATCATACTTCAGTATATGCGTTAGGCCGAAATTGAGGTAGTCTTAAATGTTAGTGCAATCATACTGGATGGACGGACGACATTGTTCCTGCCATTCTCTACTTCTCTACTTTGTGGTTATGCAGTGATGACATTTTATTGCATGGTGAACTGCTAATATCTGCCCAAAAAGAGTAGATTGAGTTCCTACATCTCCAAAAAATACACCAACGTCTAGACTGTTTGTGCTAGCTGAACAAATTTTTGTGGCATGCTTTGCTCTTTTAAATGTGCTCTTGCTGTTCTTTTGTTGGAATCAGGGGCTTTCGCTCATCTTTTTTCAATGGAGCCATCATTCATTAATTAGTAGCAGGATTACAATACATACTGTTTCAATTTGCACAAGAGATAACTTGAATACAAAAAGTGTAGGATGCTGAATACAAAGTTGTAGAAACTAGCCAGGATCATACAAAATTGTACAAACTGTAGGATGCAATCATACAAAGATGCAGAAGTGTAGGAAGATAGAGAGTACCTGACAGAGATACATTGAGCAGTGTTGTAGGAGAGGTAGAAAACAGGGGCAGCTCGGCGACACACACGCTGCTGGCAGCGCCATCACCACTGGAATATAAACGAATCAATTGTGATGTAATACTATATCAAATGAGGAATAGAAACCTGAGACACATCGATTTCGACAAAGCTGTGACATATATTCACACCAAAAGGTGACAACATTACATTGCTTGTCTGATTACAGAGTACAACTTTGGTTCATTTACAAAAGAAAGATGAGCATTGGTACTAACTACACTACTGGTGCTCATCTGCTAATCTACTCCAACCATTTCCAAAAGCTGATCATTGGATAGTACTTTCCTAACACATAGCTACCAACTGCACTACTCCTACTCACTCCAACCATCACCAAAAGCTGATCACCAAAAGCGGAATCCCACCTAGTCACCAGCTCCGTTCCCCTGCGCCTGCACTCCACACCCAGACGCTGCATATCCAGCGGGGATCGAGGCGCAAATAGCTGCTGTTTCTCCACCCCCGCAAGATCCAGCAACGCCGCCGCCGCTTCCTCGATTTCCGCCGCTTCTTTCCTCGCCGGCATGATGTACCACCTGCCCACGACCTGAGATCCCTCCTCAACCTCCATGCGGTCGGATTTGGGGAGGAGGAGGAGGTTGGCGGCCGGATTTGGGGACGAGGGAGGACGATGGCGGCCGGACTTGGGGAAGAGGTGGAGGATGCCGGCGGGATTTGGGGTCGAGGTAGAGAATGGCCACGAGGTGGAGAATGGCGACGGGAGGTGGAGTCAACGATTTGGGGCGCGTCTGGTGCGGCTCGACGAAGGGGAGTGCGCCTCGACCAGGTCCGGCGTGACCAGCGTCCGACGTGGCTCAAAACCGGACTCCACGGTGGCAAAACCAGAGTCAAAACAGCCAATTATCTTCTGGGGGGGGTAATTTACCCGGTTTTGTGTAGTTAGGGGGGTAATTTGCTCTAGTTTAAAGTTAGGGGGGGTTAGAGTCCGTACTCTGAAACTTATGGGGGTGATTTGGACTTCTTTCCCCGAGAAAACAAGCCTACCATAGGTTTCCAGGTTAGTGAACATTGATTGATGTGAGATAATTGCTGAGGCGCGATGGATTGGCGATGCTAATTTCCTACGATTGATTTCCATGTTTGCTGAAAACACAGTAGATTGATTGGAAAGACACGAGAGCTTTCCTTATATTGGACGGCAAGGAAAGATTCTATGATTGATTGATTGATTTTTCTTCAAATTGATACCATGATTAGCGGCATCAAGGGGAGGGAGTAGCGCCTTATAGCATGAAATTCAATCGGAAGATGGGTGGGATTGAGTGAAGTCCTCCCGATCAGATCATACGGCTCATATGTTTTCAATGACGACCATCAAACGCGTCAAACGACCAATTCCAATTTAACAGTAAAGATGTTGACCAACTTATAAGGAAAGCATTTTATTTGTATTCTAGATAGTAGTCCTATATGAGGTGCTTGGTAATAGCGTGTGAATATTCATGACTTATAACTTACTAGCCAAGTGCCCGCGCGTCGCTGCGGAATGAGAAAACAACATATGGGTGTGTCTTGAATTAATTGAATTTCGTTAAAAAAAAAGTATCGCGAGCTTGTGGAAATAAATATATGGTAGTTTTGTGTCGCCACATTTTATTTCTTCACCCTTTACTCTCTAACCGATCTGTTTGACATGGGCTATGCGAGGTTATAGAGATTTATATTTGACAGTCGGCTATGGAGAATTCCATTGCACTTCCTGCAAATTGAGGCTTTTACTTTTGTACAAACAAGCAATTTTTAGCTTAAACATCTGACTACCTTACCGCCGTGTACAACAGCGTTAAGACTCACGCATTGCTCAGCAGCCGTTGTGGTTAGCAATCCTAATTTTTAGGACAAGGAGATCGCCCCAGTACCCTCCACATCATTTACACAGAAGACGGTTGCTACAATTGTGTGTCATTTTAGGTGTCTGCAGAATTTTGTAGCATACTATACTACTTTCCTATGAGCAGTAATCAAATAAAATCGGTAGAAAGAAACAACCAAAAGGAATGGTTCAAAATTACCGGAAGTATCAGCTAGTTGAAGCTTCATGGCAGCAGCAAAAATGGTGAGATGCAGCAGCCCTCTGAACTGCAGGCTCTTGTCCTGGTCCGTGGTATGAGACTCTACGTATGCAGCATCCTTTTTTTTTTGGGCCAGTACGTTCTCCCCTTGATCTCCCACTCCGTGGACTTGCTGGCGGCGGTTGCACCCATATTCAAGCACAGACCCTCTTGTCACCGTCGAAGGTAATTCCGCCACTCTTGAATAGCCTGCTGGCCTGCTGTGGTTGGTGTACCATTTCCTGGACCACGAACTCGGCTGGAGGCGGCGTCGAACCTCGCCATGGATCATGAAGCGCGCGGCCGAGGTGCGCGGGGGATTTCGTTCGAGCTCGTCGTCGACCAGGAGGCGCGTGGTCAAGTACGGTCGGATGTGTATGATCATGACACGGTCAGGCGCGTCGTCGACCTGTTGCATATGACAATTTGTGTTTGATGAGTACACGGGTGTACGGGAAAATAGGGCTTTGCCGTGCAGCCTAAACGCACGGCAAAGGGGCAAATCGGCTCGGCAAAGCCTTTGCCGTGCGGCCGTGCACGGCAAAGATTGCCCGGCAAAGACCCGCCCGGCAAAGCCGCCTTTGCCGTGCGTCGCGCGAAAATCGCACGGCAAAGGCTTTGCCGAGCGACGCAGCTTTGCCGTGCGCTGTCGCCTCTTTGCCGTGCGATTCCCTTTGCCGTGCGCTGTGCCGCTTTGCCGTGCGGCAGTCTTTGCCGTGCGCTTCCACTCCAGCCCGCACGGCAAAGACTTGGCTTTGCCGTGTGCTTCGCTTCCACCCTGCACGGCAAAGCTACCTACAGCAGCACCAGGTGGGCAGCGCGGGCGGCCTTTGCCGTGTGCATGTGGCCTTTGCCGTGTGCATGAGCACGGCAAAGAGTGTCTTTGCCGTGTGCTGTGGCCTTTGCCGTGTGCATGTGCACGGCAAAGGTGGTGCAAAATTTCCAGAATTTTTCTGTTTCCCCATTAATCCCTGCATATGCAATTCACAAATACACTTAACAGTCCAGATACACATATAGCACAATATATAGAGTATTTGCATCATCAACAACGTAGTTCATACACGAGTAGTCCAACAAAGTCCATACAATAGTTCCAAGTCGCATAATTAGTTCATACAAGCAACATCAACAACAAAGTCTCCAACATAGAATGTTCGCACAACAAGTTCATACACAAGCAACATCAACCTTCGCCACTTCCTTGTCCTTCTCCACTTCCTTGTCCTTCTTCACCTCCTTGTCCTCCTACAAGTTCATAGATGCATAAGTGGCATGGAATGACTAAAATTGACATGTAAGAACTAGAATTGACATGGAAGAACTAGAATTGACATGGAATGGCTAAAATTGAACATAATCGCTAGAATAGACATGAAATGGCTAAAATTCAACATAATGGCTAAGAATGACTTGGAATGGCTAAAATTGACATGTAAGAACTAGAATTGACATGAAAGAACTAGAATTGACATGGAATGGCTAAAATTGAACATAATCGCTATAATTGACATGAAATGGATAAAATTCAACACAATGGCTAAGAATGACATGGAATGGCAACATGGAATAGCTAAAATTGACATGGTTGAATGGCTAAAATTCACAAGTGACATGGTATGGAAGAATTAGAAGTGTAGGAGAACTCACCTAGAAACTGCTGCAGGCTCCGGATGATGCCCGTATTGTTGACGGTCAAGCCAGGTGTCAGCGGGCTCTGACTTGGGCGTTGCTGGAGGAGCGCCATCACCTGCGGATCAGGCGCGGGGATCTGCAATATCCAAAGTTCGGTTAGACAGTAAACAAGATTGAGACGGAGATATTAAGTTAACCACTTACCCAGTTGGGGAACATAGGAGGACACGACGTGCTAGGAGCACTACTCCCGGTGGGGAAGTCAGCACGGCCTGGTTCATGAACATCTGCTGGAACATCTGCTGCTTGTTGTTGCATCCGCTGCAACATCTGCTGCTGCATCCGCATGTTCTCCCTAATCTGTTGCTGCATCCGCATCTGCTCCTCTTGGTGCCTCCGTTCCCTTTCTTCCATCTCCGCCTACGTTGTGTTGCCGCGATGTCAGTAACATTGCAATGGAAAACATGTAATGAAGCGTAGAGGATCGACGAAGAACTTACCCGTAACTTCTCCACAGCTAAGCCCGTGGGCGGGTCTCTACCCGAGGCTGCTCGCTCGTACGCCCACGACGGATCTGGCGTAGAGATGGAATGGTCGATGGGTCGACTAACCCGTCAGCAATACATAGGCGGCCACCCTTCTTGCCTTGTCCCGCAAGCACCGCAACCTCAACATCAAAGTCTTCGGTGGTTGGGTCGGCGTCTTCGCCGTGCTTGGCCTTGAACGTCGAGCGGTACGCGCCACACTAGGCCTCCGCTAGCCCGTTGACCCACACGGACCCCGTTTCAGGATGTGGCTCCCTCCTGGTCTTGGACTTTTGGAAAAGGCCAAACAAGTTTGGTGTCACGCCTGTCTTCACTTCCTGCAAAGAGTACATGCAAGTAAGTGAAGAGGGACACCCTGCGGGGCTAACAATAACATGAAACGAAAGAATGAAGAAACCATTTGCTCACCTCTTGCTGCAAGGTAAGGGCCAAGTTCTTGCTGCCCAGGACATGTGATCCACCTCCCATCTCTAAGCGCTTACGCTTGCCCTCCTCGTGCTTCCGGGCGTACTCGGGGATGTCCACCATATGACCATCGCAAGAAAGCACGCCTTGTCTTCCCCGACGTATTGAGGAGGGTTCTACATACACAAGATAGACCCATTATTAGAACATAAACTACATGAAAATGCGGAAATAAATAACACATCGATGCTAATACCTGCAGGTACTGCCACGGTGCCATGAGCGTATCCCGACAATCAGCCTTACTCATCCAAACTTTGCGCTCGGCGTGCCAGTCGCGGACGCACTGGACACGTGCCTCGTAGTGCATGCCAGTCACCCTCACCCTGCACAACTCGTGTAAGATAACGTCGCACGCAATTTCCTTGCCCTCAGCCCTCGTGAAGTATTTACGTGTAGGGGTTTCTGCGAAGCAAACAAAGCCTCGTAATACTTCTTTGTGTTTTCCTCCGGCTCCTCACTTGTCTCCGCATCCCTAGATGTCTCCACCTCTACATGAGGGCTTTCAGGCACATTACCATTAGCCAAGTTCTCTAGGCACCTATCAAACCCAGTATCATATTCTCTCGTAGGCTGAATCTGCCGCACCTCCTTCCTAGCATGTTTCTTCGCCTTTTCTCCATGAAAAGTCCAAATCTTGTAGGACTGTTTGAACCCAGACTTGATCAGGTGAAGACTCATAGTTTCCTTGTCATGTGTTTTTTGGTTGTTGCACTTACTACAAGGGCAAAAAGCTGTTATGGGTTTGCTAGGGATGTCAAACGCCCTGTCCACGAACTGCTTGGTCTTTTCTCCCCATTCCTCAGTATATTTCCACGGACCAATTCTGCCATCGTACATCCAGTCACGATTATCCATCCTCTAACCAGCACCAAAACAGACAAACTTAGAATTTTTATCAAACATGATCCGCATTTTAATTTTTCCTTTTTTACGCATGCATCAACCTGAATCTCTACTAGGTGGGCTCCTAGCAGCCGCCGGATCCGTAGATTGAGTACGTTCTCCCTGCTCTACGATCAGAGTCAGGATTTCGGCAGCACCTCCCCGCTGCTCTCCCGATACACGTCTCGCCAAAAAGCCGAGAGGGGTGTGCATCCGGAGAACAACGGGGAGGCGCTGCCGAAATCCTGACTCGGATCGGGGTAGAGCAGGAGAACGTGCCTAACTACGCATCCGCCGACTGTCCCGATAAATGCCGTAAGAGTTACGCTTCATAATATGCGAGACCACTAATGCATATTTATCCGCGTAACCCTTACGGTCGGGAAGAGACGCCTAGGTATCGCGACATACTTGGTGATCTAGACCAAAAAAAACCTAGGTACAAGAGAGGCGAACGGATTCTCACCCTCGAAGCGTGATCGACAGCCGGCGAAGAAAACCAACGACCCTCCGGCAAAATCCCCTCCAGGAAAACGGTCTCTCTGAGCAACGCTCCTCAAGCACCCTGACAACGCTGGCCCCTGTGTCCACCTCGAAACATCATCTGCATATCGAGAAAACTAATTAGTGATAAAGACCATTTGTTTGCTCTAAATCCGACTATTATAAATACACTATTTCTAATAAATTGTGCCCTAAATCCCATTTCTACCGTAAATACTAGCATACCGGCTGGCATAATATGTTTTAACTACAAATTAGCATGCATAATATGTTTTAACTACCCTAAATACTATGTAGGAGCTGCCACACGCAGCTCCCCTTCTTCTTCAACCTCTCTCTACTCTCTCACAAGAACACACCCAGGCTAACACACACACACACATGTATCAAGGAAGAACACAGAAGCTTTGCCGCGAGACTCCCAACCACAAGTGCTACATTTTCCACTCTTTCTCATATACTTAACCAAACTGATTACAGTGCTTAAATACTTAACCAAACTGATTACATTTTCCACTCTTTCTCATATACTTAACCAGCCTAACTAACACCGACACATCAGCTTGCATGTACCCATGTATGTACTTGCCGCAGCCTACGTGCTATCTTTGATCTAATACATGCATGAACTAAAATCAGACACTAACTAACAAGATTAGTTCCAACATACTATAAGTAATATGCAAAAAAAATTAAAAAAATATCACATACCGGCTCTGGCCGCCGGCGGGTGAGCAGCAGCGGCAGGTGCGGGTGCATGCATCTTTGCCGTGCGCCTTCGTGGCCTCTTTGCCGTGGGGGGTTACTTTGCCGTGCGCCATCTGGCTGCTTTGCCGTGCGGGGATGCTTTGCCGAGCGCCGTGCTGGCTCTTTGCCGTGCGCTGTTTGTTTGCCGTGCGTCGCCCCGGAGCCACACGGCAAAGAATTCATTGCCGTGCGCGAGGCGCACGGCAAAGGGCGCTGGAAGCACACGGCAAAGACCCGTGCACGGCACTGAGCTTTTTTCCTGTAGTGTGAGCTATGTAGTACC
>NC_061512.1:193780702-193838394 GCF_022539505.1 Lolium rigidum | reverse complement strand
GGCCAATTTGTGTTGTGCGACATGTGTGTCAACCCACATGCACAGATCCATTGGATTTAGTAAGAGGTAGCGCTCGCGGAGAACGGCGTCAGAACGATTTGTTCGCTGGGTGCCGGTTTTCTGGTTTTTCTCAAGGGCAGCGCTCAGCGTCGGTCGCCCGACGTGGGCTGCTAAAATCGGTTGCTGTTCCGGCCGTTAGATCGCGATCTACCGGCCAAAAATAGCAGCAGCAAAC
The DNA here is from genome assembly GCF_022539505.1 of Lolium rigidum. Lineage (NCBI taxonomy): Eukaryota > Viridiplantae > Streptophyta > Magnoliopsida > Poales > Poaceae > Lolium > Lolium rigidum. The sequence continues at coordinate 193,838,159 of NC_061512.1, read as the reverse complement.
GTTTTGCATTTTAGCACCTCAAGTTTCGAGAAATCAACCCGCCGTCCCACCAAACCATAACGTGTATATCCTGCCGCCCCTAACTATCTTGGTATTCACATAAAATGCCACCATGGTGATTTATTATTAGAAGTTTAGAACAGAAAGTTTTACAACAAAAACCTCTCACCCTGTGTACAATTTTTTTTCGATATTACAACAAAAGCGGCACATCACTTTTTAAAAAGTAAATGTTACAGAAAGAGGTTAAACAACACTATTTTTGCTATAGATTGATTTACCACAAAAATCACTAGCTATTTTCACAAAAAAATGCAACGTATTACAACAAAATAAAAATGATTGTGTGTTTACATACAATTTCAGCACTAATCATTATATGTACCGTACATACATTTACAACAAATTATCAATATATTTACAATAATAATTAACAACAAAAACAACTTTTTTTATTGGGGTGTTTACAATAATAGTCAGTTTTCCATGCAAGAAGTATCTTTACAACAAATCAGTAACATATTTACAACAATAGTTAATAACAAAAAACAATAAATAATTAAGGCGTTTACAACAAATAAACAATATATTTACAACAATAATTAACAACAAAACCAATAAAAACAGGCCATCTCTCCGATTTGGTATCGCCGACTGCCAATCCAGCTCGCCGGAGCACGGTCGTCACTGGAGAAGACAAGATCTGGCCCGTTCCAACCGGTTTCAAGCCTCGGGGCTGGTTGGAGACCTCCAATTTTAGAGGTACTATGGTCATAGCCATTGTTGACCTTGAGCTTTAGGGGATTTTCATGGAGGAGGAGTAAAAAGGAGAAGAGAAGGGAGGAGAGGGACGGCGGACAGCGAGGCGGGTGAGCGCGGGCCGCGGAGCCGGCAGCGGCGCTGATGCGGTTGTGAGCGCGGGCCGCAGAGCGAGGCAGCGGCGCTGAAGCAGGCAAAGCGAGCAATGGAGAGAGAGGAAGAGGAGAGAGGAGCACGTGGGTGGGCCCGACGGGATGGGAGGGACGACCGATCTTTTCCTCTCGATCGGGCGACGGATTGGAAGCGTTTTCCTTTTCTCAAACGTAGGATCGATAGAGATCGATCACAGAAGGGCACCGGTTTTCTTTGACGTACCGTAGTTTTATTATGTACGGACACCACTATTGCAAACTAATAGTTACGATGACTTGACCGTGGCTATCTAAGTGGAATATTCTTCAGTGGGAGGCGACGTTCCCGTCGACAGCGAGGCGCCTGTGGTGACTTCGTCAATCTCAAGACCCGCCGGATCAGTTCTTCGATGTAGTATCTTGGAGGTGCTCATAGGAATAGGGTGTGCGTGCGTGCGTTCATAGGGGTGAGTGTGTGCGCGTATGTATGAGCGCCTTTGATTGTACTGTGTTTCGCAAAAAAAAAAGTATAATTTATTTTCTTTTCTGTGGAAATATACAGCGAGTAGTTCATTCAAATAACCATCTAGGACAATTATTGGCAATCGACTACTGCATAGTTTGATATGCATGCTCTCACGGTTCTCAAACTATTTGACACGCATGCTCTCACGGTTCTAAAAAACTATAGTGAATGACATAATTGGTTCTCGTACTAGGTCCAACAATACATCTGTTACGTATAAAATAACTGACTTGTAGTTAGGGATGTTTTTTACCCGCTTTCATGGTTAACATGACCATATATTTATATTGGTTCTCAAACTTCTTTTTTTAGAAACGCAGTACAAACGCAGACGCTCATATACACGCGCATACTCACCCCTATAAACGCACACCCTACCCCTATGAGCACCTCCGGAAGATTGGATCTTAAAATTGGCGGAGTCACCATAAGCGTCTCGCTGTCGACGGAAACTGCCTCCCACTGAATGAATATTTCGTCTTTATGAGACACACGGATGTCAAACCTGGGGTTTGAACTCTGGTGGGTTAGGGGTACAACCATCCTCCTAACCACCCAACCTTAGTTTGATTCTCTTTTGGTTCTCAAACTAGTTGTGGCAATAATGTACCTTGAACCACATACTTCTCTTGTAGTTTATCATTATTGCATATCTTCATGTATATCAAGAACACCAAATATGAGAGATTGATGTCCCATGAAACAATTAGACAACAACGGAAGGAGGATCAATGGCGCACGCGTGAGACGCAGCCTTGTCCATGGCCTCCTCTCGAACTCTGGCGTTGCAGATATTGGCTACATAACACATATGCTTCATCCCATACTGCGCTAGGATCCCACACCGCTCCTCAAATGTCCGCTCCATATATTTGAGGCAGTCCCAATCATCGACGAGAGGCAGGCCTGCCGACCGGATGGCGTTGAGGACCTTGGGACCTTCCTCAAAGCCAAAGAGGAGACTATCGATCAACTCCACGCTACTATCAACGTGAGATTGTCGTGCCATCATGTCCACCAACTGCCTCCGCGCCTCTCCTTTCTATGTCGACCCCTCCTTCGATCCCCTGTACTTGTGCCAGAAATGGACGTGATCGGCATCGCGCTGGTTCACCGCGGCACCCGTCAGGGAGGGGAAGGAGTTGCCGATGAAGCTGGTGTTGTCATTAGCAGGATCGGTACCCATGAACAGGTAGAGGCTTTGGTCGTTGAGGCCGAGATTGCCGTACTGCATCACGTGGGAGCCGACCCTGTACATCTCATGCGCCGAGGTGCAATCCTTGACGACGCCGTACTGCTGCCTAAGGGACTCCGTGTGGAGGTTGTGGGCATCACTATCCTCTGAGACATTGTAAAGGTTACCGAGGCAAGTGCCATACTCGGCTGGAGGGGCGCCCTCATCGTCTCCAGGGCAGTAGGTGCCCCAACAGCTCTCATCTACGTTCGATGTGGTCGTCGCGTACACGCTGATGTCGCCCGTAGGAGGCCCTCGAAGATGCTCCCTGAATCGCACGCCTCCACGTAGAACGCGAGGCTCTTGTGCCCGACTCCGCCTGCATGCTTATTCTCCAATGTTTGTACCAGGTCATTCGCGTATAGGTACTCCTCGTCGTTCGGCATCTCTGACTGATTAAACAACAGTATCGGTTCGCGTCAGAGGCGGAGCTATGTACAAGTCAGGGGGGGCCACCGCCCCCCCCCCCCCAACTTTTTGAGAATTACCGAAGGATTTTTCACAAGGCTTAGAAGATAAAAAATAGCACGTTGCCCAGCTATATATTTTTGTGTCCCCCTCCCATAATTTCTTGGCAAGCTCCGCCACTGGTTCGCGTCACGATGCAATAAAAAAGATACAGTTTTTTTCGAAATGGGGATATTCCCCGGTCTGTGCATCAAATAGTTGCATGCCACCTTTACTACTTTATTTAAAAAACCAGATAAATTTAAACGAAGATAGATGGAGATGGAGTAATATTTACCAAGGATCCCTGGCCCCTGTGATCGGAGTAGTAGACGAAGATATGGTCATCCGGGCCGCTGCTGACGACCTTGCCGCTGCTGCTCCCGGTGAGCTTGGATTTTTCGTTGAGCAGAACCACGAGGAAATTGCTGCCATTTGGGTGGTTGATGATGACTCTGGGTCTAGGGTTATCAAGGTTGTTGGCGATGTCATCATACATGAAGACGATGATGTTTTCGTATTTCAACCCACCCTTCTTCATGATCTGGTACACGTGGCACACGTCTCCCTGCACACACGTACACCACCTCCCCAACTCTTAGAGCATCTCCGGCCCACTTTCTCGAACGTCGTTTGGCAAACACGCTGGATAGATGGGGTGCGCAAGCAAATGTGGTCGTGTTGGGTGACGCCCCTCCTCATCCACGACTCTCATATGAATTTACGGAAAATTTAAAATTCCACAAACATTTAAAATTTCATTTAATTTGAATATATTTTACATAGTTTAAACAAAATGTAACTAAAATTTAGACTCAGCCTACACCTAATCATCTTCATGGATGTCCTCGCGACACGCGCCGAAACAACTCATAGTCGACCTCGTGAGGCTCCTCCTCCTTCACTACAGCGAGGCTCGTGCCTTCTCTATCACCGGCGTCGAAGGGACCTGTTTTGTCACCGCCGGTGGGTTCGACGAAGTTGAGAGAAAGTAGTGTTGTCCACGCATACAATCCCCTTCTCTGTTTGTTTTCCTGAACGATAGAAACAGAAAAGTCACTCTCTGCTAGCCCAATAATTTCTTTCTTCTCATAGGGCCCAAACTTTGTAGAAGACCAATTGTAATCCAATCAAACCCATCCAGCATTGTTCCAAATCAAAGCCTACACAAGTATGTAAACACTACTCATTCACAATGTTCACAGACCTAGCCCATAGTGAACAGTAACCCGGCCAACACTGCCTAACCCTGAAACATCACATATACACATTTTGATTCATTCCAGATCAATTTTCCACACTGTCTAGACAAACTATAAAACAATCAAAATCCTTGATATATTCACATTTTGTTCTCACCATCCATTCATAAAACCCAATCTAGCTATTTCTATTTGGTTGTCTTTTTTGTTAATAAGGTCCGCTATGGCAATGAATCGGTATTGGACAAAAGGTCAAGATGATAGGGGTATCTCGACGATGGCTATACCAATATCATACTGTTCGCATGTCATTATCCATTGTTCATGTTGATCCTGGATGTCACTTATATAAATAATTACTAGTTTAGTTAATTAAGTAAAATGCCTATCTAGGATAATTAATCATGTCTAAGTCGGTTAGTTTTCTTTTGACATGCTCATATGGTTACCATATGACCATATATTTTACATTTGGATATCAAACTAGTCACGATAATGTACATCAGACCACATACTTTTTGTATAACATATATTTACAGTTATCGTGATTTTATATTTATGCATATTGATAACACAAAATATTGAGTGATATATGCCACATGAATCGATTAAACTACTTGATCAGAAAGAGGAATGCAGATTAATAGTGCATGCCTGAGACGCAGCCTTGTCCACGGCCTCCTCAGACTACATAACGCATACTACCTCCGTTCCAAGGAATAAGGCGCACGCGTATTTCAAGACGAACTTTGACCATAAAAATTGAGCAACAAAATCTTGGTTATATTATATGTAATTAGTATCGTTGAATTCGTATTGAAAAGCACTTTCTAATGATGTTAATTTTATATAAACAATCTTTACATATTTGAAGTAATACTTAGTCAAACGAAAAGCACGTAAAACGAGGACGCCTTATTCCTTGAATCGGTGGTAGTATGCTTCATCCTGTACTGGACTAGCGGCCCACACCACTCCTCAAATCTCTGCACCATATATTTGAGGCAGCCCAATTTGTCGACCGTTGATTTCCTACCGATCGGACACCGCTGGGGACCTTGGGACCTTCCTTGTAGCCGAAGAGGTTGCCAACTCCACACTACTATCAACGTAAGATCGCCATGTCATCATGTCCACCAGCTTTCTTGGAGTAGATCTTCAGAGCCTTGATACTCTACTAGCATGGATGGGGCTAAGAAGTTACATTCTAATTAAGGTTTGAGTACGGTTGGTGTGCGGTCATGATTGTAGTTCAAAAATAGAAGCAATATATACATTTATCATTATCGCATATATTCATATGTATCGAGAACACTAAATATTGAGTGATCGATGTCACATGGATCGATTGCATAACTATATATGGAAGGGGGATTAATAGCGCACACCTGAGATGCAGCCTTTTCCTTGGCGAGGCGTCAGCATTGCAGATGTTGGCTACCGACCGCATTTGCTTCATCCCATGTTGCGTCAGAGACCCGCACCGCTCCTCTAACCTCTGCACATGGACTGAAGGCAGTCCCGGTCCTCGACGAGAGGCTGCCCCGTATGATACGTAGAACATGTACTTGTAGTACATGAACACATCGTAATTGCGTGTGCGCTTGCATAAATATTTGCGGCTTATGACTTACGCTTTGATAACAGCACGGTAGAAAATAAAATCTAACTTTACAGCAATAGATTTTAAAAAAGAGATTAATTGGGCTTGTCAACTACCATATACTATCAGGACCTTCGATTGGTGGCATATAGAATGAAGAAAAAACATAGAGTCCTTCAAAGAATGGCTTCCAGTCTCAAGTTTAGTTTAGTTTAGTTATCTTCGACTTTAAGCTCACGGGCATGATATTTTGGAACATGGGAGCATATACTCCCTTTATTTTGAAATACATTTTAGATATATTTTGAAATGTCAACAAAATTTAAACAAAAAATTCGCATGTGCATCTTCATGTGCTACTTGCTCACAAAGTCGCTTCATGAACAATGACTTGTTGTGTGTCGCATGTAAAAAGACAAAATTCGGTGCTAAAAATAAAACTTTTCACAATATAAATTTTCTCATTTTTACGTAGACCACAAAATGTATCCGTTTTTCACGAAACTTCACAAACACACATATATTGTGGATATGTACATGTAAAACAATTTGTCAAAAGTTTTGGACACTTTAAAATATGCTTTTTCGGTAGAGGAAGCATATGCACCCGGGAGCCGAATTAATTTTCCACTCACTCTTTTCCTTGTTGTATCGTTTTAAATACTTTTTTCAATATAATATATAAAAATTACAGTGGGTTTTTACCCACTGTTTACCTTAAAAAAAAGTACTAGTTCACTACAAATCTTGTCTTGGTCAGTTACTTGTTCCTGTTGGATTAGTTTTCTCTTGGCATGCATGCTCCCATGGCCATGATTAGCATTGAACGCATCCCTTAAGAGCTCTAAGCTCCCAGGGTTGGCAGCATTTGTTGTTAATCAGCAGGTCACTTTCATGGGTCCCACATCGATTTTTGGTGTCCAGCTTATCCTTTTTCACCGCGTTGGAGAGGCGGCGCGACGCAAGGTCGGTTTCCTTCTCTTCTTTCTCTCTGAACCGTGAGTCGGATGTGGTATTTTTAAACCGAAGGTCCGTAGACCCAGCTTTATAAATAAAGCAAGCGACCAATGTCAGAGTTTACAACCATCAACACGACTCACGCCACACACGCGCAGCCAAGAACGGGTAACACCACAACTAACACGTCCTGTGCTAAGCCCAGCACCACAAGTACAAAGCGGTAAGATACAAAGCCCTGAAGCGGGTCGAATGTGCTAAGTCGACCTAGTCCGCGCATGTAGCCTCCTGACCTCGTCCACCGCCAAGTCCAGCAACGCAAGATTCCTCGGTCTGACCAGAACCCTCCAAGACTGCATATAAAGCAACATGTGGAAGAATGCGTCAGCTGCCCACCTCACCACAAAGATCCCTAACCCCGGCCCACATGTATCCCGCCATGAGGCAGGTGAATAAAATGTGGTTGCAATCCTCCACCTCACCACAAAGAGCGCAAAGGCCATTGGAGGGCCCTCGCCTCTTGGCCACCTGTTCGCAGGAGGGTAGCTTTCCCCGTATCAACTGCCAAAGGAAGACTTTGATCTTGGGTGGGACGCGTGTCCGCCACACCTCCTTGAAGTGTGTAACTGCTGCACCCCGCGGGAGTCCACAATACACCGACCGCGTAGAGTACTCCCCTGAGGGCTCCAGGGACCAAGAAATCTGATCATTCCCTACTTCGTCCGGGAGCCCTTGTATTTCACGGCAAAGATCATCCCATTCGACCTTTTCCGCCAAGCCAAGGTGTCGTCGGAACCGGATACGCCACTCCCCGGGGCTACCATCGACCACCCTAGTCGAATGGACCGTGGCGAAGGGGTTGGAGCAGCACCCAAAGAGGAGAGGGTAGCGAGTTCTAAGAGGCCCGCGCCCCGACCACCAGTCAAGCCAGAAGTAGGTCCACTTCCCATTGTGAACCTTATGTCGAGCTCCCAGTTTGAAATACCATTTAAGTTTCTGTATGGAGTTCCAAAACTGGGAGCCCCTAGCCGGCACATCCTTAGAGAAAAAATCCCTTTCCCCGAGGTACTTTGCCCGAAGCAGGTCAGCCCACAGTCCCCCTGTGTTCTGGTAGTACTTCCAAATCCATTTCAACATCAGGGCAATGTTTATGGTTTTGGTGTTGAGGATCCCTAAGCCCCCAAATTGCTTAGGTTTACACACGGTGGCCCAATCCACCATGTGGTATTTCCTCCCCTTGCCGACTCCTTCCCAGAAGAAGCGGGACCGAGACCTGTCCATGGCCGCATGGGTGGAGTCATGTAGAAGGTACAGGCCCATAGCGAACATAGGAAGGCTCGAAAGACAGGAGTTAGAGCATCTCCAGTCGCGTCCCCCAAAGCGTCCCCCAAAGGGATTTGGGGCGCGCCGGACGAAAAATGCGTTCCAGCCGCGTCCCCCAAAGCCCTTTTTTGTCCGGCGCGCCCCTATACGGTGTCCGGCGCCCCGAGCCCGTCCCCGTCCCACGGGGGACGCTCCGGGAACGCCGGACACAACGAAAGCGAGGCGGGCTCCCACATGTCGGCGACTATTTGCATAAACCGTTGGTTCGCGCCTCTTTTCTCGTCGCTCCTTCCTTCCCGCGCCTCCCACCCCACCGCCGCCGCTGGATTTCCCGGCCGTTTGGGCGTCGATCTCTGCCGGCACCGTTGTCGCGGCTGGGGCTCCCGCCGGTCGTGCCGCCGCCGCCGCGTCGCCAGCGCGTCCCAGAACGCGCCGTCAAATCCGCCCCGCCTCCGCGCACAGAAGGTGCTCGACGACTTGCCAGGTAGGCGCGATTGGCCGCTGTTTGTTGCGTCGTCTGCCTCGGCGCAATTTTAACCATTTATTTTTCTTTATCCATGGACAGCGACGATGAGATGGTTGCCCTGCTGCTGGAGGATGAGCAAGCGTTCGACGACGACCTGCGGGAGCATTTGCTGATCATCGCGTCCCTCCAGGACATGCTTGATGCTGAGGCGGAGAAGAGGAAGAGGCCGCGCCGCGGAGGATCAAGGCCGGGAAGAAGGAAGTCGAAGCCCCGGCAGAGGATGGAGGGGCATGCCATGCTGCACAACGACTACTTCGCCGACGATGCAACACGGGCCGACAATTTTCGGCGCCGGTACGGGATGAGCAAGGGGCTGTTCATGAATATCCTCCACGGCGTTCGAGAGTTCGACCCCTACTTCAAGCTCAAGCTCGACGCCGTAGGCGTTCTCGGGTTCTCGTCGATTCAGAAGTGCACCGCCGCCATGAGGATGCTTGCATACGGAGCACCTGCCGATACACGGGACGACTACCTTCGCATGAGTGAGTCTACCGCCATTGAGTGCATGTACAAGTTTTGCCGAGCTGTGGTGGGAAAGTTTGGCAAATACTACTTGAGAGGGCCAAGCGAGGAAGAGACTGCAAGGATCATGGCACAAAATGCTGCCAGAGGATTTGCTGGAATGCTTGGAAGCATCGATTGCATGCACTGGGCATGGAAGAACTGCCCGTTTGCTTGGAAAGGTATATACAAAGGCCGTCATGGATATTGCAGTGTGGTGCTTGAAGCTGTGGCAGATTATGACCTGTGGATTTGGCATTCTTTCTTTGGCATGGCGGGATCACACAATGACATCAACGTGTTGCAGCGGTCTCCGGTGTTCGAGCGAGACTAGTGGAAGGGCATGCTCCACCATGCAACTATGAGATCAATGGCCACCAATATACCAAAGGCTATTCTCTAGCCGATGGTATATATCCAAAATGGGCCACTTTTGTCAAAACAATCTCGAATCCATCAGGTCTGAAGAATTCTCACTTTGCTACGCGACAGGAGGCTTGCAGGAAGGATGTCGAGCGGGCATTTGGTGTGCTTCAAGCACAATTTGCCATTGTCCGGTACCCTGCTCTAAGTTGGTCTCACGACCAAATGTGGGAGGTGATGCAGGCTTGTGTGATCATGCACAACATGATCATCGAGGATGACCGCAAGAATCATGTTAGGTCACATGTTGGTCCCTATGAGTGTCAAGGCCCTCTCGCGGAGGTTGATCATGAGTTGCCTGCAGATTTTGCTGATTTTCTCGCCATGCACGCAGAGATCCGTGACAGCAATGTGCATGAGCAACTTCAAGCTGATCGCGTTGAGCATTTGTGGAGGATCAAAGGAAATACCGTGGCACCTTGATGTATCATCTAGCCCTATTTATTATATTTGATTACTTGTTTTATTGTTTGTTGTAATTTAATTTGAAAACAGTCCTCGCAAACATTTTTATTCATATGCTACATTTGATATAAATGGTTTATGTGTTAAAAAAATTATTTTAAATGTTTGGGGGCGACGTTTGGGGACGCGGCTGGGGAGCGACGTACCCCAAACGCGGCACGAACAAACTACGTCCTCCAAACGCTCGATCCGGCTCGCTTTGGGGGACGCGGCTGGAGATGCTCTTAGTGAGCTCAAGCCGGCCGGCCGAGGCAAGAAAGAGACCTTGCCAAGGCTCCACCTCATGTCGCCGTGCCTCTCCTCCACATGCCGCCGCCAGCCATCGCCGCAGCTTCTAGCGCTCTCGCATCGACCTCCACCTCCATCTGGAACACCGGCGACGGATGAGGCCACCCCGCCATGGCCATATCTCTCTCCTAGCACTCCAATCAAACCGAGCAGAGAAATCCCGATTAGAAATTCCCTGGACAAGCCAAACCCTCGCGGAGAGCTCACCGCGCCGCACCGGATCGGACGGCCGGATATGGAGGCGGCGCGGGATTCGATGGCGGCCCTCTGCGACGCCGGCCTCTTCGACTCCGCCCAGACACTCGTGCGTAATCCATGTACCTTCCCCTCCCCACTCCAAATCTCTAGGGTTGGTGACAGGGTTGGTTGAGGGACGGAGCGAGCTACCTAGGCTGGGTCCGGGATAGTAGAAGAAAAATCCTGAAGGGGCCCTTGGCTGAGTAGCATTGCGTCGGTACGGTGTTGTAGACGAGGGTCGCGCTTCGGCCGCACATGAACATATGGAAGACATGGATGGTGAGCTGTCATCAGTAGCTCGATAGGTCCTAGCATGGCATTCACTGTAACTTTTGCTGAGCACGGTTGGTGAGCATGTGCAGCATGTGTTCCCCACTTAGCAACTGCACGACCTGGTGCCTAGGCCTTCTTCTCCTTAGGAAACACAACTTAGATACTGTAAGTTAATGCAGGTAATTCCAAAACCAAGTAAGGGATCTGCAATCCAATAACAAGCATGTTGTAGAAAATAATCTCCTTTATATTAGTATTATTTCTTGGAATTTGCACTTACATAGCACAACAAAACAAGGAGGGAGGTTGCGAGTTTTTTTCTTCCTGTTTGCAACTCTAGCAATAATTTCTTGCAGAAGGTGTATTTGATTTGTACGTTGCAACACAGAATGGAGTGGGTGGCTGCAATGGGCTTTTTACTATAGTGAGTGTTTGCTTCAATCAACCAAGAGTATTTATCAAAAAATTAATTGTATTTATTGGTTTGAGCTAGATTTGAATCTCAATAAACGTTGGGAGAAAGTAGTGCTAGGATCTGTAGGCCTATATGTCATAGTTCTGCATGCCCTTTGTCTGAAAAGTAGTCTAGATAGTTTGACATGTTTTAATCAATTTCTCATGTTTTTTAATACAAAAAACTAGCTTTACCATGAATCTTATGCACTTCAGTACAAGGGCGAGATGGAGATGGACTGCGTTGGCCATGCAATGGGAGGATAGGACGTGCTCTTTGTCTAAGTGCCTACTGCCATCATCTCCCTTTAGTGTCTTATAGTGACTTCAGTTAGGCCTGAACATATGTATCTTTATCTGAGATAATCATTTCAGCAATTTTATTACATGACATCTCTAGATGGAGATGATCCTTAGCTCTTCAAACCATTGTAATCTAAAGTTGCACATTTAAATTGAACTTGCACAAGAGAGGTTAGGAAGAGAAATTTGTTGTTGAATAATATCATCCTTTTCCATTTAATTTGTTTATTAGGTAGGATACCTTCCATATGGTTTCTTGAAAAAAAAAAAAAAGAGTATCCATATCTCAGTCAGTCACATATTGAATTTTAACATTAAGGAAATCTCTTGATTTTTCTATAGCAATAATGTCCGAAGTGTTAGGGTTTGCGGTATATCCCATTATGCAATTATTGGGTAACTAAGAAAATTGATCCTATTTATCTTATGAATGATGTTATTTGGCTTCATGCACTTTTCTTCTACTGTTGCGAAGATAAAACAATGTCTTAGTTGTGTGAAGGATATTTGAGCAATTATCTCAAGAATAAAGATGACCTCAGATATTAGGGTTCACAGTCTAATTCATCATTTCATTGACTTGTTTTCCATTTTACCATGCAGAATGTCAAGGCCATCGGATATTATGTCAGCGTAGTTGTAAAATACTACTCCCTCGATCCATAAGAAGTGTCGGGCCTTTAGTTCAAATTTGGACTAAATTAAACTAAAACCACGACACTTATTATGGATCGGAGGGAGTAGATGTTAAGTTTAGAGTGGCTGCAAACATTTAGAGCATATTTTCCTGGTGTTTTATTTTATATATCCATTTGCTTTCTGTTATTGGCATAGTTTACTAGAAATAATGGAAAATGTATTGTATGTTGTACAACAAATATCATTTGTTGAATTTTCTCCCGTAAATGAGTACAGGAGACCCTTGTTAACCTCAAGGTCACCGCATTTACAACATGCTATTCATTAGTTCTTATTTATGATTAGCAGTTCTAAATGTTATCTATCTTCTGTTCAACCAGTATAGGAATGGAAACATGTTCTCAATTTTTATGCACGCAGACTGTTAGGCCTATGGAGTTACTTCTTACTTAACTTGTTCTCACCTTATTCCCTGTATTAAAATTTGGTCTCACTTTTCTGGGAGAACCTTTGCAGCCATATACTCTCTTGAAGTATATTAAATTGGCTCGCAAATTGGGTTTCCTTTGTGTAAAGAAGGTTTTTATTACATAGGAACAACTTATGGTGCCACTTATATTCTTGGAACCAAAATTGTTTTTTTGCACTGTTTTGACCTCTCTATGTATAATGTACATCCTTCTTTTTCCCCATAAGTATCCAGAATATGGTGGTAAGTATCGAGAACATGCTAACCAGTCATTTCAATTATTGCACCCACCTTTTTTTTTTGAATCATACTACTTTTTGTTTAGTCATAGTGAAAGTATCAATTATAGCACCACTCTTTTGTCTTTGGGTTATACTATTTTCAGTTAGTAATTGTGTAACTCGCTACCACAGTGGTTTTCATCTACCTATCATTGAAGAATATCATTCACAGAACTAATTTGCTAGATCCAGGGAACAGTTTGTGCTCATTTGGCTTCCATTAGTTCATTATATGATTGTTTCCATTAGTTTAGTATGTGATGTTTTCTGAGGATCAGTAATCTTTTGCTAAATCCATAGTTTAGTCTGTGCCCATTTCAGCTTCCATTAGTTCCGCATTTATGCCTATGTGAGATTGCATTAGTTCAGTATTTATGACCATTTGAGCTTCCATATTGTTCTTGGTACATCATAGCTGTTAACTACCATTGACAATATTATTTTAATAAATCCACAATACAATGTGCCTGTTTGAGCTTCCATTAGAGCTTGGGAGCTGCCCAAGTAAATCTTCCATGTTCTCCAACAAAATGCTTTGATATGCATGCATTTTTTCTCACCACAGCATAATTGTGTACACCTTTCCTGGATTTGCGTCCAACACAATTACGGCTTGAGTTTTGTTTGCTTTGGCTAAGCATATACAATTTTCTCTTGAAATGTATGCATGAGAGTTTGAGAAAGATTTAAAATTTTGATTGTGTGGGTCTTGTTTTAATCCGATTTACTGGTATGGTGCTTGTTTTATGGATTTTGATAGTGTTGTGCTTCTTTTCTTCAGGAACATACGGTCAATAAAAGGTATGTGTTGTTTTGGTGCCTCGCAAAAGATGCATGATGTGATGCTCTATGGCAACTACATCAAGATTTACAGCCATTTGTGAAATTTTAGATATTGCAATATTGGTATGTATTCTGAATCATGCCAAGTAATGCCATCTTTCACAAATAGTAGCATGTTTCCGTTAGGATGAGTGTTAAGGAAAGGAGAAAAAAAATTAATGGCTAATCACCAGTACAATACTAATTGTTGGTTGTTCCAGAATATAGATCTACTATGATAAGGATAGGTAAAACACACACAATTGCTTTTCTGAGGGAAGGAACATGTGTTGTCACACTTTGGAAGTCCACACTTCGTTAGTGCTAGATACTACTGTCCACAACTTCAACTCATAAGTTTCCAGTTTGGATCATAATTCCTCTGTTACAAAAAATATGAGATGTTTTAGTGATCTAAAATAGCCTACTAATACATCTTATATTTTGGTAAGGAGGTAGTACATGAGAAGAATCATACTTGGTTATAAGATTGATAAAAATGTTTTTTTCCTATGAATTACTGGTGCTCATATATGATAAAAAAGTCTATCTGGCTGAGGAAGGCCCTGTTGTGGACCGCTGAACAACTATTTAGGCATATATCGAAACCTATTCAGAGGTATATCCCTGCTTTTGTTCCTGCAATCTTCCCGAGACTTGTGAGCGCAAATATCATCGCTGGCATAGCTCCCGCTATCTGCTGCCGCCGAGGCTGAGCTTAGTTCAGGTTTTCCTTTTGTATTATTTCTTAGTATGTTGTCCTAAGGTCTATTTATTCTTTTCAGTGCGAATCTTTATTTCGATACTTTTGTGACTATGCGGATGATGCTGATGTTACCTGTTGTTGCGGTTTTGGAGGGAGTTCCTCTCGAGAAAGGAGGTGGTTCCTTGACAGCCTTTAATCGAAAATCAGCAGGCTGAGTTGCCGATTGTAGACACATGCCTCCTGAAGATGTGCTGGTGAGTCTTTTGAAGGCTGCTGTGGAAGTTCCGAAAAAGCTGACTGTGCGCTACATTTTTATTAGAACTACATGCCAAAAAGGCTGCTAGAGAAGTACATGCCACCACATAAATCTCACTATCAGCGGTGCGCCGTAGTAAGGAGCCCAGAGTCGACCACCTCATCCATGGGACACCTGCTAAAGAAAAGTTAACAAGCATCGTTGCTACGATTGTTAGTTGCAGCTTCTGCAGGTCCAGTTTGTAGTACCCTTTGTACCTGTTGTGTGCATTTCTGCTTTAATTAGAAGATCAAAATCGCCCACACATGTTTACGCAACTGTAGCTGTAATGTACTAATAAATCAATTTCCTAGATGTTTATGTGCTGCTTATTCAAGTACAAATGTACTGCATCTAAAGATAAACAAACCTCAATAAGAAGAAACGAACATGTCTCCACCCCGAGAAAGAAACACTCGCGAAGCACAAACAACACGTCACGCGCAAGGCCCATCTAGTAACGTGCAAACCGTCTTTTCCTGGAAAATTGCTTTACCTACATCCTGCTGCTCATTTCGATGACCTCCCTTAGACCATCTCCAGCAGACGCAGACTGTATAACATGGGCGCCCTAAATTAACCACCAATATACCGCACGTGGTGTTTTTTCCCCTTTAGCAGGGGCTGCAAAAAATCGCGCGCTGCAATTCTTTTAGCGCGGAGGGCGTTGCGCTATTCACCGCGCCATATCTCGAGCGTTGACTACATCGCACACTATTGATTTCGTTCGCGCGCGACGCTCAACCGTCACTCTGAAAAATCCCCCTCGCTTGTGCCTCTCCTTCTCCATTTCAGTCAGTCACGGTCGCGCTGATTTACTCCTCTGTCGCCTTGATTTCGCATCCCGCTGCACCGATTCGACCTCCGCCGCTGTAGATCCACCACTGCTGCGCCTCTGGGTGGATCTCCCGGCCGCCGCCGTCGGAGGTTAATCAAGCCAGCCGTTACCGTCGTCGCATTTCTGTGCTGCCACGTCACCGCGCCGACCTTGGCAATGACGATGTCCACCTCGACCCGCGACGCAACATGGCGCACCCTAGCTTCTCGCCAAAATGCCAGCAACGTATGTTCCGCCGCCAACGTGCCCCATGTTTGTAGTTGCTAGAACAAAAAATGGCTCAAATATTTTATGTTTGTAGTTGAGCTCTTCCTACGATTCGAGAGTCCGATGATGAATTTGATATTGAGGAAGAGGAGAACATTTACATGCTATTGGTTTTGCGCGCCAATAAAAAAGCCGAAAGTTGGTGGCTCGGTTTTTGGCAGGCAGAAGTTGTGGAGGGAACGAATCGAAGGACACAACAATTTGATACGGATGTATTTCAACGAAAATGTGACATTTCCCGACAGCTACTTTCCCCGACGTTTTCGAATGAGCATCGGGTTGTTCAAACACATAGCGTAGGAGGTGATGAAGCATGATAAGTATTTTGAGCAATGGAGGAATACCACCGGAGAGCTTGGTCATAGCACCTATCAGAAGGTTACCGCCGCCTTAAGTATGGTGGCATACGGTATACCGACGGATTTAGTTGATGACTACTTGGCCATGGGTGAGAGTACCGCTATCCAGTGTGTCAAGTGGTTTGTCGTTACAATTGTGCAACTGTTTGACCCCAAATACTTAAGAGCCCCTATTGAAGAAGCTATAGCTAGACTTTTGGAGGAGAATGCAGCTCGGGGGTTTGTAGGGATTGTTCAAAGCTATGAAGGCCATTCACCAGTGACTGTACCAGGCTCATCTGGTTCAGCGTCAACTACTTTGGGAGCAAGTCCCAGCAAAGATGGGGGAGGAAGTAGTATGATTGGCTCAATTGATTGTATGCACTGGAGTTGGAAAAATTGTCCTATGGCATGGTATGACCAATTTAAAGGACACAAGAGGATTCTACTATCATTCTTGAAGCGGTGGCCGATCACGAGATTTGGATTTGGCATGCATTCTTTGGAATGCCCGGGTCGTGCAATGACATCAATTTTCTTCAAAGATCAGCACTGATGACAAGGATTGCATTGCGTGAGGGTCCAAATGTGAAGTTCGAAGCAAATGGCCACAAGTACAATGGCTATTTTCCTGCCGACGACATCTACCCAAAGTGGCAAACATTTGTGAAGCCGGTTGTCAATCCCAAAGGTAAGAAAAAAAACCAATTTCACAATACACAAGCGGCAGCTACGAAAGATGTGGAGAGAGCATTCGGGATTTTACAAGCCCAATTTGCTATTGTTAGAGGACCGGTGAGATTTTGGGAGCAAGATTGCCTTTGGTATATCATAAACGTATGTGTCATCATGCATAACATGATTATAGAGAACAATCGTGGTAAAGATGTTGACCACACCCATTTTGAATTGATGGGAGTCCCGTGCAAGTGAGGAGGACACAACAAAGGGTGGCTCGTTTCATTGCCGCATATCATTCAATTCAATCCTATCATTCTATTCAATCCAATGATGTGCATGATGAGCTTCAACGAGATCTTATGGATGAGTGGTGGAAATAGAACAGACAATAGTAGTTGATTGTGTTGTATTTGTTGTATTGCTATACTATTTAATTGTGTACGTTGTAATAACTAGACAATTTTATGTTGATTTTTAGTTAGTTTGTTTGATCTTGTTAAGTATATACAACTGTGCATATGCTGTTTGCGCCGGTGTCGTGCGCTGTAGTTTGCAGCGCCTGGTTGGGGGTGTTTTCGGCCGCTATGCGCGCGTTGTAAACTGCAACGTCCGGTGAAGATCTCGCCGGCGCCGTACGCAGCATCCGCGTAGCGTGCGCTCTAAAGACGATGCTCTTACCTTTCCGCACTCCTCTCGTTGGTGGAATCATTCTCGCCTTCGAGTCTGTGTTCCGGCACCATCGGACGTACGAGAGCTCCTTTTTTTTCTGACAGAAACAGAAAAGCCACTTGCTGCTAACACGATAACTCCTTTCTGTTGAAATATTGGGCCCACTTTTAGTGGCCCAAATTAGATTTCAGTTTTTCCTATAAATCTCAAAGCCCACATAGTGGCAGCCTTGTGAGTTTGAGCCCAAGTTGGTGGCAGCTCACTAGGGAGTGGCAAGAGGTGGGAAGTTTAGTCCCACATGGAAAGTTGGGAGGAAGTTAGACCACCTTATAAGGTGGGTTGTTCCACCACTAGTAAGTGAGTGAGAATAGGAGTGCTACACGCGCGCTCCTCCTCCTCCTCGCTCGTCTCGACTCGACTCGACTCGACTCGACGTCGACACGACACGACGCGCGCCGCGCTCGTCGTGAGTGGATTGAGCCTCGAGCCGAGACTTTCCTTACTTTTTGCAGCTCAGGAAAACGAACAGAGTCCTAGACGGACGCGTCGCAGTTAGTCGGTTCGGGTCGCTCCCGGATCGTGAGCTATCTGTAACCGACTCAAAACGTTCGTGCGACGTGGGCGTGGCCCACGTTGCCTAGGGTTTCCCGAGCCTATATAATCTCCTGCCCGGCTACCGCGAGAACACATCCAATACACGAGTTAGGGTTTCCACCTCTCTCTGCTTGCGCCGCCATCGTAGCCTACTCCATCCCGCGAGCCGACATGCATCGGCGAACGGGAGAGCAGGTCTCCGGAACCGCTCGTCCTTGCGATCCTGTACGGGAGAGGGCGAATTAGGTTTTTGGGAAGCGCTGCTGCGCGGCTCGCTCAAGCTCTTCATCACGGGTCGCCTTCCGTCCAAGTCGGGCGGTGCTGCCTAACGTCGTCTTCAACGCCGTCTACTTCGACCCGTCGTCCCCGTCGTCAACAACGTTGTCATCAACAACGTTACTGGCTGCGACATCGTACGCTACACCTCCACCGCCACCACCACCGGATCGGTACGTGCGACATATCTCGATCCGTTTAGCGATGGATGCTTTACAGTTTGCGCTGCTGCTACTCATGTTGATTAATGCATCTAGTATGTTTGAGTTTCACATGTTAGTAGTTGCTGCCATCATGTTTTATATTCTGGAATTAATCATGGAAATTGTGCCTAATTATCCAACAATCCAAAAACCTAATTGTAGGCACTTTCCTGAGTTAACAATGGCTGGTTTTTCCGATGCACTGAGGCCGGATAAGTTTACCGGTGTGCACTTTAAGTGGTGGCAGTATAAGGCCATGCTTTGGCTTACTCATCTGAAAGTGTTCGAAGTTACTGATGGTTTACCTGAAGGAACTATATCTGACCAAGATCAGAACAAGTTCAAGGAAAACAATACTCTCTTCGTCGGATGCGTTACGAGTATTCTTGCTGATCGTACGTGTGATGTGTACATGCACTTAACGGATGGTAAAGAGCTCGGGATGCACTCGAATGCTAAGTTCGGTGCAACCGATGCGAGCGATGGAACTGTACATCATGGAGAGCTTCCATGACATCGGGATGGTTAACAATCGTTACGTAGTCGAACAAGCTCATGAGATACGGTGCATTGCGAAAGAGCTTGAACTCCTTAAGTGTGCCTTACCTGACAAGTTTGTGGCTGGATGCATCATCGCTAAGCTGCCCCCTTCATGGAGGAACTTTGCCACAACTCTCAAACACAAGAGACGGGAGATATCGGTTGAAAATCTGATAGCGTCTCTTGATGTTGAGGAGAAAGCTCGGGCTAAGGATAATACTGAGAAAGGAGAGGGTCGAGTCTAGCGCCAACATGGTGCGAAGAAACCCTACAGCAAGAACAAAGGGAATAACAAGCCCTCCTTCAATAAGCCTATGAAGACTACAACCTTCAAGAAGAAGAAGATGATAAACAAAGCAGATCCGAGCTACTTTACCTGTGGAGAGGCTGGCCACTTTTCTAAGGACTGTCCGGAGAGGGCGGACCGCAAGAAAAAGGGGAGGCAAGTCAACACGGTGACCGCTAGCAATGCTGATGGGTACGGTAATCTCTTTACTTGTTCTTTCGGTATTTCAATCTCCATGTTGGTGGATTGATACGGGTGCTAATGTTCATGTGTGTGCTCGACATATCCATGTTCACTTCTTACCAGGTCGCCCGGGATTCTTCCGTCTTGATGGGGAATGGGTCACATGCTTCGTTCGTGGTGTTGGCACGGTAGATCCGAAGTTCACTTCGGGAAGATCGTGCGAGCTGAGAAACGTGCAGCATGTCCCTACTATGAACAAGAATCTCGTTAGCGGCTCCCTTCTATGCGAGAGATGGGTTTAAGGTTGTTTTAGAGTCGAATAAAGTAGTTGTTTCCAAGTTTGGACAATTTATTGGTAAAGGCTATGAGTGCGGAGGCTTGTTCCGCTTTTCGCTATCCGATTTCGATAATAAGTCTGTGAACCATATTTGTGGCAATGTTAGTGATGATACCAGTGTTTGGCATTCTCGTTTATGTCACATTAGTTTTGGTTTAATGTCTCGGCTATCCCGTTTAAGTTTAATTCCGAATTTTACCATTGCCAAAGGTTCTAAGTGCCATAGTTGTGTGCAATCAAAGCAACCTCGGAAGCCTCACAAGGCGGCCGAGGAGAGAAACTTGGCACCTCTAGAACTCATACATTCTGATCTATGCGAGATGAATGGTGTGTTGACAAAAGGTGGAAAGAGATATTTCATGACATTGATTGATGATGCGACTAGATTTTGCTATGTTTATTTGTTGCGAACTAAAGATGAAGCTTTAGACTACTTTAAAATTTATAAAGCCGAAGTTGAAAATCAACTAGAGAGAAAGATCAAACGTCTTAGGTCGGATCGTGGTGGCGAATATTTTCCTAAAATCTTTGATGAATTCTGTGAGGAACATGGCATTATTCATGAGAGGACGCCTCCCTATTCACCCCAATCAAACGGGGTTGCCGAGAGGAAAAACCGCACGCTGACCGACTTGGTGAATTCCATGTTAGCCACTTTGCTGGTTTATCTAAGGCATGGTGGGGGGAGGCTTTATTGACTTCATGTCATGTCCTGAATAGAGTTCCTAACAAGAATAAAGATAAAACCCCTTACGAGGAGTGGGCTGGGAGAAAACCATCACTTTCGTATTTGCGCACATGGGGATGTTTGGCGAAAGTCAATATTCCAATTACTAAGAAGCGCAAACTTGGACCAAAGACGAGTGGATTGTATCTTTCTAGGTTATGCTCCTCGGAGTGTAGGATATAGATTTTTAGTAGTTCAATCCGAGGTACTCGATATGCATGTTGATACTATTATGGAATCTCGTGATGCAACATTTTTTGAGAATATGTTTCCTATGAAAGATATGCATAGCATTGCTAGAATTTCTATCGAGATAATTCCTGAGTCTAGTACATCTAATGAGTATTTTGAACAATCACATGAGAATGTTACTGAGAAGGATGACAATGAAGCTCCTAAACGGAGCAAGAGACGAAGGTTTGAAAAATCTTTTGGTGATGATTTCATTGTGTACCTTGTGGATGATACTCCCACGTCCATTGCAGAGGCATATGTATCTCCAGATGCGAGATGATCGGAAAGAAGCTGTCCATAATGAGATGGACTCGATTCTTTCTAATGGAACTTGGGAGCTATCGGAACGACCCCATGGATGCAAGCCTGTGGGCTGCAAATGGGTGTTCAAGAAGAAGCTAAGACCTGATGGTACTATTGAGAAGTACAAGGCGCGGCTTGTAGCTAAAGGCTACACGCAGAGAGAAGGCGAAGATTACTTCGACACCTATTCACCTGTCACTAGACTTACCACCATTCGAGTACTACTGTCCATGGCTGCCTCCTATGGTCTTATCGTTCATCAAATGGACGTAAAGACAGCTTTTCTTAATGGAGAGTTGGAAGAGGAAATCTATATGGATCAGCTCGATGGGTTCGTAGTAAAAGGTGAAGAAAGAAAGGTGTGCAAGTTGCTGAAATCTTTATATGGCCTGAAACAAGCACCTAAGCAATGGCATGAGAAGTTTGACGAACTTTGACTTCGTAGGCTTTGTTGTCAATGAGGTCGACAAGTGTGTTTACTATCGCCATGGTGGGGGCGAAGGTGTTATACTATGTTTGTATGTGGATGATATTCTGATCTTTGGTACAAACATGAAAATAATACACGAGGTCAAGTCTTTCTTGTCAAAGTGCTTTGATATGAAAGATCTGGGAGAAGCTGATGTAATTCTGAACATCAAGCTTATTAAGAATGAGAGTGGGATTACTCTAACGCAATCCCATTATGTTGAGAAGATCTTGAGTCGGTTCGGCTATATTGATAGCAAGCCTTCTTCAACACCTTATGATCCCGAGTGTGACACTACGCAAGAACCGGAGGATTGCCATAGATCAATTGAGATATTCTCGGATCGTTGGCTCACTCATGTACTTAGCAAGCGCGACTAGACCCGACATCTCTTTTGTCGTTAGCAAGTTGAGTAGGTTCATGTCAAACCCGGGTACTGATCATTGGCATGCACTTGATAGGGTCATGCGCTACCTATGTGGTACAATGAGTTATGGGATTCACTATTCAGGGCATCCAGCTGTGCTTGAAGGATATAGTGATTCGAATTGGATCTCAGATGTAGCTGATCTGTACGCCACAAGTGGGTATGTATTTACCTTTGGAGGTGGCGCAGTGTCATGGAGATCTTGTAAGCAAACCATATTGACGAGGTCAACTATGGAAGCAGAACTTATCGCTTTAGACACAACCACTGTTGAATCAGAATGGTTGCGTGAGCTCTTGATGGACTTGCCTGTGGTTGAAAAACCTGTTCCGGCAATCCTTTTGAATTGTGACAATCAAACTGTGATTGTCAAAGTGAACAATTCTAAGGATAACGCGAAGTCATCAAGGCACGTCAAGAGACGTTTGAAGTCTGTCAGGAAATTGCGAAACTCCGGAGTAATAACTGTTACATATATTCAAACAGAGACAAAAACTCGGCAGATCCCTTTACAAAGGGACTATCACGTAATGTGATAGAAAGTGCATCGAGGGAGATGGGTTTGAGACCCGTTGATGTTATACCATAGTGGTAACCCAACCTTTGTGATCGGAGATCCCGTGAATTAGGACCTGGGAAGAACAAACTAGTGGTTTAATTGAGGAGAGTATTATGTAACCCTCTCTATGTGAAGATGCACAACTCTCGGTCTGCTGTAAGGCAGGTTGGCAACAAGCCTTAATGTGTTTATGTTGGCTATTTTAGCAAAGATGATGTCCTACAGAGCATTCTTGAAATAACACACCTATATGAGTCCGATTGTTAAACGTCGCAATCTATGAGATTTGGGTGATCTCTAGTAAACTCATGAAGAGACCATGAAGTATGACGCATATGCTTCACCCGCGGGGTAGGCTACTGGCAGCCATGTACTGGTCATGACTTTGAGTGAAATCCTGTTCACGCAAAACTTGCAATTCAAGGCTTAGTCCATTGTTCAAGTGTGAGTGGATGTAGCTTAAGGTTCTAGGCGGAAGTTCAACTTAACAGTCTCCGCTGAAACACTGGTATATAAACAAGCAGCGAGTATTGGTAAATCTCTAAATGGGATTTGAGATCTGGTGGGGGATTGTTGAAATATTGGGCCCACTTTTAGTGGCCCAAATTAGATTTCAGTTTTTCCTATAAATCTCAAAGCCCACATAGTGGCAGTCTTGTGAGTTTGAGCCCAAGTTGGTGGCAGCTCACTAGGGAGTGGCAAGAGGTGGGAAGTTTAGTCCCACATGGAAAGTTGGGAGGAAGTTAGACCACCTTATAAGGTGGGTTGTTCCACCACTAGTAAGTGAGTGAGAATAGGAGTGCTACACGCGCGCTCCTCCTCCTCCTCGCTCGCTCGTCTCGTCTCGACTCGACTCGACACGTCACGACGCGCGCGCGCTCGTGGTGAGTGGATTGAGCCTCGAGCCGAGACTTTCCTTACTTTTTGCGGCTCGGGAAAACGAACGAGTCCTAGACGGACGCGTCGCAGCTTAGTCGGTTCGGGTCGCTCCCGGATCGTGGGCTATCGCGTAACCGACTCAAAACGTTCGTGCGACGTGGGCGTGGCCCACGTTGCCTAGGGTTTCCCGAGCCTATATAATCTCCTGCCCGGCTACCGCAGAAACACATCCAATACACGAGTTAGGGTTTCCACCTCTCTCTGCTTGCGCCGCCATCGTAGCCTACTCCATCCCGCGAGCCGACGTGCATCGGCGAACGGGAGAGCAGGTCTCCGGAACCGCTCGTCCTTGCGATCCTGTACGGGAGAGGGCGAATTAGGTTTTTGGGAAGCGCTCGCGCGACTCGCTCAAGCTCTTCATCACGGGTCGCCTTCCGTCCAAGTCGGGCGGTGCTGCCTACCGTCGTCTTCAACGCCGTCTACTTCGACCCGTCGTCCCCGTCGTCAACAACGTTGTCATCAACAACGTTACTGCTGCGACATCGTCTGCTACACCTCCACCGCCACCACCACCAGATCGGTACGTGCGACATATCTCGATCTGTTTAGCGATGGATGCTTTACTGTTTGCGCTGCTGCTACTCATGTTGATTAATGCATCTAGTATGTTTGAGTTTCACATGTTAGTAGTTGCTGCCATCATGTTTTATATTCTGGAATTAATCATGGAAATTGTACCTAATTATCCAACACTTTCTTCTCATAGGACCCAAACTTTGTAGAAACCCAACAGTAATCCGATCAAACACATCCAGCCTATTGTGCCAAATCAAAGCCTATACATACAAATAAGTAAACACTACTCATGCAGAATGTTCACTGACCCGATCCATAGTGAACGGTAACCCGGTCAACACTGCCTACCGTTCCAGATCCATTTTCCATACTATCTAGACGAACTATAAAACAGTCGAAATCCTTGATATATTCATAATTTGTTTTCGCCATCCATTCATAAAACCCAATATATCTATATTTCTATTTAGATTTTCCTTTTTGCAATTAAGAGACGACGAATCGGTATTGGACAAAAGGTCAAGAGAATAGGTGTATCTCGAAGATGGCTATACGAATATAGGACACTCCATTGTTTATGTTCATCATGCATGTCACTTATATGAATTAATTACTAGTTTAGTTAATTAAGTGAAATGGTCATATATGATAGTTAATCTTGTCTCACTCGGTTACTTATTTAAGTTGGCTTAGTTTTCTTTGGACATGCTCCTATGGTTAACACATGACCATACACTTTATAGACTATCAAGCTAGTGCGACAATGTACACCAAACCACATACTATTCGTATAGCATATATTTACAATTATCATGATATATATTTATGCATATTGATAACACGAAACATTGAGTGATTGATGGGACATGATTCGATTAAACAACTTGATCTGAAAGTGGAAGAGCATTAATAGTGCACGCCTGAGACGCAGACTTGTCCATGGCCTCCTCCCAGACACCGGCGTTGCAAATGTTGGCTACCGACCGCATGTGTTTCATCCCATATTGCATAAGCGGCCCACACCGCTCCTCAAATGTCCGCACCATATATTTGAGGCAGTCCCAATCGTCGACCAGAGGCTACCCTGCCGACCGGACGGCGTTGAGGACCTTGGGACCTTCCTCGAAGCCGAAGAGGACGTTGCCGATCAACTCCACACTACTATCAACGTGAGATCTTCGTGCCATGATGTCCATCAACTGCCTCCGTGCCTCTCCTTTCCGTGTTGACCCCTCTTCTGATCTCCGGTACTTGTGCCAGAAATGGATGAGATCGGCGTCGCGCTGGTTCACCGCGTCACGCCTCAGGGAGGGTAAAGAGTTGCCGATGAAGCTGGCATTGTCGTTGGCAGGATCGGTGCCCATGAATAGGTAGAGGCTCTGGTCGTTGAGCCCGAGATCGCCGTACTGCATCACGTGGGAGCCGAGGCTGTACGTCTCATGCGCCGAGGTGCGATCCTTGACGACGCCATACTGCTGCCTAAGGGTCTCCATGTGGAGATTGTGGGCGTCGCTGTCCTCCATCCAGGAGACACCGTAATGGTCACCAAGGAAGGTGTCATACTCGGTCGGAGGGGCACCCTCATCGTCGCTAGGGCAGTAGGTGCCCCAGCTGCTCTCCTCTGCATTCGATGCGGTTGTGGCGTACACACTAATGTTGCCTGGTAGGAGGCCCTCGAAGATGCTCCCGGACTCGCACGCCTCCAGGTAGAACGCGAGGCTCTTGTACCCGGCCCCGTCGGCGTGCTTCTTCTCGAGTGTTTGTACCCGGCCCCGTTGCCGATGAAGCTGACATTGTCGTTGGCAGGATCGGTGCCCATGAACAGGTAGATGCTTTGCTAGGCCCAGGTCGCCGTCCTGCATCACATGGGAGCCGAGGCTGCAAGTCTCGTGCGCCGAGGTGCGGTCCTTGACGACGCCGTACTGCTGCTTGAGGGACTCCGTATGGAGGTTTTGGGTGTCGCTGTCCTCCATCCGAGAGACAGCTGTAGAGGTCGCCGAGGTAGGTGTCGTACTGCGGGGGTGGGGCGCCATCATCGCCGCCAGGGCAGTAGGTTCCCCAGATGCTCTCCTCCGTGTTCAATGTCGTTGTTGCTTACATGCTGATGTTACCAGGGAGGAGACCCTTGAAGATGCTACCGGACTCGCACGCCTCTAGGTAGACCACGAGGCTCTTGTACCCAGCCTCGCCAGCGTGCTTCTTCTGCAGTGTCCGTACCAGGTCGTTCGCGTACAGTTACTCCTCGTTTCCCGGCATCCCTGACAACGTCGTTATCAGTTCATGCCACGATGCAGCAAAACAAATAACCACGGTTAGTTGTTGGTCGACCTAGAATTAACTTAATTTATTCAATCAATTCCATGTACAATTTATGTGCAACTCGTAAAAGTGATATGTACACTTAAGGATTTGGGGGGGGGGGGGGGGGGCAACGGCCCCCTTTGACCCTAAGGAAGTTCCGTCACTTTACTGCATCACGTGGGAGTCGAGGCTGTAAGTCTCTTGCGCCGCGGTGCGGTCCTTGACGACGATGTAGTGCTGCCTGAGGGACTCCGTATGGAGGTTGTGGGCGTCGCTGTCCTCCATCCAGGAGACGTTGTAGAGGTCGCCGAGGCAGGTGTCGTACTCCGGGGGTGGAGCGCCATCGTCTCGCCAGGGCAGTAGGTTCCCCAGCTGCTCTCCTCCGTGTTTGATGTCGTCGTTGCATACATGCTGATGTTGCCCGGGAGGAGACCCTTGAAGATGCTACCGGATTCGCACGCCTCCAGGTAGAATGCGAGGCTCTTGTACCCAGCCCCGCCGGAGTGCTTCTTCTCCGGTGTACTGTACCGGATCGTTTGCGTACGGTTACTCCTCATCATCCGGCATCCACGACAACGTCATTATCAGTTCATGCCACGATGCAGCAAAACAAATAACCACGGCTAGTTGTTGGTCGACCTAGAATTAACTTAATTTATTCAATCAATTTCATGTACAATTTATGTGCAACTTGTAAAGGTGATATCACTTGAGGATTTTTGGAGGGGGCAACAGCCCCCTTTGTCCCTAAGGAAGTTCCGTCACTGCATGGGAACTCAACCCGTGTGATGCACTTCATGTTGTCATGGCATCTTTCCATGAAAATGAAAATACCAAGGGTGACCAAACCAATGAGGCAGGGTAATACGGCTTCATGTGGTTCTGGCCTGCAGATTGTGCTTGGTGTACAGTGAAAACTGTTGTTCGACAACATAAATGATTTTTCTAAGGGAATTCCCATTTTCGCAAGTCCGTCATCTACCGATTATAAAGATTACATGTGTCTTTTGGAGGGGCACTTAAAGTGGGTTTCAGTGGTGCCTATCACGCTTGTCTCGTCCTCCCATCGGTATGTTTATCTGAGTATAGGTTTTGGTTATGTAGCGTTGATCAAGTCAGAACTACGTGTGTTGTTTGAAGACCCAAAATTTAGGCTGAAGACGTTCTAAGATGTCATGTTTCATGATTCTCATAATGTGAGGCTTATGCATATTTGTTACCAAGTGGTTTGGAAGACAACATGTACAAGAGTGTGGGCGTTTGTCTGTGTTCAACAGTCAAGGGTAGAAGAAAAAAATGTTCTTTGTCAAGCGGATGCAACAACACTAAGTCGTTGAGGTTTTGTGGTGCTAATTCAGTACAGAGAGTGGAGCAACGGAGTGAAAACCCTTGGTTTGACCTTCATCGCCATACCGAGTAATAGAGGTGTTTTGGCATTGTTGCCTTGTTGAAGACATTGCATGAAATCTAAGCTCAATTATACTTCCCAGGTGAGAACTCATGATTTAATCTTTGATAGAATTTGGCAATGCAGACACCTGTGTGCTGCTGTCTCGGTGAAGACATTGCTTTTGGAGAACCTTCTTGTGGCCCGTGTGTTGTCAGGAAAGTGTTCGATGTTGTTGTTAATTAGTGTGTCGATAATTCTTTTCTAATAGTTTGGTTGTGTGTATCCTCTGTTGTTTTGAATCCATCATGATAGTTAGTTGTTGCAAAGGCTAAGCATATTTAATATCTTCTTTTTATATTATTAGAAGATCTCTTACTGGAAAAAACGAAACTCACTTTGCAGCCAAAATTGTGCTTAATCAAAATGTCCTCATTGGCACACTTGAGCCTAATCTTGCTTCCTCTTGAGCTAATCAAAATTTACCTTCTCATGATCACTCATTAGTGAGATTTGCCTCTCCGGGAGTTCAAGGTGTTCTTTTAACATGCTTTCATGGTTTACATGACCATATATTTACCTTTGGTTCTCAAACTAGTTGTGGCAATAATGTACATTGAACCATGTATTTACATTTATCATTATTGGATATATTCATGTATATCAAGAACACCAAATATTGAGCGGTTGATGTCCCATGGAACAATTAGACAACTATGGAAAGAGGATTAATCGCGCACGCTTGAGACGCAGCCTTGTCCATGGCCTCCTCTCGAACTCCAGCGTTGCAAATATTGGCTACAGATCGCATATGCTTCATCCCATATTGCGCTAGGCCCCCACACCGCTCCTCAAATCTCCGCACCATATATCTGAGGCAGTCCCAATCGTCGACCAGAGGCTGCCCCGTCGGCCGGACGGCGTTGAGGATCTTGGGACCTTCCTCGAAGCCAAAGAGGAGGTTGCCGATCAACTCCACGCTACTATCAACGTGAGATCGTTGTGCCATCATGTCCACCAACCGCCTGCGTGCCTCTCCTTTCCGTGTCGACCCCTCTGCGGATCTCCGGTACTTGTGCCAGAAATGGAGGAGATCGGCGTCACGCTGGTTCACCGCGGCACCCCTCAACGAGGGCAAGGAGTTTCCGACGAAGCTGGCGTTGTCGTTGGCAGGATCAGTGCCCATGAACAGGTAGAGGCTCTGCTCGTTTAGGCCCAGGTCGCCGTACTGCATCACGTGGGAGCCGAGGCTGTACGTCTCATGCGCCGAGGTGCGATCCTTGACGACGCCGTACTGCTGCCTGAGGGACTCCGTATGGAGGTTGTGGACGTCGCTGTCCTCCATCCAGGAGACACTGTAAAGGTCACCGAGGCAGGTGTCATACTCGGTCGGAGGGGTACCCTCATCGTCGCCAGGGCAGTAGGTGCCCCAGCTGCTCTCCTCTGCGTTCGATGCGGTTGTGGCGTACACACTAATGTTGCCTGGTAGGAGGCCCTCGAAGATGCTCCCGGACTCGCACGCCTCCAGGTAGAACGCGAGGCTCTTGTACCCGACCCCGTCGGCGTGCTTCTTCTCGAGTGTTTGCACCAAGTCATTCGCATACAAGTACTCCTCGTCGTCCGGCATCCCTGACCGATCATTCGATCAAATGGTCATTGTCAGGTCACGTCACGATGCAATAAAACAAGATACTTCCTCCGATTCGTATTACTTTCGCTAATATGGATGTATTGAGAATTAAAATATGTCCAAATACATCTAGACTAATAACAATTAATATGAATTCGAGGGAGTACAGTTAAACCAAGATAGATGGAGATCGAATAATATTTTACCAAGAACCCCTGGGCCGCCGTGATCGGCGTAGTATACGAAGATATGGTCATCAGGGCCGCTGCTGACGACCTTGCCGCTGCCGCTGCCGGTGAGCTTGGACTTGTCGCCGAGCAGAGCCGCGAGGAAGTTGTTGGCGTTCACGTCTTTTCCCGTGTAATCCTTAGGCACTCCGGCATAGACGTCGCTGCCGTTTGGGTGGTTGATGATGACTCCGGGCCTTGGGTTGTCAGGGTTGTGGGCGATGTCGTCGTACATGAAGACGATGATGTTCTCGTCCTTCAACCCGCCCTTCTTCATGATCTGGTAAGCGTGGCACACGTCCGCCTGCACGTACACTGAAAGGTTAAGCATCTAGCTAATTCAGTCAGGAGTGAATCGATGATCTGCACGTACACTGAATACTTGCAGGGCAATTGTAAAGAAAAGTATTTACGATAAAATGGTTAAGGAGGGAAGTAATCAATCAGTTAGTTGTTGCGTGCCTGGTGACGGTAGTTGTAGTAGCCGTTGGAGCCGGCGATGAGGACGGCCCACCTCGTGCCGACGACATCCTGCTCAGACGGTAGGCGGAGGAACTCGCTGGCGACCAGCACGAGGAGCTGCATCTGCAGGAAGAGGAGGAGGAGCGGGAAGCAGGAGAGGCGAGCCATGGCTAACTGTGCTCTGCTTCAATAGTTCAATTTGCCTCTGGCGCCAAAGTCAGGCTGGATCAAGGTACAGCTGAAGAGCATTCCTTTCCCTCTTTATATATGACAAAATGATGATGTGTTCCTTTCAGAAGTAGCTAGCTTAGTGGAGAACTACTACGACATACTAATCCGATCGAAAAGATACCGTAGTTAAATGACTGAATGATACTAGTATTCCGTCCGTGTAGCCCGTGGAGATCGATACATCAGCAGCAACAACATCAGCAGCACAACACTCAGCTGGATAGGTGACGACAATTGGTATGATTATGATTCTGGTTTCAAGAAAAAAAAAAAAGACAATTGGTATGATGGACGTGCCAACAACCATATAGGAGTACAACATCTTTTCGGCTATTTGATTTTGGCGCCGTAGCGTACATACATTATTGTTGCATGGCGTGTAATCTACCATCTTTTATTCATTGTCAGTGTCGTGATCGCCCCTGAAAGATAGTAGACAGCAACATCTGCGCATGCTTATTGCTTACACGCAACAAATGGTGACGCTTAATTAGCGAAGCGTACGTATGTTCAGTTCTAGTTTTTCCTTTCTTTTTCATAACATCTTTTTTTAGACTTTTTCATAACATCTAACATTTCTCAATTCGATTTCTCAAAAAAAAAAAACATTTCTCAATTCGACCGGCGTTCTTGTTTGGACTGTACTTGGTGGTTGGGCCTTGCTCTAATGGCTTGCAACTCTTCTGCACGGTTCATGGAAAAAAAAATGGTTCGACCGGCGCTGGGAATTTTAGCTGTACATCACATACGGAGTAAGTCGGAAGTAACTACATGTGCATGCTTAACTTTGAATTGATTTCGTCCCTGATGCAAGAGGTTGCCAAAATTCTCCCTCTCCTGGTTAACCATCAAAGCAAGTTAGCAGTTGGTAGCTTTCGAGCTATACATCCGACAGTGACACCGTATCACCATTGCTGACGCTCTATCCTTTTATGATTCATTTGTAACAATCTAATTATGTTTATTTCCTTCTAATTCCATCGATATTAAATTCCTCACCCACAGTTTGCGTTTTCCAAATACCCTCCATCTGGATATTTCAAGCAACTTTCATGTTGTAAGTGTCGTATGGAGCACAAAAGCAACCTATACCAGGTTGTGTTTCAAACTCTCTAAGGGCATCTTCAAAGGCGCGACGCAAACGGTCGCTGAGCGACCGTTTTTCGTCCGCCGTGACCGGAAATGCGTCTGGCACCACCTCCAGCGGGGCGATGCAAAGTGACCGGGCCGTCCGCGGAGACGCAAAGCTGGCCCAAATATGCGCCTCGGATGCGTCTCTACGGACGCTGCGCGGACGCGCAAAGTGTCCGCTCGCGTCTGGCGGACGTTTCATCGGGCCCGCCTGGCAGCGACCCTGCGTCGATGCGTCTTCTCAAACGCGCCAGAGACTGCGCCGATGCGTCGCTTCGGCAGCCTGCACCACGTTAATGGCGATGCCTCGGCTGCCGAGCGGCCGCAGCCCACCTCCGCCAACCACGTTAATGGCGACGCCACGCGTCCCGCGGCCACCGCATGCCTCCGTCCTATATAAAGGGGGCGCGCGTTCTTCTTCCTCATCCACTCCTCCAAAGAAACCCTAGCGCCAGAAAGCTCGACCGTAGCGCCGCCTAGGTGTTCCTGCGACGCAGCCAGGCCCGCGAGAAAGTCCATGGCCGGTCCTGGTGGCCGGCAAGGCGGTCGAGGCCACGGCCCTAGGCACCCCGTGGCCGGTGCAGGGGCCGCCATGGTGGAGCAGCTACGGCCCCACGCTCGCCCTCGCCTGCGCCCTCCTCGTCCTCGCAGGAGGAACGCTGCTTCGAGTTCCTCCTCCGCATCGACGATGATCCACTCGGCATCAAGCGACTCCCGGACAAGTTCGCCGAGTTCGTCGATGGCGTCGAGCCGGCGCATTTGCAGCTACGGGAGGCCAGCTGCAACTTCTGCCGCTGGACCGTGGAGGTCTTGTTCAACGGGCAGGGCAAGATGTACCTGCACACGGGGTGGGACAAGTTCGCTCGCGACCTCGAGCTCGAGCGCGGCTGCCAGCGCTCACCTTCTCTACGAGGGTGATGGCGAGATGATCGTCAAGGTGTTCGACGACACGGCGTGCCGCAGGCACTACCACACCGGCGAATCCGGCTCGGATACCGATAGCTAGAACTTAGAGTGTTCTTTCTTTGCAGTGAATCTGGCTTCGGGCCAGACGAAGCCAGTAGTAGAGGTTTCTGGATGTTCGTCCTCGGTAGAACCAACAAGGGCACCATCTCCCGCTGGATTTTCCAGTTTGGGTGACTGAGTGTGCCCTCGAATGTTCTTTCTTGGCAACGAACATACGGAAATCAACACAACTGGTTTTCTCATTTTGCAATGTTTTATTTGTGTCCACCATGGTTCAAACTATGTATTGGTTTGTCTAAACCATGTTCCCAATTATGTATTAGTTTGTGTAAAACCATGTTTCAATATATAATATTTGAAACTATGTTTAAATGGAGTAGAGGAAAAAAATAAGAAAAAAATTAAATGCGTCGCCCCGCTGGAGCAGCCCCTAGACGCAAACGGACGCGCGGACAAAAACGGTCATTTTAGCGTCCGCGACGCAACGCAAACGGACGCTCGCGGACATTAAAATGCGTCGCCGCTGGAGATGCCCTAAGAGCATCTACAGTCGCGTCCTCGGTCCAAACGACGTTTGGGGACCGCGGATAAGAAATGGAGAAAATCGTTCCTTTAAAACTAAAAAGCACCTCATTTTGTGTCCGGTGTCCCGGTAGAGACACGCCGGACACAAAAACAACGTCCGCATGCATGTTTGCAGCCCCTAATCCCTACATGTCATTCTCTTTTTCCACACTTTCTCTCACCTCCTTTTCACACATGGGGTGCTTCCCTCTATTAAAATGCATGTATGTATACGGACATTGTTTGAGGGACACAGCTAAAAAGGCCTCTTGTTTGTACAGATTTTTTGTCTCTTTCTGTCCGACATGTCCCCAAATACGTCCTAAACCATCGTGTCGGACGTTTTTTGAGGGCCGTGACTGAAGATGCTCTAACCTCTAACCTTCCTCTCTTTTGTTCGTGATGGTCTCTACACGAAAGAAAGTCCACACCAACAAGGTAATTCCATTTATGTTATCAACTCCAAGTTTTGCTAAAGGTTTGTTATTGAGGTTGATCTCGCCAAATCAGTTCCCCGTAGCCAATATTTTCTAAATTCCCTTAAACAATAACTTTATCTCATCATTTCACACAACTTTCATGTTACATGTATTCTAGTTTCAACAAGTTCATGTGATAGCATCATAAAGTCGGAGGTATCGCCGCATATGTATCCGCAATAGTCTAGACACATGTAACCAAACAAAAAACATTTGCATCAGCTAAGCCAGGAAACTCTAATGGAGGCAACTAAACACATGTTGATGTTTAGAGCCTTATTATGCAACAAAAACAATTAAATGCGAGCAGAAATCATATCTCGGTCAAACCATGGCAAGACATGCTTCTCTAGCCGGACCGGGCTAGCCTGCGCCCGCGGCTGTGCACCCATCCGTGCGCTGTTCTGCTTCGTTCTCTTCGCACGCGTTCTTTTTTATTAAATAAGGTAAAAATAAATGCTAAATACCGTCCTAATATATATCTCCTCGTATTCTTCTTCATCCTCCGTAGAAGGCACTATGATGGTGATGGCCGACGATGTTTTCCGCACAGGCGAGCAGGGGATTCTCCGAT
Source organism: Lolium rigidum (assembly GCF_022539505.1). Taxonomy (NCBI): domain Eukaryota; kingdom Viridiplantae; phylum Streptophyta; class Magnoliopsida; order Poales; family Poaceae; genus Lolium; species Lolium rigidum. The sequence continues at coordinate 193,803,958 of NC_061512.1, read as the reverse complement.
GCTTGGACCTCACGCGGCCCTCGTCCCGTCAAGGCGTCGAGGAGAGCAGTGGCGCCGAGGCAACGGCAGGTGACCTCGTATCGACATGCGCTTGCTGTCAGAGGCATCGCTTCCATGAGCGATCGGCCGAAGAAGAGAACCACACGAGAATGAGCCTGAGACCAACAAGCTAGTCGATTCAAACTCTAAGAAAAGCTAAGAGCGGAAGAGGACAGGACGGTCGGTCGAACGTTGATATATGAGTGATGTTTTCGGGCAATGAATTACTTCGCCTTGACGGCGAATGTCGCCGAGTTATACCTATCGACGGGGCGGCCCATCAGCCTAGCCGGCGTGTCAATGGCATCACCCCACCACACGACCGTTTTGTGCACCCTCAAGGCTCAAGCGATGATACATGATCATGGTCTTATGCATGGATCATCGGCTGGAGAAATAAAACCGGACAGAATGCGAACTGGGTAATGCAATATGCCGGCGTTGACCTTGATGACCAGACGGGCGAGGTTGATCGGCAGGTGCGAGTCACCGGAGGCCCGGTCTGGTTCCTGTCAACGATGAGTAGGGTCGGTACGCACTGGCGGGCGCACGGCTCCTTGACGCCTCAACGGAGTTCTATCAATTTCCTTTTTTTTGGTGAGGTCTAGCATCGACACTGTCGATGCTCTGCTCGCCAGTGCGGAAGACGTTGCAAGTCGCCACCATCTGATGACCTTCTCCAAGCTCGGCGTCGCGGGAGATGTCACAGATCACCATAGCGCATTCTACGGAGGAGACATATTCTGTGGAGTATTAGAACGGTATTGGGGATTTATTTTAACTGAAAAGGGGAAGCGTGAGAAGAGAGCGAAGCAGAACCGTGCGATGGATAATAAAGGTCGCGACGCACGGATGGGCGGAGTGCCGTGAGCGCCTCGTGAGTGGCTTCTCTGGCCTGACTGGTGAGTGGGCCAATAAACGCACACTAAGGGTCTGTTCGTTTTTCGGATTATGTGGAATTGAATGCTATTCCATTCCATGCCATTCCACTTCATCCCATTCCAATCCATTCCCCTGTTCGGTTCATCCCAAAAAATATGGAAATGAAATCGAATCGAATTAGTGCCTAATTTAATTAATCATTGCCTAAATTAATCTAAAAAATCCTAAATCACGCCCGACAGCCGCGTCCGTGCTCGAGATGGCCTGCCTTCGGCCGTGCTCGAGGTGGCCCGCCTCCGGCCGTGCTCAAGGTGGCCGGCCTCCGGCCGCCGCGCCGTGCTCGAGATTGGGGCGGCGAGGCGGCGTGCTCCGTCTCGCGTTGCTCCGGCCGGCCGCCGCCTCGCCTCCGGCCGCCACCGCCTTGCTCGCCGCCGCGTGCTCGGCCCGGCCTGCCGGCCGCCGTCGCCGCCTGGGCCACCGGTGTTGACCTGGAGGAGAGCACCGCAGTGAGGGAGACACGGGAGAGAGAGAGGTTAGCACGGGGAGAGAGAGGGATTAGCACGCAGATCGAGACATTCCACCTCATCCGGCCGATTTGCCCGGACGGGTGCGTTTCGCATCTGGACGGAATATTCCCTTTCGAGGAACGGTTCCATTCCATCCTATCCCTGAACCGAACGTGAGAATAGCTCTAAGGAATGGAATGGTTCCATTCCATTCCACCTAATTCTACAAGCATCATGATTCCTATTTGACGACTTATGCATCCATTAGCGCAGTGACGCCTGCATGTATCAGGATGGCAGGCCGGTTTAGCCGGGTAATGATTCCCATTTTCCTTTTTTTTCTTTTTCAGATTTTTTCCTGATTTTAATTTATAATTTTTTCTTATATTTCCGTTTCCTGTTTCTACGAGTTTTATTTTTATTTTACTTTTTGTTTTCACTTCTTCTTTTTTCAAAAAAAAAATCAACTTATTTTATATAGTGGGTGAACATTTTTTCTGAATCTGCAGAAAATTTATGTGAACTACTTGAACATTGATTGAACCTCGTGAAAAAATTATTTGAACCTTTTTAATAATTTTTTGAAAAATACTAGTACTTTTTGAACTTCACGGACATTTTTTAGCCTTGCGAGTAGTTGTTAAACTATACGAAGTTTATTTTAATGTCGGGAATATTTTATCCTGTTTTAAAAATATTTTAAAAATATTTGAAGATTGTTTGAAAAACATTTGAACCTTTTAAATAATTAAATAGATAAACATCATTTCTCCTGTTTGTTTTTTGATTTCTTTCTCCTTTATTAAACTCGGGAATATTTTCACATCCGTGAATATTTTTCCATTTCATGGACACTTTCAAAATTTGTGAATATCTTTCAGATTATGAACATGTTCAAAAATTTGTTGGCATTCCAAAAATTCACTGAAAGTTTTTCAAATCCATGAACATTTTTTTAAGTTCATGATTTTCCAAATTTCTAAATAATTTAAATTTTTCGAACATCTTCCAGTTTCCTGGATATTTTCCAAATTCACAAACATTTTGATATTTCATGATCTTTTTCGAATTCTCAAATATTTTCAATACTTTCAAAATTAATCGAAAAAGTCAGACACTTTTATATAGGAGCTCCCATTATAGGGCCTTGTCTCAGTTGTGTAGTGACTGGAAGGGCCAACACACGTGATCCAATTCAGCTAAGGACCGTTGCAGACTATCCTAGGATTACGCTAATATATAAGCCCAACATCCTTCAATCAAGAGATTGTGTTTCTCTCCCGGCGTGGCCCTCGGGAGGTAAGAACATGCCCAGGGACTCCAATTGCCAATAAAATCTTCAGAAACATTTTGGATGGTCCTCTGGTGGCTGATTGAGATTGTTCGCGCCCTACGGGTTAAAAAACTAGGTGGGGTTCTTCTTAAACTTGATTTCAAGAAAATCTATGATCGGGTTAAGTGGACTTTCTGGTGAAACTGCTTAGATGCAAAGGATTTGAGGAGGGCTACATCCACCGCATCATGCGGCCGGTCTCAGACGGGTAGATCGCAATTTCTATTAATGGTGAGATTGGCTCATTCTTCAGAAACAAGCAAGGAGTGAGGTAAGGGGATCTTTTATCTTCTCTCTTGTTTAGCTTTATCGGGGAAACTCTGTCCGGGATTCTTTATGCCGTTGCGGAGGCTGAGCACATCCATGGGGTCGTGGCACACTTGATTCCTGGTGGAATTATGCACCTCCAATATGCCGACGACACGCTCATCCTCATTCAGAATTCGGAGGATGACATTGCAAACCTAAAGTTTCTGCTAATGTGCTTCGAAGATGTGTCAGGTTTGAAGATCAACTACCAGAAAAACGAGATTATTTTCATGGGGCAACCAAGAGCAGGACAAGATCAAATAGCGAACAAGTTAAACTACAGATTGGGTGCCTTCCCTTTCCTGTACCTCGGCTTGCCTATTTCAGATAGGAAGCTGTCACTCGAGCAATGGCTCCATCTAGTGTGGAAGCTTGCGGGCAAGATCGAGCCCTAGTTGGGGAGATTGCTACCCTAGGGTGGATCGCTCATCCTATAAAACGCGTGTCTCGACAACGTGCCCATGTTTGCGATGGGCCTTTTCCTTCTGCATGATGGGACTCATGCCAGATACCCACAGATCCAAATTCTACTGAGAAGAATCGGTTCCGAACGTGAATACCATCTCGTCAATTGACCAATGATCTACAGACCTAAGGCTTCGGGTGGCATGGGTTTGCTGAACACAAAGAAAATGAACTTTGTGTTAATGCTCAAATGGGCGTGGAGAATCTACAAGGGAAAAACACCATTTGGGCCAAATTAATCAGAGCCAACTACAATGACGCCAGTGACATGTTCTCTAGCACGGGTCATGGGAGCTCACAATTCTACAAAAAAAACTTGCACAAAGTTAAACACTTCTTCAAAGTGGGAGCTAAACATGTGGTACAGGATAGTGCCCTTACCAACTTCTGGCTTGATTGGTTGTTGGGTGATGCTCCTCTTAAAGACACATTCCCTCTCCTTTTTTTCAATTTGAGATAACCCGAAGATTTCGGTTGCTCATGCCTACCTTCCTGTCGGCTTAGATATTCGTTTCCATTTCTCCCTACATCAAGAGGTCCTGCTCCAGTGGAGGGCTTTGGCTACACTCGTCGACAATGTTGTGCTTCAATATGGGCTTGACAAGGTGTCCTGGCATCTAGAGCCTTCAGGCGGATATTTCGTAAATTCTACGTACTGCAAATTGTCACAAGGAAACGACTGTTTCTCACTTTCCGTGACAGTTGGGATGCTAAGGTTCCTCTTAAGATCAATTTTTTCCGCCCTGTGTGGTGATATAGGGGATTCTAGCCATGTTTTCTTCTCCTGTTCCTTGGCGAAGTTCGCCTAGAATGTAATGCGCAGCTTGTGTCCGGCTAACTTTACATGCCATTCCTTCTAGTTTCAAAGGCTATGCGCGCCGAATTTTGTGGGCACTATTGTTAGCGCAATCCTAGGCCCTCTGGAATCTTCACAATAAGCTCACAATCAAGATGAAAGTCATTAATCAACCAGCTGACATATTAAGTATTTTTATTTTATCTTTTTTATTTCTATTAAAATTTTAAAACTGTTTAAATTTGGAAAAAATAGATTAAAAATATGTTCAGATTTATAAAATGTTTAAAAATGTTCAATTATGAAAAAGTTCAAATTTGAAAATTTAAGGTTCTAATAAAGTTTAGCCTGGCAAAAACAAAAACAAAACCCAGCAGAAACCAAAAAAGACTAACTAAAACTAGAAATGCCACACCTCGCACTGATGGGCCTAGCCAGTTGTTCTTCCCATCAGATGGGACCGATCATCGGGGCACAATGGGCGGCGAATAGGATTCACTATCTCCAAGGCAGCCCTCCAACCTCATCTGTTACTTTTGGTCTACGCGAATGGAAGAGGTCCAAATTGCGTCCCAACGGCGCACCCCAAACCTATTCGCCCATCGCAAGCATCATGTTTTCCCATCTTGGCCCCAAATTTGGAGGCGGATTGGTGGCCGAGGGTATGTGGTCCTCCTATGTCCATGCCAGGCCTAGTCGCAGCTAGACCAAACACACTTTCCCTACCTCCCTTTCGACAAGGCGGCCCAACCTCCCGACCACTTCGACGCCTGGCATTCACCGTTGTTTCCTCGCTGCACAGGCCTAGCGAGTTGTCATCATAGTTCCCCTCGTTTTCAATCGTATCTGAGTTCCAGCTTTGGGAGCAGATTGCTGAAGCACGCCTTGTAGATGTCGATGCTCTCCTCACGAAGCCACCAAGAAAGAAGACAACAAAGGTTCAAAGGATCCGTTGGCTGCCTTTGAGGAAGAACCACTGTTTGCAACACAAGTTGGGGCAGACGGGCTGCAACACCATCCATTTTTAACACTGAAAAGGAACCCTTCCCTCTCGTCCTAGCTCGAAGGGCGTTGGATGCTCTCACAATGTGCTAGGTACGGTATTGACCACAAGGGCAACATAGGCAGAAACCATAGAACCTTGCCAAAGCTGATGAACCTCCGCGGTTGAACTTCCAAAGATTGTAGATCGTTGATGATGAAGGAGCAGAGCACCACCGAGATGCACGACAATGATGAGAAGGGACATGACAATAAAAAAAATAGAGCACGGGCACTCTGCAACCAGCGTCAATACTACTGCCGATGAGGAGAAGTCTTTTCCCCTCCCACCTAGGATCGAGGGCACCGTCGCCCATTCCAAAGGATAGTAGGGATTCAACGGAGAATAGGGCCGGGGTGGGGAGAACTGAGACCTCAACAACGTCTCAAGAAGAAGCATGGCGCCCGGGGGCGTCGCCACCGCCGTGGTCATGCAAGTCGACCTAGGATTTATTCCGGTCCCGGTCTCACACACCATCACCGCCCCAACCATCCCCGGAGCCAGCACCCAAGGAACGCCACCCCCAACAGAGCAAGAACGACATCGCGTACCCATGGACGCCAAAGCCACCGTAGTCGACGCCTTGTGTCTACCTGATGTCACCGCACGATATCCCCCCAGCCCACCTTTTCACTGGAGGCGGCACATGCTTGCCTGTAATGCATCAACGAGGAGAGGGAGAGGTGGGACCGATGGTGGAATTCTTAGGCCACCCTCGAGTCACCCTGGAGATTAGGACGCGAGTGCCAAACGTTCACATAGGTATATTTCTTGAGCCACAAGAAGAATGAAAAAGAATGGTTTTGCTGCTTGACATTGATTCAACAGTCTACCATTCACATTATTCTTGTACTAGGCAGACTATTCACACCAGCATATCATATGATTTTACTACGGTATCTATTTTCCGTTCCACGGGAAAATCCGGTCAAGCGCTAGCTCACCAACCATCGGCTCACGCCGGTCGCCGTATACCACCAGGTCCACCACCACTCCGTATCAAAAATCAAACCAAAGTTCCACCAGGAAGAACCCGATAACAACCACAACAGCAACAACACGAAAGAAAGAAAGAAGAGTAGCAGACGAGACGACCAGACGAAAAGAAAGCGAAAGAGAGGGCTGCGGTGCGGTGCCGTGGAATTCCAACGAACAACTCCAACCGAGACGGTCTCCGGTCGCCGGTGCGTTCGTCTGACGTCGACGCGCGCCATGTTTCCACCGCCGCGAAGCTCCCGCGAACCCCGCAGAAAAACAACCGCGCGCGCGCACGACAACCCCATCACTTTCCCCACAAGGCACCGCACGACCCCGTCGGTTCGGCCAGTCGTTTCCACGTCGCCTCCCTGCTTCCCGGAACCATCCCGCCGCCGGTTCCCTCGCGAGTTCCGACTTCCTTCGCGCGCGGTGCTATATATTCCAAGCCTTCGGTCCCGGCAATGGCATCCAGACCAGAACGCAGGCAGTCGACTCGCACAGGCAAGAGCAAGAAGCACCAAGGCAACAAGAGCATTAAGCAAGAGACAGACAGGTAGACCATGGACATGGAGCTGCCATCTTCCTCGGCGCCGGGCGCCTCCTACTTCAACTTCTCCGTGGCGCAGGCCGTGGTGACCATCTCCGTCAACGTCATCCTCGTCTGGCTCTCCGCCCTCATCAAGTCATCCTCCTCCTCTTCGTCCTCCGCCAGCCGCCGCACGGCCGCCCCCGCCCCAGAGCCGGAGCCAACGGCTGCACCGGCCAAAGACTCCTCTGACTCCGAGGTCGACCTTGACGTGGTTCTCGGTCTGATGGGCGCGAGCGGTGCCGCGTCGGTCGGGTTCGAGGAGGCGGCGGCGCTGTTCGAGGAGGAGGAAGCCACCGTGGAGGAGGCCGCGGCGGCGTTCCGCGTCTTTGACTGTAACGGCGACGGGTTCATCGACGCCGGCGAGCTCGGGAGCGTGCTGAGGTCGCTCGGGTTCGCTGCCGGCGTGGCAGCGGCGGACTGCCAGCGCATGATCGATGCCTACGATGGGGACAAGGACGGCCGGATGGACTTCCAGGAGTTCCTCGCCTTCATGGAGAGGAGCAGCTCGTGAAGTGGCCTCATGATTTTGGTCGAGTTATTTGTTCGTTGGTTGGTTGGTTCGTTCTGTTTAGTCTTTTTCTTGGCCCGAATGGAGCTGAGTGATGCATACACAATCCTCCCGTGGAAATTCAATTCGATTCTTTGTACCATACGTCCATACCAGTAATATTTTTATGGAATTATTATCAACCGTGGAGCAAAATATATACCAAAACATTAGTTCTTCACCAGTTCCTGTCAATTAACTCTGTTCGGACCATTGATCGCCCTTCCTAGCCCCGCTGTACCATGTCGATCGAACTTCGCTGCGATGTATGTCATGCTTGGTGTTTTTTTTTAAATAACCATATATTATATTTCATTGGACAATTTTTTTTTCAGAGATTACACATATGGTCACGACACGAAACAAATATGCATGTCAACCAACTTTGCACAAGGAACCCCACAAGAAGTAAAATTACAATTTCACCCTTAGAAAAATATGTGCCTCGCCGAAACATCGTCCATCGTCCTTCGCCGCCACCATGGTAGCACCGAAAAAAAGAGGCGAATAGCCGCCATACCTTGATCTAGGAGAGCATCATCGCATTCAAGGATGCTTTTTGAGCCGATGAACCGGACCGTCGCAAACGACGAACCCAAGACTTTGTGGCACGTGGGCCGGGGATCTTCCCCGAGGTCACCAAATCCCAACGCCGTCAACTTCACCCGACATAGTTGAATAAGAGAAACACCGCCGCCTGCCGTCATCCACGCGCCCAACTGCAAGACGCCACACACAACTGCAGTAGTCGTCGCGACCAACACCCACGAGAGCGCCGAACGCCAACCACCAGACACAATTCTCACCAGATCCAGAGACCGGCGAGACGACCAGGCCACCTGCCGCACGACGCTGCCGGTTAGAGCAACGCCGAGATGGAGGAAGAGCAGAGGCAAATTATTTCGACGTGGCGCAGTCTCCTCCATAGAAGCAGCGCCTCAAGAAAGCACTAGGCCAACCAGCTACAGGCCGGAGCCGTCACTCCGGGTCCCCACCCCCTCCCGTCGCTGGAGCGGCCGACGGAGGAGGCAGGGACAAGTGAGTTGGATGTTGTAGTTGGGGGCAGCGCCGCCCAGTTCCCTTTTTCTGGAGCGGTTCCAAGGCAGCGAAAAGTGCTTACGGTTGTTATGTTATGCGTCATGCTTGGTGTTTCTCCTGCGGTACTTGGCTTGCAATTTTGCATCATGTCCTCGCTCTTGTCGATGGTGCTAAATACGGGAGAATTGTAGCACTCTTGGGTCTGCGGATCGACCTTGTCGGTGATTCTGCCGGTTGCGGGTTCGAAAAAGTGGCGGCTAGTTAAAATAATGTGGACTTTATCATGGCAGACCATAGCGACGTATTTGCGTCGTCATCTTATCGAAGGCACATATGTTGTAGCTATTGTCTTCCCGCTCGGGTTGTTTCAGTGAAACCCTAGATCTAGGTTCCACATATCGAACGTGAGGGCATGCGGTGCCGTTCTCCCTCCCAGGGGTATTATGTTTGGAGTTGCTAGCTGGAGAGGTCCTGAGGTGGAGTGGCATGGTTTTTTCCACATCGAAGATGGCCAGTCTTGACGGTGTAACACGGTGAGGTCTTGCCGACGAACGCGTTATTATGGATGCGCGCGGGACGGTTGTGTTGTCTGGCGTCGAAGGAGGCCTTAGCAAGGTCAATGTGTTGATCCATGTCCTAAAGATGGGTCCACGGAAGACGACGACGAATTTTGGAGAGAAGATGCGTCCGCTGAAGATGACGACGAATTTTGTAGAGAAGATGGGTCCATGGAAGACGACGAAAACTTTTGGAACGTGTGCATGCGGTTCAGGCTTTTGAAGATGCGCTTAGGTGAGACGTTATGGTGCATGCACTGGTGAGGGTTACCCCCATCATCAAATTTATAGATATAGTGATACTTGTCGCCAAGAAGGCAGCTTTAGGTTGATCAATGTATTATCTTGTAAGACTTTGTTGAATAATACAATAAAGAATTATAAGCATCATTTTATTGTAGAGGTTGGGATACTGCATTCTTTTTTGAGAAAATATCAATTAAAACGGACATCAAGGAATTCAAAGTGAGTAATTTTTTTTCACAACTTCCGAGAGCGTGGACTAAGGCCATCAGTGCACAGTTCGCTGCCAAGAAAATATTCAATTACCTATTCGGCCCATAATAAAAGATACTAAAGTCACAAGCAGTGCCACCAACTCGAAGATAAACCCTACACACACTTCCATAATGCTAGACTTAAGAAAACCCTTTTACGGAATAGACATACAGGATGATGTGTAGGCTGTAGGTTGGTTCAAATATTTTCAATTCCGTAGCAATGATTCCATAGATGTAGCATTGTTGCACACACCTCATACAATTTAGAAATTCATTTGTATTAAAAATAGATATAATTTTACTCTCCAGAAACCTTTGTCAAGATATTTTTACACCTACCTGAGTTGTGACACAAACTGGGTGTACTTATAGCATATACCATTTATCAAAAATTATTGTTACAGCTACGTTTCACCTCTCTGGCAAGATATTTATGGGGATTAAAATGGTCCCGGACACTTATATACACACATCAATTTATCTAATGGAGCACAATATTTACAACAAAATACAAGTCTCTGTGTTTTCACAGTTTTAAGTGTATCAGGTTTAACAAAAACTTTATGAAGCGGAAAATAAAGAATGCAACTTTTGTCGCATATATGGTTTAAATACAGTGCTTACATATATTTGTAGCCATAGACATTAGAATTGTATATGACCAGAACGTGTATCTGCATTTCAACATCACTACAATGTCATGCGGTTAATTTAGCTTACTTGAGATCATAATATATGGATAAGATTACAAGTAGACATAATTAGTTGTACAAAAGGCAAAAGAGTTTAATACAAATATATGTTAACTGTAATCTAATTGGTGGGGTTTTTCATCCTTCTTTACCGACGACTAGTACTGGTTTGTTTAGGGTTTAGCCATTTTCTTGTTTTTCAATATAGCGAGAAAGTGTAGTTATTATGTAAGTGTATTACATGGATGTGACATACATGTAGAAGACCGAGATTAAATTTGACGATGGAATTTTCAAGACCATATTAACATTTTTTGAAGTTTATAAAAATGTACATATGCAATGTTTGACATAAATAACCTTGGTGTTTATGTTATTGGATTGTTGATGATTCTCCTACTAATTAAATGAGCAACGCTTTGTCAGCTACTTTTCAAGTATCATATACTTCTTCCTTAGCGCTAGGAGCCCGTACGACTTTAACAACTTCGGCACATGCCGTGGTGATCATCTCCATCAATATTATTTCCCATCATCAAGTCCTTATATCCTCCTCTTCATCCTCCACCAGCCGCCCTGAGCCGATACCAGAGTCAACACCCGCATCAGCAAAAGACTCCTCTATTCCGAGGTGAACTTGGAGTGGTTCTCCATTTGATAGGCGCGGGCAAGGGACGCCGGTCGGGTTAGAGGAGGCGGAATCGCTTTTCGAGGAGGAGGAGCGACCATAGAGCAGGCCACAACGGCATTTTGCATTGGACCGCAACCGCGACGTGTTTGTCCATGCCGAGAAGCTCGGGAGCATGCTCAGCAGCTCACGTCGCTCAATGGCAGCCGAGGACTGCCATTGCATAATTAATGCTTCCAGGAGATACTCTCTTTCATGCAGAGGAGTAGCTCATGAGAGCATCTCCAACTGGCGCGCTAAAACGCGACACGCTAAAACACATTTACAGCGCCAGTTTTCACTCTTTTGCACGTGTGGCAGTGAAGTGTTTTACCGGGCGCTAAAAAAAATAGAGAGCGTGTAGCATCGCTTCACCGGACGTTGTAAAATGCAGCGGGTCGGCTCTTCCAAAAACACCAAACAATAAGAAATATAGAACAATGAAGATCAAACACAACCAAAAAAATCAAATAAAATAGTCTAAGTATTATTACAACACAATTAAATAGTTTATTGTCAATACAACAAATTGTGCATAAAAATACAACATACAGTTCATCATGAACAATACGACAACTAGATCTCCAACATACGACAAATAGTTTTTGAAGAGTACAACAAGCATACATATGAGATGAAACTATTGTTGCCCATGCCATGTCCACCACTCCTCAATCAGATCTTCCTGAAGCTGATTATGCAGATATATGGATATTCGAAACTACATTTAACGAACAAACTAGAAACAATCAAATTATCTGCAACGGACCATTCTTATCCCTTCCCTCTCTCACCTTGCTACAGTACTTTGAGGATCGACTCAGGTGGTTCGGGCCAATCTGACGCCCTTCTCAGCGGCGATGCCGGCCGGAAGTGGCTAAAGAGAGATGCCGGTAATAGGGCTGTATATAGTAGTTGTTCTAGTAGCTGTAGCTCTGGTAGGACTAGTTGTCTTCGGCCGCGTGCTGGGCTTCGGCTTCATGCCGGGAGGAAGACACCGGGTTTGTAAACCAAGATCTGGTGTTACCTGGCGGTCCTCCTCCTTGTTGCGGTGCTCGCATTGTCGGAGCCGGAAGCGACGAGATGGGGAGCCTCTGGATCCTCCGTCAATAAGGTCAACTTTGGAGTTCCAGATCATGTTGGAGTTTTCTGTGTTGACCGCCATGGAGGCGGAGCAAGGAAGATCCTCGCGAGATTTGGTGCTCCGGGGAAGATGGAGGAAGCTGCCTCGTGGAGTTCCTACATTGCAGCAAGGTTCAGTTGTGGTGATCTTTGGCCGAGATGGCGGCCACTCCACACGCCGGTGCAGTTCCTGCGCAGGTGCGTTTTCAACCTCCTTGAGTGGAGGCCTTCCTACCTCGATGCGACGGTTCGAGATCACCTCAGACCAAGTGTTTTCGTCCCCGGCTCTGGGATGAGTTGTCGTGCTCGCAGGTTGAGCAGCGCTAGTGGTGAAGAAGATGGACTTGATGGCTTTTCTGCAGATTTAGATAGGGTATATTGTGCAAGAATTCAGGGCATTGTTATTATTTATTTTTTAGAGGTCCTTGTTGTAATAATATGTATGCTCACCACCGTTGGTTAATGCAGTTTCTGGGCCTTTCGGGGCCCTTCCCCGTTCAAAAATCAAAAAATCAAATTATCTGCAAGTGTAACGCGTGGCATACCTTCCACCTTGCAGGCACCTTGCACGTGGGAGAGGCGCTTCTGAAGCGACACGACCTTGGCGCGGCGACGGCTTGGCCGGTAGACCGGCGACGGCACGGCCGATTGGCACTGTCGGGAAAGCGATTCAGCCGGTTCAACACACAGCGACTGACGGAGAGTGGCGCCGCCTCAGTTTTCGGTGTCGTAGTAGGCAACAAGGCACGGTGACGACGCTAGAGGAGAAGGGGCGGAGGATTCAGCGGCGACGGAAACGCGCGCGCACATGCTCGTTTTACCACTTGTTGTACCACGTGCACCAAATATCCCGCTCGCTCGATTTTCGGCGCTTATTTGAGCAACCTGCGCGCATAAAAATTCTTTTTTTACTGCGCGAGGGCGATTTAGCGTGCTGTTTGAGATGCTATGAAGGGCCTCAAATTATTATCACCGAAGGCAGCAATGAACTGAAAGCGTCATCAATGGTAGGTGATATTTGACTAAACGAATGAAGAATTCAAACGCGATACCTCAAATTAGGGATTTTTTTTTTGTAATTTTCGTGAGAGGTGGGCTTTCGCTACCTAGGCTATTCAAGTGCATATTCGACCCATCAAAAGTCAAAACTAATAATGGACGAGCAATGCCACCAACTCGAAGATAAACCTACGGTTCACCTCCCTGCCAAGATATTTTTAGAGACTGAAATGGTCATGAACACTTTAATACAAACAGTTAAAATTTTATGTATGCACGTGATAATCTTTGCCTTTCAGTTTTTCAGGTTCTAAAAGTATCAGGTTTATCCAAACATTATTAAGTTGAAATGACTTCAAATGTAAAATAAATAATGCAACGTTTGTGGCATATGGGCTCATCGGCGTACGGGACATGTGTAGGCCCTGGCGCCGCCTGCACCTCTAGTGCGCGCTTCTCTATATCTCACCCCTTCCATGTCACCATGTCTCTCATCCCCTTCCCACAAAGTGCGCTAAAATCAGAGTACACCTGTGTTTTTTTTAATAGGAAAGGTTCTAAAGGGCCGAGAGCTGCATTAAGTCAACACGGTTACAGACCAAATTACAAGAAGGGCCTCGAAAGAACAAGAAATAATGGACCAGCCCTTTGATTTTGCATACGGAACCCTAACGTATAAAGTGAAAACACGATCAGGTCCCTGGTCTTCGGCGGAGAACGGGCTCCGCCATCGACTGCCATCCACGCCACCGGGGAACAAGCCACTTGGGGCACGAACGGCCAGTACTGTCGACGACGAGCCGGAGCAAAGCCTCCCTTTGGAGGAAGATCTCCTGGAGAAGGGTCGCCCTTCGGCCGTATGATGCAGGGGCAGGGCGATGACGCCGGCAGAAATCCCCTGCTGATGAAGAACACCACCCCAACCGGCGGTGTTGATGAAGCAGGCGCAGCTCTAAAGAACTTGTGACACCGCCACCAGTGCAGGGAAGCAGCAACACCATCGTTGTCCTCACCCTCGCCGCCACGGCCGACCGAGAGGAACAACTTTGGTGTGCTACCTCCACACCAGAAGCAGCAGGGATAAGACCTCCAGGAAGCAGACGCGTTGGTGACGACGCGGCTGAGCTTCCTCGCCTCCACGGCCGGCCAGGAAAAGACGCCGCCCACCGCAGTCGCGCTGCAGCAGATGGTACACCGCCACTCTTTTATAGAAGGGAGCGTCAGTCGTCTTCTTCGCTCTCCCCTCCGACCACCGGAGAGGAAGAGGAAGCAAGAGAGACCCTAAATTAGCTGGGATCCAGGCGGCCAGATCCCTTCCACCGCTCCCACTACCGGGCATCAAGTCCCCCTACCGGCATACATCCACTAAATCTACCTACTCTATCTACTCCGGCGCCTCCCCTTCACCCATCTCTACCGGCAGCGCCGGGGAGATCGGCTTTGGTTCGGCCCGGCTCCCTCGAAGGAGCTCTAGCTAGGAGAGAGAAAGGAAAAGGGGGAAATGAGCTCTCACTACACCTGTGTGAAAAATCGTGCACAATTGCATATAAATCCAGGTACATCTATGCTAGTTTTGGAAGTATAAATAAAAGTTTCTCGAAACCTATTACACGAGATATAATTTTGAAAATCTTGACAAGAAGAGCTCAAAAAACAGATTGGTTAGGAGGTTAGTGGTAGAGTCAGCCCCTAAGTCCACTTCCCATTGTCATAAAAAATCAAAATTACGTAGGTTTATAATTTGGACAAACGGTTCTCGTGATATTTTGTTTAAAAAATCAATTAAAAAAAAGGAAAACTGCTTCTCCCCTCCCTCTTGTGTCCACTCTCATCCAATCCAAAAACGGTTAACCAAATTACACCTCTCCAAAAAAATGAGTAAAGTTACATACAAACTCGAGTACATCTGTAGTAGTTTAGAAGTAAAAAAAAAGTTTCTTGAAACCTATTAATATGGAATGTGGTTTTGAAAATCTTGACATGAGGAGCTCAAAAGTGAGAATGGTTTGTAGTTTGTGCAACCGGCTCTCAAGATTTTTAATTTAAAATTCCGTGAATAGTTGTGTTGGAGCGCCGAAATTTGTCTTATTACAAGGAACATAAAAAAAGGAAATTTCCGTTATTAGTTGTGTCGTGCATTTATCTCGATGTTTTATGTGCCGGCAAAGTCATTTTGCGAAAAACCAATATTTTGTGTGAAATATAAAAAAAGGAAAAATTCCGTGCTAAAAAAGCTCTTCACGAGAGATTTCTTTAACCTTTTACACATGACACAAAAATAGTTCACTTTCCATGAAATTTGGTGTGTGAACATAGATACCAATATGTACACACGAAATTTTTTTTCAGATAAATTTTAACATTTTAAAATATTTTCCCCGATGGTAGAAGCATTTGCACATGGGAATAAAAATGCATTTCTGAATGTCTCTTATCTTCTTTTCTGCAAAAATCCCGCTTGCCAGAGTCGAAAGGATGGGCCGAATGAATATAAGCCCAGTTCTTCCTCTTAGCGGGCTTTTCTCATCTCAGTCCATTATTGCGGCCTTGTAGACTTCAGTTCAACCTCGTCTTCGCATCAGAGACGGGAGATGCGGAGGCCGTCGTCTTCGCCGTCTCCGGCGAGGGCCCCGGCGTTGGCTGCTGCAGCGGCTGTCGTGCTCCTCCCGGCTATCTTCCCCGCGCTGTTCTCCCCGCTCGGCCGCGCCTTCCCTTCCCTATTCTCAGTGCGTCACCCTCCTCCTTCTCTGGCGGTTCGATTTGAGCCGGTGTAGCGTGATATTGGCGATCTACTTGGCTTTTCAAGCTACTTGTTACGATTCTCGTTTCTACTTTTCTACTCTGCGGAGCTCGATTGTTTGGGATGCGCGGAAGTTGGATATATTCTATAGGTGCGGCTGGGGAGGATTATGTGTGGATGGTGAAATGGCGTGGTGTGGTGAATTCATGATTTTCTTTAAATCTTGTTCTACGAATTAAATTAGTTGAGTTAGTGTATGTTCTATTGTATTGATGCGTAGTTGCCTGGAAGAAGTACGTGTGCAAAGCTATGTAAAGATCTGGATTCTGTTAGTGGATAACATCATGCCAGTGTATGTGCATCTGATATTTTGTTTTGGAAAGTGGTCTACAATATTCCGTTCCTCGATTTATATGCAATATGCAGAAATGTAAGACTCTATCTGGCCTCTTTGACAGTATTGGGTATAACATAGGTACTGGATTAATGTGGCCTTTGGTTATGTAGATTGCAGCTCAAGTAGATTTTAGTACTAAAGATTTCTGCAAATTATATTTTTAAGGTTAATATAATGTGGAAAATATCAATCTACTGCAGGAGTGGAATGCCCCTAAGCCAATGCACGAGTCTCTTTTGAATCAGGCTTTGCAATGGACAATCGTGAGTACTCACAACTCAGATGAAAACTGGAATGGTTACATTGAAATCGATTTGTAAGTTGTAACTTGCTTTCTGTACAGCCAGATGAACAAAAGAGAGATCTGTGGACACCCTTGCCTTATCAGGGGTGGAAACCATGCTTAAAGTCACCGGGCGCTCATGGTAACTTTCTGAGATAACATGGTTAGGTAACAATATGTCTCCTGCTGTGATAGAAATCAGTTTTCTAAGCATTTGGCTTCATAAATTGTAGATTTACCTTTTGGATACATCCAAGTATTTCTTGATGGTGGACTGAACCAGCAAAGAATGGGGGTAATGCACTTCTTCCGTACCAATCTCGTGGTGTTCGATTTTAAGATTAACTTGCTTGGTTGAGACTTTAGATCATTGAGCTCTTTCTTTTTGTTCTCTAGATATGTGATGCAGTTGCGGTTGCTAAGATTTTGAATGCTACTCTTGTGATCCCACATCTTGAAGTAAACCCTGTTTGGAAAGACTCAAGGTGGTTTTATAGTTTCAGAGTACTATCCTGTTAAATTTTTATCTTCTACTGTTGAATTGGAAGTAAATTGGGTTCACCACTGCAGCTCATTCGAAGATATTTTTAATGTGGATCACTTCATCAGCACCCTAAGACGTGAGGTTTCAATAGTGAAATATCTGCCAAAAGAATTTTCATGGAGCACAAGAGAGTTCTATGGCACAGGAATCCGTGCCACAAGAATAAAAACTGCACCTCTTCATGCCTCAGCTAGTTGGTATATAGAGAATGTCGGTCCAATTCTGCGAAGGTTTGTTTGTCATATAGTCACTTCTCCAAACTCTTTCTGTGTGAAGAATATCTGTAATACCCTTCGCAACGATAGCTGTTTGACATATATTGCATTGCATAACAATGCTAAGAATCAGCTGTTCATGTTTAACCCAGGTTGATGGCCACTGAGCTAGTTCTATAGTATTAGCATGCAACTCTTTATTGTCTAACTTCATTATTTGGTTACTCTGTGAGGAGAAACCTTCACCGACAATCTCATGTACCTGCTGTTTCCTTGTCAGCTACGGTATTGCTGCCATTGCCCCATTTTCTCACCGCCTTGCATTTGATGATTTGCCTGCGGATATTCAACGTCTGCGTTGTAAAGTTAACTTTGAAGCGCTGGTTTTTCTGCCTGACATTATCTCACTGGGGAGGACTCTTGAGAAACGTTTGCGATCTCCAGTCCAGGGGCATTCTACTGAATTAGCCCAACAAGGTGTAGAACAAAACACGAACCAGGCTGGAAAATATGCTGTTTTACATCTCCGCTTCGATAAGGTAAATGGAAGGGCTTCTGCAATATTGGAACTTCTATGTGTATTCTCTGTTGTCTTCAGGGAATCGCTACTCTGAAACATCTCAAGCTGACCTTATATTTTCCAGGATATGGCTGCACATTCTGCCTGTGACTTTGGCGGTGGTAGAGCTGAAAAGTTAGCTCTGGCTAAGTACAGGCAAGTTATCTGGCAAGGGAGGGTATTGAATTCACAGCTAACTGATGAGGAGCTTCGAAACACAGGCCGCTGCCCATTGACTCCAGAAGAGATTGGACTGATACTAGTGGCGCTTGGCTTTGACAACAGCACTCGACTTTATCTTGCTTCTCACAAGGTTTGACTCTCTGTGCGCTTACTCATTCTTGGTAGTGAACATAGAAAGTTCTAATATACAATACCTATTCAGGTGTATGGTGGTGAAGCTAGAATCTCTAGCTTGCGCAAACTTTTCCCACTGATGGAAGACAAGAGGAGCCTTGCGTCTGAAGATGAACTTGCCAAGGTTGAAGGGAAGGCTTCTGTGCTAGCAGCTCTTGACTACTATATCAGCATGCACAGTGACGTTTTCATCTCAGCATCTCCTGGCAATATGCATAATGCACTGGTAAGTTCTGTTGGCTTCTGTATTAACTAGATTACTCCTCTGTCTCTAACAGTCCTGACTAGATGGTCATTGTTGATCTAGCTGGCTCACCGGGCCTATAGGAATTTGAAGACGATAAGGCCAAACATGGCATTGCTTGGACACGTCTTTGTGAACAAGAGCATGGAATGGTCAGGGTTTCAGCAGGCTGTACAGGCAGGCCACAAGGGTAGATATGGGCAAATCCGGCTGAGGAAGCCAACGCAGTCTATCTATACTTACCCTGCCCCAGATTGTATGTGCCAAGGGTAGGTCGTGTAGTTCTCTGCAGTCCACCAGCAAAAGAATTCTGCTGGACCAACAGCTGATGTCACGGTGTAGTTCAAATTGCTTTCAATTGCTAAGTAGGAAAAGCTGATGCGAGTACAAATGCTAGTTCTGAAGTTCTGTTTGAGTCAGTCGGCTCATCCATTAACACATTGTTGAAAGAGTGTAATTGTGTCCTGTCAACTCGTGTTCCATATCACGAAGTTGTAGTTTTGCGACTGATGTTGTATATCTGTGATTCGATATACTGTAAGCCTTTTTCTCCTTTTGCAACCTCCGCAGATGTAAGTACCAGGGATTCTTTGCTTGTGAACTGTGACAAGTGATAACACATTGCATTTCCGCTGTTCTACATCAACTTTGGTTTACTGGTATCCAGTTTTATGCAGTTCTACACTTGTACTTCGGTAATCAGTATATTATTCCATCGAATTCGAGACAAATGATTCAAACTATCCCTTGCCATGTTGAAACAAAAAAACACTGAAAAATGATATTACAGGTACAACTTCAGTTAGAAGCCATTGGTGAACCCCAGAGGTCCACAAGAACAAAGTTTCACCACCTGAAATTTTAAGATTACACGGTTTTGCACTGTCCACCTAATCGTGCAAACGGTCCACCTAACACCCCCTCCACCACACTGTACATCCCCTCCCCTGCTCCATTTTTTCGAAGAACCAACAGAATTTGCTCTGGAAATTCAAGATGAATCAATTCAAAGCGGCCGCAACCTCCTCGACCGGTGCCTGGGAGAAGGTCTGGATGATGGTGGTGTGCCACGGGTCAGCCAGGTGCTGCTGCAGGTTCTCGAACGGGCCCTTCCCTGTGACGTTGTGCTGCACCAGGAACCCCAGGAACGCCAGCATCGCCAGTCTCCCTGAAAGTTCAGCAAACAGGAGTGAGAAACCGAGGGTTCAGAAGAGACGGTGGCTGAAGCACACGATGAGACGAGGACGTACCGTTGGCGAGCTCCTTCTCCTTGTTCTCGATGGTGGGTGCGAAGTTGAGCGGGTTGAAGACGCTGCCGGGGTATCCGCACTCGTGGGCGGGGAGGCTGTAGCTCTTGAAGATGGGGTCCTGGTTGACGGAGCCCGGGTTCTTGATGTCCTGCCACCGCCGGATCTCCACGTAGTGGAAGAGGATGAACTCGATGACGAAGAGCGTGGAGGAGGAGGCGAAGTACTCCCCCTTGCCGGCGTCGTACCACTCGGGCGCGTTCAGGAGCCCCGCCTTGGTGAGCACCTCCGGGATCAGCATCCCGGCCACGCCCAGCATCGCCCACCGCCCGTTCACCAGCTCCGCCTGCACGAACCACCGCAGGTCCTCCGGGTCCGCCGCCAGCGCCAGCGGGTCGAAACCATTGTCACCAGCCAAACTGCATGTATCATCGTCATCATTAGTACAAACGGTCGTAAGAAATGTAACAGCAGCTACGCATGGCAGAAATGTATCATGTTCTAGTGATGTGAGTGCTCACCTGCCGTCGAGGTAGGTAGGGGAAGCGAGGCCGGGGAGCCACGCGCCTTTGGCCTGGACGGCGACGTCACGGCGTGCGATCGACTTGGCAAGGGCGACGCGGCCGGAGTCGCCGAGGAACCGGGGGTTCGGTGACGACGCCGACGGCCGGAGAGCGGCCACGGGAGCGCGGGCACTGACCGACGACATCTTCTCCTTCTCCTTGGCTGTTTAGACTGGAGAGTCCGGCACACTGCGGCAATGGAGGAGTAGTCGGTGACCGCGCGTGGTGTGTGTGGCTCTGCTTCTTGGCCGCTGCCATTGGTTTTGTATTGAGCTCCGCTCGGCTGGTGGCTATGGCCGGCTGGGGCCGTGCGGTTGGGACGGACGGTGGATCTTGGGGTGGTGGCGGCGTTTGACGGCTGGGATTCGCCTGTGGGTGGAAATTGGATAGATGGACCAAGTGGGAGAATCGGGAGGGGTATCCTGCGTTATCTGGATGATGGATAGTGCGGAATCAAAACGATGGTTGTTATTGGTCCTGGAAACGCACGTTCGGTTGACCTGGCTGCCACGTTTCGGCGATCCGTGATAGTGTGGATGGCCGTGGCCCTACCGAGTGTGCTTGCTTCAACTTTCAACCCTTAGTTTTTTTTCCATCAGGTGAGCTGCCGAATTCAGCTCATGTAATACAAGCCTACAAAAATACAAAGAATGAACCTATGGTTGGTTAAAATGGCAGTGATACCTTTCACCAAAGATCAAACCCTATGTTTGACACTTTGATATCTCATAAGAACGAAATGTTCTCCATACGATGTTCATAGGAGTAGGGTGCGTACGTGGTTCGTAGTGGTGAGTGTACACATGTATTTATAAGCGTTTGTAGTGTGTTTTGCAAAAAAAAAGTTCGTAAAATTATAGCTTCACATATTGACATAGTTTACAAAAATATGAATCCTCCTACATTGTCTTTTGGCTGGCCCAATCAACCTATTAGATCGTCCAGACCCATTTCTACCCAAGCTGCCAATACCGCGGGAAAAAAACAGGTGTCCAACGGTTGTTATATAGTCAAACAAGATGTTTTATATAGCATGCTTCTAGTTTCATGGAAAATAGCATAATTTTGTTCATCTAGACAAAAGCTACTTGCATAAACGTGAGGATTGTGACGAATAACAAGAAAAAGATATGTCTAGGGTATAGCTTCACTTGCAACCTAGCAAAAACATGCGAGACTGGTAGGAATACCTTATTCTCCTCGAGAACTTTATTCTCCTCGAGCCCTCACATAATGTGAGGTGACTCGATCCACCATATGTTGTCTTTTCAGAAGCAAATGTAACAGTTGTATCAAGGTTGGAACGACCTCCGCAATTTAATTAGAGATTCCTAAGAAACCAGCAAAGCTTTCCACCAAAAAGATTGAGCTTTGCGACAACACCAACCATCTAAGGTTCCAAAAACACAAAAATGTAAAAAAGCTCCAAAACTTTCACCCAATCAAACCATCATGGATAACGCAAACTGACGCACCAAATGCAATGGTAAGAATACAAGAAGTGGTCAAGTCTTTCACTATTAAATCTCACCAAATCAACAAATGTTATATATGCGGGATTACGAGAGAAATAACACAGGAGGATATCATAAAATTACTCCAAATTCTATATCCAAACGCGCCTCCGTGTAGAAGAGATATTGATTGGTGGAATAGTATGTCTATATCTCCTCTCTTTCCTCAAATAGATGCAATAATAACGGCCAGGGTAATATATACTGCTCCCTCCATTCCTAGATATAAGCCATATAGTTTCTAGCACGGAAATTAAAGAATGCATATTTATAAAAAAAAAATACACCATATTTGTCTAGGTTTAACCATAGGCGATTGACGTAAGCTAATAGAGGACTTTGCATAAGATAAGCAAACCTAATCAAATCTGGAAAAATATTGTCCATACAAGCGGGGCAATGCAATATACCTTATATTCTGGAATTTTTCTCAAAACACTATATGGCTTATATATAGGAACGGAGGGCAATTGTGGTGGCAAAAACTTGCTCAAGCCTTGGCGAACCATTGTGTAAAAAGGCCCCTTATATAGCCCCCACTAAATCCAATCACTACGGCTATGCAGGACAGACAATCTCGCTCGGCCAGATATGTCCGGCCGTCCGAACAAAAAAAAAGTGTCTGGGTGAAGTACCTGAAAGTATAGGCGAGTTTTATCACGGTATAGTCCCGAACAGTACATGGGTCTAGATATCCGCACTAGTAGGTCATGAATTACATGACAATAGGTACTAAAGATTCCAAAAGTTTCTCATACGAACTTCGATTTCAATAAACTCGGATTTGTTTGATAAACTCTAGAACATCATGTAGAGAAACACCAAATAAAACCAAAGGAAAAAATTACAAAATGAAAGGTTTGGTCTCTCTATAAAAGATGATAGAACATAACCTCCAACGTAAGTGCAACAAGTTTTTGATATGTGATTTGCTTTTGATAAAATAAAGCTTGCCTTAAAGATAACGACAAGCTCTAAAACCTTACAGGAGGAAAAGCCAAATGGCAACCAAGAAACATGGTGCAACCCGTTTGAGATCTCTATGAATGATGCGATCAAACTACATGCTTGAGAGCGTCCTTGATCCTATAATCCAGTTTGTCAGCAACCACCTTGATACCTTGAGGTCATACATTGGCCTTTCATGTATTCCCTTGAGTTAGATGGTGATGGTCATTCCTGCCTCAAGTTGGAACACCTTTTTTTGATTGCACTCGCATGGTAAAGTCTCACAAATTGCTCCCATCCTCCATTAGGGGAAACCTCACTTAGGTACATCTTCATAGATCCATTACTACTAAATGAATTACAAATTTCAAGCATATGATCTCTTTGAGATGCTCATCTTGAACTTGCGCTTCTTAATCTTGATGGTGATCACCACCTGACGCCATCCTCCCATGGCTATATGAAATGTTCATTTAGATGCAAACTCATAGAGAGATACATGGCCCCACATAGAAACACCAGTCACGTAGATCACATGTTAATTCACAAATGGCAAATGAAGATGCAAACAAGAGCCTTGGCTC